>NC_057710.1:13717601-13741511 GCF_004010195.1 Chiloscyllium plagiosum
GCTAATTCCTTAAGGTCACCCATCCCCTCATTGTTCAAGAGGTTGAGTTCCTCTGCCTGATTACCTTTTAGAGGCATTTGTTTTGCCAAGGCCGTCTCAATTAGCCGCTGGGTTAACCGCCCCCCCGTACACAAGGCCTGATACAACAGCCAATTGCTGTCAGTACGCCTTCTACCACTATCAGGGAGGTGAGGATGGAGACTACCACTCCCTTCCATTTCCCAAACCATGATTCCAGCCATCTCGTGAGTGATGTGTCCACTCCTGAATTCTCAGCCGATTCTTCCACCAAGATGGTCGATCCTCGTAAGGTACGAGAGATTGACCAATCAGGTGCTGTATTATTTGGAATAAAGGTACAACAGCTACCTTCTAACATCTCACATACACCCCCTTTTTCAGCTAGGATCATATCTAAGGCCAGTCTGTTTTCCCAGGGCATTCTGCTGGTTGCATCAAGTTGCTCGGAAATACCCTTGACTGCATCTCTAGTGTAATTGATGAATCTTTGCTGGTTGTATAAAAAAATATAGTTTATCCAATTCATTCTTGTTGACCATTACCTACCAAAATAGGGCCGATTCAAAGCCTGCTGCAATCTGGTTGTGGACCTTGAACTCATCGGGGACCTCTCTAGGAACTCCTATAGAGTCGAAACCTATCATCAAAGGAAGTATCTAATAACGACCTTTTACTCCTCTCATTCTTTGTTACTACCACCTTCTCCTTCTCAAATGCCAAGGTGAATGGGATTGCCAATTGCACATATCCCTCTCCTGTCAGGAGGTAGGGTAGGTCACAATATTCTGCCTCCACAGTACCACCAGAGATCCATCCGGGGAACCCGGAGTGCTGAGTAGTTCCCTCCTTTGTCCGTTTCGGTATCATTCTGAGTTTCTATACATAACCTCAGCTCCCCCAAGTCTCTGGACCGATTTGACCCCGTCGGCTTATACACGATGTGTGATTCCCAACTGTGTTCAAAAACGGGGGTGGGGGGAGCTTTCAAATCTGTCTTCTCCAAGGGAGGGAATATTTGAGATGGGGATATACAATTCCTATCATTCCATGCAATCTTACCCTGATACAGGGCTATCATACATTCCATTCCCTTCCTGTTTTGGTTCCACCCGAGCAGAAAGGGGACTATGTGGGCAACTGGTCTACCGGAGGCACATGCAGAGCAATTGCTTTCATTCAGAGTTTTAACAGTGTACTTTACCCATTCAACCCAGGCATTTGCGTCCCCGTATCCAGTTTCTATTTCAATGGTCTGCTTCAAGTCCTTCACCTCTATAATTTTTACCACCTTGGGTCATTGGGAGGGGCAAAAGGATGTATCTTATTATCAAATTGTTTGGCTCATTTTCTGTTTCCTACGGCAATTCGGAAACAGCAGCCCGAAAGACACTTCCCAGTGGCAGCCATTACTATCTTTAAATCTAAAAATCACACAACACCAGGTTATAGTCCAACAGGTTTAATTGGAAGCACACTAGCTTTCGGAGCGACGCTTCTTCATCAGGTGATCAGGAGCATCGCTCCGAAAGCTAGTGTGCTTCCAATTAAACCTGTTGGACCTGTTGTGTGATTTTTAACTTTGTACACCCCAGTCCAACACCGGCATTCCAAATCATATCTTTAAATCGTTACTAAGGAGTTGAGACCCGTTTTTACGGGGAAGGGAGTCTTCAGAGGAGGTATTTTTGATGGTGAGATATATCGTATGGCACTTTCTGTCAGGACAGTCTAAGGCTGGGCAAAAGGGGGCCCTATGGATAGTGATGCCAGGTGCCAGATTTTTGCTAACCATACCTTGTGTCCAGTAGGGTCTTAAGAAGGATTTCGGAGGAAATATACTCCCTCTTATACTTTACATCTGTGCATTCTATTAGACTGCAAGCATCGACTTCTATTACTTGCGGATATTCAGACTCAGGGGCCATTAATAACAAATATGGAGGTGACAGCATCGTTTGACAAAATCCCAATACTAAGAAGACTAATATGGTAACCCTAAGCGTCCCCAGCATCCTATAATTGTATTGAAGGACTGCGAGATTTAATATGCAATACAATATATAGATATCAAAAAGAAACTATCCCACGTCCGCATAAAAATCAGTTACTTAAAGTCTTTTGAGTCTGAGTTTCGATCGATTCGGCTGTCCATACTTCTTTCTTAACCGGGGATTCCACCGGCCCTTTAATCCTGGTGTAGTGAGTCCAGCCTTTCTCCGCCGTGTGTATCGCCGTTTCAGTAGTCGAAAGAGCCTGGTTTGGCCCCTCCCAATCTGGTTGCAATTTAGTTTCTGTCCATGACTTAATTAGGACCCAATCTTCCGGCCGGATGGGATGAACGGCAAATTCAAGGGGCGGAGTCTGTGCCAGTAATTCTTGTTTCCTAAGAAAAGACAAAGAGGACAAGCCCAGTATATACTTCTTTAGGAACAGATCTTTAGTCTCCAGGGTTGGCAGTTCCCCTTTCATTCCCAGATAGGGCAGGCCAAACAATATCTCATAAAGGGACAGCCCCATATCTTTCCTTGGGGCTGTCCGCAGTCGCAAAAGGGCTATAGTTAAACACTTAGTCCAAAGGAGTCTGGTTTCTACTACTAATTTCGATAACTGCTTCTTGAGTGTCTTGTTCATTCTCTCAGCCTTTCCTGATGAAGGTGGGTGCCAGGGGATGTGGAACTCCCAGGAGATACCTAACCCCTTCATTACTCCCTGGAGTACCCTGGAAGTAAAATGAGCTCCCTGATCTGAATCTATGCATTCCACTATCCCATATCTGGGGATTATGTGTTCAAGTATTATCTTGGACACCCCACTTGCGGTGGCATTGGCTAAAGGGTACGCCTCCACCCATACAGATAGGTGATCAACCATTACCAACATATACCTCAGTCTTCCCACTCGGGGTAATAAGGTATAATCTACTTGAATGCTCTGAAATGGTCGGAGCCCAGGTTCTCTCCCTCCTGGGACTTGTTTCCTTAATACCTTCTTGTTGATTTTCTTGCATGTTATACATCCCTCGGATATCTGTTTGGCTATCGTCTAGATCCCTTTGCATCCATATTTCCTTAAGACCAAATCACACATTGCTTGCACTCCCCAGAGACTCCCCTGGTGTAAGACAGCCATCATCATCTTATTTAGCATCTCCCGGCCATCGGGTAGCATCCAGCGCCCCTCTATTGTCTGTATAGCTCCTAGTTCTTCTAACTCTCTCTTTTCCTTAGCGCTAAATATCGGTCTCCCCCCAAGTTCCTGCACCATCGGTACCAAGATCTATATTTTAGCAGGTTGAGGGTTCAGAGCTGCCTCGTTAGCAACTTCATCCGCCAATCTATTTCCCTTTGCTTCGGGATAATTTCCCTGCTGATGTCCATTTATGTGGACTATCGCTATTTCCTTTGGCAATGAAAGGGATTCCAATACTTGCTTTACCAATTCCTCATGAGCGAGTTCTTTACACCTACTGTTCATCAGTCCCCTCTCCTGCCACATCTTCCCAAATGTGTGCCACCCCGAAGGCATACTTAGAATCTGTGTATACAGTTCCTTCTTTGCCTTCCAAGGTCTTAAGGGCCCTTCCTAGTGCATAAAGTTTGCAAGTCTGCACTGACCAATCATTGGGTAGTCAACTATCCTCAATAACAGTTCCCTCTATTCCATCCACTAGTGCATATCCATTGTGTCTTTTACCTTCAATCACTCTGGAGGACCCATCAATGAACAGCCTGGCCCCTGCATGTAGAGGGATATCTCTAAGGTCCATTCTTACTTTAGTCTGATATTCTATAATGTCGAGGCAGTCATGTTCTGGGTCTGAGGGAGCTTCATCCTCCCCTTTCCAGAGAAAGGTAGCTGGATTCGGACAAATGTATATGATCAATGTAAGGTCATCCCTCTCTATTAGAATTGCTTCATATTTTAGAATTCTAGAGTCCGTAAGCTACCACCCTGCTTTCAGATTTAATATGGTCCATACTTGATGCGGGGTGCTGACTATTAAGGCTCCCCCAAAAGTAAGTTTCCGACTCTCCTCTACCAATAAGGCTGTTGCTGCCACTGTCTGCACACACTCTGGCCAGTAATGTAGCTTTCCATTCTTTAATTAACAACAAATTAATGCTGCTATGTTTTAAATTAGCTATGAATCAACATGACAGGTCACTGAGAGAGTGTGAAGGAATCCTGTCAATTAATATTTATTCCGGTTAATACAATTGATATATTATAAATATTAATTATATATATATTATATAAATAAAATAATCATTATCTGTAATTCAGGGTGGAAACGCAACAAGTGGCTAAAACATTTTAGAAATTGTAATTGCGTAGTTCTGTTTGTTTACCAGTCACTTGTGACTTCTCATTCTGTTTCTGTAATTGTTTTGCTCAAGCGCATTCATTTTTAAAAACGTCAACAGATTCCATAGCACCATTTGCAGTTAATTCAATCCCCAGTTTGGTGACAGTATCTTGTCATGAGCGCAAAAATGATTCTTCGTGCGTCTCTTCACAAAAGGGGTAAAGGGGCAGTACAGAGAAATCTGGGTGTTCTTGTACACCAGTCAATGAAGGCAAGCATGCAGGTACAGCAGGAAGTGAAGAAGGCTAATAGCATGCTGGCCTTCACAACAAGAGGAATTGAGTTTAGAAGCAAAGAGGTGCTTCTGCAGCTGTACAGGGCCCTGGTGAGACCACACCTGGAGTACTGTGTGCAGTTCTGGTCTCCAAATTTGAGGAAAGACATTCTGCCTATTGAGGGAGTGCAGCGTAGGTTCACGAGGTCAATTCCTGGAATAGCGGGACTATCAAAGATAGTGGAATCAAGGGTTATGGAGATAAGGCAGGAAGAGGATACTGATTAGGAATGATCAGCCATGATCATATTGAATGGTGGTGCAGGCTCGAAGGGCAGAATGGCCTACTCCTGCACCTATTGTCTATAAAACTGTCGCCATAGTCCAATTAACTCTTTCATTCCCACTCCCATGTTACGTTGCCAGATTAATTGCTGACCCAATTTAACCAATTGAACAGCTTTAGGACTACCTAATGACCATTCATCATCACCCAATGTTTTGTTTAAACCTTTTTTTTAAGAAATATTGCAATATTTCTTGCTCCCTATAGCTTCAAATATTCATCATCACCCAATGTTTTGTTTAAACCTTTTTTTTTTAAGAAATATTGCAATATTTCTTGCTCCCTATAGCTTCAAATTCCAATGTATCAATTTACGCTTGTCTAACTTTAAAGCCTGTTCCTAACTATATATTTTGGAATCTTACTTGTAAATATATATTTATATATTATAAATTCATTTATTCAGTATTTAATATTTAAAATGTAAAATGCATACAGTTCCGAACTTTGAGATCCACTATTATTACCCGGTTTTAGTCCCTTAATTTAAATCCAAAATTAGTTTTCTTAAGTAGTCCAGATCAGTCACTGCTCAATTACAATGCTATAGTTCGTGAAATAACCAGAGGTGTCTTAAAAGGATTTGTCTATTCAAGTTAAAAAAAAACTTAACGCATGAATAATGGCCGAATCTAAGGTCACAGATATTAACCATAGGATTGATTTATTACAATCTAATGTTGAACTGAAACTTCAACTGTCATTGAGGGAGGGAACTTTCTGAATAAAGCTACAGCTTAAAATTAAGTGAAAACAAATAAGTCTGAAGCACAAAAAAAGTTATCATGTTATTTTCTCCGTATTAAGCTGATTTGAAATCACTTTTATGTAAGGATAAAAGAGATTAGTTAGAAACTGATAGTAAGGCAGTCATGACCTGTAAAAAGATCAGGAGTTAACATTTTATTTCATAATCACTGTAAAATCCTTAACCTTAAAAGAAATCATGTTAAATTTCCATACTAGAAATCAGATTCAAAAACAGTCCGGGATCTCAAGCTCCAGGGAACAAAGCATAAACATTCAATCACCAACAAACAAATGTGCATTCAAACCGAATCACAAAGGGTTAAACTTTCTGTACAGCTTTTTTTTTAGATTAGATTAGATTACAGTGTGGAAACAGGCCCTTCGGCCCAACAAGTCCACACCGACCCGCCGAAGCGAAACCCACCCATACCCCTACATTTACCCCTTATCTAACACTACGGGCAATTTAGTATGGCCAATTCACCTGACCTGCACATCTTTGGACTGTGGGAGGAAACCGGAGCACCCGGAGGAAACCCACGCAGACACGGGGAGAACGTGCAAACTCCACACAGTCAGTCAACTGAGGCGGGAATTGAACCCGGGTCTCTGGCGCTGTGAGGCAGCAGTGCTAACCACTGTGCCACCGTGCCGCCCATTCTCTCTCTCTCACTCACACACACACACACACACACAGTATCTCACAGACACTTTTTGAGCTTCCCGCAACAACAACTCTAGAGGCTTCTTGCTCTACCCCTCTATCTTTTGAATTTTTTTTCTGGATGTAACATCCTGCTTATTGGGGTCTCCACCTCTGTCCTTGTCCCTGTTGACTGGACCCTACGAAAGGTCCTCCTCATCCTCTACCCCTTCCTCTATGTTTTACATGCTGCCACCTCCACTCTGTTTGCTAGTCACTGATTCGATTCTTTTCTTGACTACTTCGTCAACCGTGGCTACCATCATTTTTGCCTTATGCTTTTGCTTCTCATCCTCTCTCTTTACAAACACTTCCTGTGCATCTCTTAACAATTCATCAAGTGATTTCTCACTCTGCTCATCTATTTTCAGAATTTTCTTTTGATGTCTGGCCATGATTTAGTTACAAAGTGTGCCCTCAGTAGCCCTTCAGCTACTAGCCCTTCCAACACTAAGCATAATCTGATCCCTTCTGACTGAAAGGCGGTTTTCTGTTGACATATAAATTCAAATAATTACAAACATAGTCTTCATCCAACCCGTACTTTGGCCAGAAGACGGCGGGACGAAGAATGGATTCCTAAGTCCATACAAGGCAACAATATTTAATCATCTTTTTGCTATCTCTTCCCCTTGTGTAAGTATTATTTTTCCAATTCCACAACATCCTGCCCAACGGACTTTCTGGAGGTATGTTGTCAGGGGCCCCGCCTCCATTTCCATTTTTTTTTCCGGAGGCTTTTACTTTACCCTCGGCACAGCCCATATTGAGTTCCTTTGTTAGACACTTATTAACTACTAGAACTCAATCCCAGCCACCAAGGCAGTACTTAACAGTCAATTTCCCTACCTTGGACCATGCACGGAGTTGCCTGGCTCCCTGTGCCTACTTACTTTTGCTTGGTTCAGATAGACTCTCATCGGATCTCAATCAGTCAACCAGAAGGGAACCCTGGAGGAACACTGGACCGTTCTAAAAGGAATGGGATGCGTCTTCCCAGCCATCGACGGTGCCCACCCTGCTGGTGATGATGGATATCCCGGACGAGCCCCCACATTGTGAGAAACAAAACTCTCATATTAATAAATTTCAGTCCGAGTCAAATTCTGAAGCAGCGAATTTTATTGATACGTACTTGCAAGAACAGGTGCCTAACGAGTAAGCACCCCGATCTGAGGGTTATATACTGATTTATGCTGTTTAGCTGTGTCTCTCGGTTCTCCCCTTCCACCCCATTGGTTACTTTTGCTGTAGCGTGTAGCCTATCACAAGCTCTAGCTTCACTCCACCTTTGTCTAGCTTCTCTCCAACTCTGTTTACTTCTCCCATTACTCTAAGCCTGTCGCCCCTTACTGTTATTTATCTCATTCCTTATATGCGACTATCCTGCCATAGTTTGCTGTCTTCGTGCGATCATCCTGCCAAACTAAACTCCATCCGTTGGCCACATCCCTCCTGAGACTGGCACACTATTCTCCTGTTACTGGTACATCCCGCTACATGGTCACTCTGCCCTATTAGTCATAAATAATTCTATCTGTTTTCGCTTCTTCTGTTTTCCTATGCCTGGTACATCCTGCTACACGGTTGCTCTGCCCTAGTAGTCATAGATAATTCTACCTGTTTTCACTTCTCACTGTTTAGTATTGGCATGTGCAGCCTAATTTTATAATGTAAACTTTTGCAGAAGCAACACCTTATTCTGCACAATTTAACCCTATACCTTACACACGCAAACATGGGGAGAATATGCAAACTCCACACAGATAGTGGCCTGAGGGTGGAATCTAACCCAGATCCTTGGCGCTGTGAGGCAGCAGCGCTAACCACTGAGCCACGGAATAATAGAGTCATAACCAGCATTTCAAGATGGCAGCAAAGTAGGGCGCTGCAGATGGAGCTTATCTGCTCACCAGTTCCTTTTCCTTTCCTTTTTTCTTCTCTTTGTCGTCACACCGCACCCCCATCCCCCAACCTAATGTTTCACTGCCCTGCCCTACTGGGAGAGTGGAGTCGAGGGAGACATGTCGTGGCCAAAGCCCAGGCGGGAGCAGAGTGTGTGGGCTGTGGTTGAGCGAGCAGGATGATTCACAGGCTGATTCCCGGAGCAGAGGCAGAGCGAGCTCGGATCGAGCACCACAGTGGAGTGAGCAGGCTGACTCCTGGAGCAGAGCGAGCACGGGTCAAGCCCCACAGTGGAGTGAGCAGGCTGATTCCTGGAGTAGAGCGAGTACAGGTCGTGTCCCACAGCGGAGTGAGCAGGCTGATTCCCAGAGCAGCAGAGCGAGCACGGGTCGTGTCCCACAGCGGAGTGAGCAGGAGTGAGCAGGCTGATTCCAGGAGCGGAGAAGCGAGCATGGGTCAAGCCCCACAGCGGAGTGAGCAGGCTGATTCCCGGAGCAGAGCGAGCATGGGTCGTGTCCCACAGTGGAGTGAGCAGGCTAATTCCCAGAGCAGCAGAGCGAGCATGGGTCGTGTCCCACAGCGGAGTGAGCAGGCTGATTCCCAGAGCAGCAGAGCGAGCACGGGTCGTGTCCCACAGCGGAGTGAGCAGGCTGATTCCTGGAGCGGAGAAGCGAGCACGGGTCGTGTCCCACAGTGGAGTGAGCAGGCTGATTCCCGGAGCAGAGCGAGCACAGTCGAGTCCTGGAGCGAGTCCTGGACGGAGGCTGGCATGTGGGGTAGTGTGGCCTCATGTTCTGGGGCAGGACGGCACTGACTTGTGTTGGAGATGGACTGGAACTAAAAGTACTTATGGTCACTTTTATCATTCTGGACTTTTAAACACTGTTCCCATGCTAAACTATTTTTCTACACTGTAACAACACTTCAAGTATCTGTACCTAAGATGGCACTGAGAGGCGACACTACAAACTTTTCACTGCACTCATTCAAGTGTACATGACAATAAAGGCAGTTTTACTGTACAGCAAAGAAGAATTCAGTACGTTGAGTCCATTCCAGCTCTCTTTAGAGCAATTCAATCAGTTTTTATTTCCCTACTCATGTGACCTACAAGTTTATTTAGACCATAACCACAAAACATGGGAACAGATAAAGGCCATTCCGCTCATTGGATCTGCTGTATTATTCAATAAGATATGGCTGATCTCATAATCTTCATATCTACTTCTCTGGCTTTTCCCCATAACCCCTGATTCCCTTATTGATTTAAAAATATGTCTACCTCAGCACTGAATATACATATTTAATGACTTGACACAGTGGCTCAGTGGTTAGCACTGCTGCCTCACAGCGCCAGGATCCCAGGTTTGATTCCAGCCTCAGGCGACTGTGTGGAGTCCCTATGTCTGCGTGGGTTTCCTCCGGGTGCTCCTGTTTCTTCCCACAGTCCAAAGATGTGCAGGTTAGATGAATTGGCCATGCTAAATTGCTCATAGTGTTCAGGGATGTGTAGGTTAGGTGCATTAGTCAAGGGTAAATGTAAATTAGGGGAAAGGGTCTGGTGGGATACACTTCAGAGGGTCAGCGTGGACCTGTTGGGTCAAATGGTCTGTTTCCACACTGTGAGGACTCTAGGAGTCATAGCCCTCTCTGGCAAAGAATACCAGATTCACTACCCTGACTTGATTTTTACTCTCCTTGTCCGGTCTCTTCCCACTTACGTTCACGATTCCCTTGACACTTCGCGTCACTTCCGGAATTTCCAGTTTGCAGGCTCCAGCTGTCTCCTCTTTACCACGGACATGCAATTCATTTACATGGTCATTCCCCCATTATGATGACCTCAGGGCTCTCTGCTTCTTCCTGGAACAAAGGCCTGAACCATCCTCTACCACCCACTTCCGCCTGGCCGAGCTCATCCTCACCCTCAACAACTTCTGTTCTAAGATAAATCCTCACCTTCCACCCTAGCAACCTTCGCATAAACTGCATCATCTGCCGACATTTCCGCCACCTCCAAACGGACCCCACCACCAGGGATATATTTCCTCCCCACCCCTTTCCGCCTTCTGCAAAGACCGTTCCCTCCGTGACTACCTGGTCAGGTCCATGCCCCCCCAACAACTCACCCTCCTGTCCTGGCACCTTCCCCTGCCTCCACATGAATTGCAAAGCCTGCGCCCACACCTCCTCCCTCACCTCCATCCAAGGCCCCAAAGGAGCCTTCCACATCCATTAAAGTTTCACCTACACATCCACCAATGTCATTTATTGTATCTGTTGTCTTCTCTACATTGGGGAGACTGGACACCTCCTCGCAGAGCACTTTAGGGAACATCTACGGGACACCCACACCAATAAGCCCCACCACCCTGTGGCCCAACATTTCAACTCCCTCTCCTACTCTGCCGAGGACATGCAGGTCATGGGCCTCCTCTACCGCTGCTCCCTCACCACCTGACGCCTGGAGAAAGAACACCTCATCTTCCGCCCTGGAACACTCCAACCACAGGGCATCAATGTGGACTTCATCAGTTTCCTCATTTCCCCTCCCCCCCCACCTTACCTCAGTTCCTAACTTCCAGCTCAGCACCGTCTTCATGACCTATCCTACCTGCCAATCTCCCTTCCTACTTCTCTGCTCCACCCTCCCCTTTGACCTATTAACTCCATCCCCACCTCCATTCACCTGCTGTACTCTTTGCTACCTTCTCCCCAGCTCCCCCCCACCTCCATTTATCTCTCCACCCTGCCTCCATTCCTGATGAAGGGCTTTTGCCTGAAATGTCGATTTTCCTGCTCCTCGGATGCTGCCTGACCAGCTGTGCTTTTCCATCACCACTGTAATGTAGACTCTGGTTTCCAGCATCTGCAGTCCTCACTTTTGCCTAACCTCTCTTCTAACATCTCTCATTTTCTTCAGGTCAGATGGATGGCCATTAGTATGCACATGGGGCCCAGTGTTGACTGTCTCTATGTGGGGCACGTGGAACATTCCCTGTCCTGGCCCCCACCACAACTCTTCCTCTGATATATCGATGATATCATTGTTGCTGCTTTCCTCTCTCATCCGGAATTGGAAGCAAAATTGATAAACCTTTCCAATTTCCACCCTGCTCTCACCCTCACCTGGTCCATTTCTGACTCCTCCCCTTCCTCGACATCTATGTTTTCATTTCTGGGGATATGGCTGGCTGTCAATATCCGCTGCAAGCCCACCAACTTCCATAGCTACCTTGACTACAAATGCTCACACCCTGCTTCCTGTAAAAACTCTATTTCATTCTGTCAGTTTCTCCATTTCTGTCGCATCTGTTCTGATGATGCCAACTTCGACAAGAGACCTCCTCCTTCCTCAAACGAGAATTTCCTAGCACCATTGTTAACAGAGCCCTCAGCTAAGTCTGACCCATCCCCCACACTTCAGCCCTCACCTCCTCTCTTTCCTTCCTCAACAGCAAAAGGGTCCCCCTTGTACTCACCTACCACCCCTCCCAGCTTCCACATCCAAAGGCTCATTCGCTGTTATTTCTACCATCTCCAGTGAGATGCCACCACCTGACACACATTCCCCTTCCCTCCCTTGTTCGCCTTCCACAAGGACCATTCCCTCCAGGATACCCTGGTCCACTCATCCTTCACTCTCAACAACCCCCAGGGCTCATGGCACCTTCCCCTAAATGGCAGAAGGTGTAATACCTGCCTGTTTACTCCCTCCCTCCTCAGTATCCAAGGCCCCAAACATACCTTCCAAGTGAAGTAGCGCTTTACCTGCACTTCATTCAATCTAGTCTGCTGCAGTCACTGGTCTCCTGTACATTGGGGAAACGAAGCGTAGACTGGGTGACCACTTCATAAAAAAGACCCTGAGCTTCAGTTGCATGCCACTTTACCACACCATCATATTCCCCGAACAAAATCTCTGTCTCAGGCTTGCTACAGTGCTCCAGCAAAGTTCAGCACAAGCTGGAAGAACAGCACCTCATTTTCAGTTTGGGAACTCTACAGCCTTCTGGACTCAATATTGAGTTCAACAGTTTCAGGGTTTGAGCTCTCCCACGCCCTTATCCCAACCCCACACATTGCGTCTTGTTATCAGATGGTTTGCTATTTTTTAAAAATTCATTCACGGGTTGAGGGCATCACTGTCTAGGCGAGCATTTATTGCCAATCCCTAATTGTTAAGAGTCAACAACATTCCTCTGGTTCTGAAATAGTGGCAGTTTCCTTCCCTAAAGGACACTAGTGAACGAGATGGGCTTTTCCTGACAACTGACAATGGATTCATCGTCATCATTAGACTCTTAATTTCAGATTTTTAAAAAAATTCAGATTCCACCATTTGCCATGACAGGATTCAAACGCAGCTCCCCAGAACATGACCTGGGTCTCTGGATTAACAGTCCAGCAATAATACCACTAGGCCATTGCCTCCCCCAATTACACATAGTCCATTGTTGGCCACCATTAGTCCCCAATCTCTTAGGCTGATCATTATCCAACCTTTTGTCTGTCCAACTGTGCTTCTGTCTTTGGGCTCTATCTCTACCTGTTGTTTACACCTTACCCCTTTCCCCTACCCTATCTTCTGCATAAAAAAAATTAGGGTAGGGGAAAGGGGAAATTTCCTAGCCAAAGCATCAATTCTGTGTTCTGCCAGATGTGTTGAGTTTTTCCAGCATTTCTGTTTTTGTTCCAGATTCTCTACCCTCTGAGAAAAGAAATTCCTCCTCACCTCTTATCCCGTACCGTGTTCTCAATTTCTCCTCATGCCCTTTTATCTCTTTAGCCCTAAGAACTATGCCTATCTAACTCCTTTTGAAAACATTGAATATTTTGACCTCAGCCACTTTCTATGACAGAGAATTCCACAGGTATCTGGGTGAAGAAATTTCTCCTCATTTCAATCCTAAAAACCTAGCTCATATCCTTAAACTGTGGCCTTTGTTCTGGATTCCCAAGTTATAAGGAATATCCTTCCTGTATCTACCCTGTCTACTCCCATGAGAATTTTCTATGAGATCCCCTCTCATTCTACTAGACCCAGCACCACTGATCCAGAATCTGGTTTCTCTTCCAGCACCACTGATCCAGAATCTCAGTGATTATAGTCCTATCTGATTATATAGATATAGATTAAATAATTTCTCTTCACGTCCTGCTATCTCAATAATCCATCTGGTAAACATTTTTCTGCACACCCTTCATAGCCAGAACACCCTTTCATAGATTTGGAGACTAAAACTGCACACAATACCCCAAGTGTGGTCTCACCAAGGCACTGTACAATTGCAGCATGACATCTCTGCTTCTGTATTCTCACTCTGAATTCCAGCATACCATTTGCCTCCTTCACCACCTGATGCATCTTCATGCCTACTTTTCAGTGACTGGTATACAAGGGCACTCAGGTCTCAAAAGCCCATCCAGTTTCACTTTGAAATGATTTTTCTCTATCTACCCATCTTTTTTCTACAACTTTTAGTAATCTTAGGTGCCGGAACTCCTGTGATCTGAAGAAGAGTCATATCAGACTTGAATTATTAGCTTTAGTTTTCTGTCCAGCGATGCTGTCAGACCTGCTGAGGTTCTCCAGCATTTTCTGTTTTTATTTACACAACTGCAAGTATTTCTTTTGCTTTACTTTATTAAAAGTTGACCAAATACATACCTGTCTATTTATTCCCCTGTTCATCACATGTCTTATTCAGTGTCCTCCAGTGGATGTAAGTTCAGCTATATAAATCTTTCCTCCATTACTAGAGAAGTAAAGGGAGATTTTCAGTTCTGTCTGATATTTGATTTATTTATTTTCACATGTGTCTAAGTACAGTGAAAAGTTTTGTTTATAAGCAATACAGGCAGATCATAGTAAGCAAGGATTTACAGGTCATAAAGTGAAAAACACTTGGAGGATATAGGTTTCATTGCACAGGGCAGGCACTAGGCAAGATCAACATCAGCAAGATCAGCATTATTTGAGGCTAGAGAGTCCATTCATTGGTCTAATAATGGCCAGGAAGAAGCTGTTCCTGAACCTGCTGGTGTGTGTGTTCAGGCTTCTGTATCTCCTGTCTGAGGGAAGAGGTTTGTAGGAGATCATTACCGGGATGCGAGGCGTCTGTACTTCCACAACCAGAAGAAACTACAAAGCATGTTGCTAAAAATCAATACTTTTTTTGAAGTGTAGTCACTGTTTGTTCGGATAATGTCAGAGCAGATCTGAAATGGTGTCAGTCCAGCTGTTTAAATTTAGTCTGGATATTCTGTTTCAGATACTTCAGGTGAAAGTTCGCCGACTTGAGCATCTTCTGTACCTGAAAAACGTTCGAATCGATGACCTTACACGACGTGTGCAACAAGCTGAACACAGATAAAAGTACCTTTACATTCTCCTCCCATCTCAGCCATGACAACCCTCTTTAAAGCTATTACAGATCAGTGTTTTAAAGAATAAGGATAACAAAAGTCGATAATATTTTCCAGCATAACTGAAAATGTGTAGCAGCTATTGAGTATAATGAATATGGCAACAGCTATTTAATTCAGGCACTGCAGCCATATCCGAACCTATTCTTGCCTGACTTTGACATTAATGCACCCTATGATTAAACTGCGAGGTTGTGACAACCATTTTCCCATGTCTAATCCACTACGCTGAAGCTTTTTATAGAATCCTTACTTTAACAATTCATTCATGGGACGAGGGTATCGCTGGCTAGTTCAGTATTTTTAATATCCATCCCAGAAGGCACTTAAGGATCAACCACATTGCTGTGTATCTGGAGTCACATGTTGGCCAGACCAGGCAAGGATGTCAGTTTCTTTCCCTAAAAGACAAAAGTGAACCAGATGGATTTTTCTTGATATGGTTTCATCTACTCTTATTTCCAG
Source organism: Chiloscyllium plagiosum (assembly GCF_004010195.1). Lineage (NCBI taxonomy): Eukaryota > Metazoa > Chordata > Chondrichthyes > Orectolobiformes > Hemiscylliidae > Chiloscyllium > Chiloscyllium plagiosum. Next base: position 13,732,801 of record NC_057710.1, read on the forward strand.
ACTTTTATTGAATTCAAATTCCACCATGAGACATTGAACCCAGGTCCCCAGGACATTACCTGGGTCTCTATATTAGCCATCCAGCAAGAATACTATCCAGGCATCGCCTCAGAAGGGTAACTAAATTCATCAAGCTCAGAAACAACGTTGAGAATAATGAGCTAAATGGCCTCACTCCGATACATTATGTCCACAAAGCAATAGTGGTGATCGTGTCACCTTTACAGCTCTCATTTCAATTATTGTTCTGATAATAGTGACTTATCACAAGATATGATTTGGAGGTGCCGGTGATGGACTGGGTGGACAAAGTTAAAAATCACACAAAACCAGGTTACAGTCCAACAGATTTATTTGTAAGCACTAGCTTTCAGAGCGCTGCTCCTTCATCAGGTGGTTGTATAACATGACCATACAACACAGAATTCATAGCAAAAGGGTTACACTGTAAACCTGTTGGACTATAACCTAGTGTTATGTGATTTTTAACTTTATCACAAGATAGACACAGATGAGCAGGCCCTTTACCTCACTGTAACAAATGAAGTATATTTGTACTCTCAAAGACCCCACAATTTCCTGTCATGTCATCTGTTTTTAAAATTACTCCAGTGTTTTTGATTCTACTGTCTTATCTGGGGATTAATTCCAAGCAGTGATCCTTTTTTGAAGGAAAATCTTCTTGGCATCAGTCATAAACATGTTTCCAGCTAATTTGATTCTGTTGTACTCATCCAGTTGCTGCCATTAGTTTGAAATCATCCCACAGGTTTAAATTTCCACACAATTTAAAATTTACACACAGTATATTTTCTTTCTCATGATGATGAGGTTAACAGTTTTGATCATCTTTATTCAGGGGTGAAAAGATGGTGTTGCTCCCAGAATATAAGGCCATACATAAGCTGTGGGAACAGAAGTTGGTGATTTGATCCATCAAGTCTGATCTGCTATTCAATTAAATCATGGCTGATGTGATAATCCTCACTTCCACTTTCTCTCTTTTCCTCATAACTCTTGACTCCCTTACTGATAGAAATGTTGTCTTTCTCAGCATTGAGTACAATTGACAATACATCCATCTGTAATGGAGAATTCCACAGATTCACGACCCTCTGAGAGTAGAAATTCTTCCCCTTCTCTGTCTTAAATAGATGGCCCCTTAGTCTGAAATTTTTCCTTCTGGTCATGGACTTTATCACAAAGGAAATAATCTCTCTGCACCTACCCTGTCAAGCCCGATAAGAATATTATATGTTCCAATAATGTCTTCTCTCATTCTTCTCAGTCCAAAGAGTAGATGCTTAACCTACTCATCCTGTCCTCATAAGAAAATCTCTCCATTCCCAGAACGAACATAATGAACCTGCCTTCAATGCAAGTGTATCTTTTCTTATATAAGGGGACGCAGGCTGTTCACAATATTCCAGCTATGTTCTGACTATTGCCTCATATAGTTTTGGACAACTCCCCTCTGTTTATACTTGTTTCCCTTTGAACTAAAAGCTAACGGTCCATTTGCCTTCCCTGTTAACTGCTGCTCGGTTTTTGTGACCCCTAAATCTCTCTGTGCTACAGCTTTTTGCAGACTTTCTCGATTTAAAAGACATTCAACTCCTGCATTCTTCTCCAAACTTTGCATTTTTCCACATTATCTTCCATCTGCCACATTTTTGCACACTTGCTTAACCTGTCCATATTCCTCTGGAGACTCTTCTTGTCATCCTCACCATTTGCCTTCCCACCTATTTTAGTCTCATCTCAAAGTTGGTGATAGTATCTTTATTTCCTATATCCAAGTTATTAATGTATATTGTAATTATAGTCTGAACGTAGATCCCTGTGGCATACCACTATTTACAAGTTGCCATCATAAAAATGCCCTTTTAGTTCCAACTCTCTGTCTTGTAGCCCTATTCCAATGCCATTCATTTTTATTAAGTAGCGTTACATGTGGTACCTTATTGAACACCTTTTGAAAATCTATGTATAGTATATTAACTAGGACCACTTTGTCAATCCTGATTTTTTTTTTCTCCTCAATTCTAATAAATTTATCAGGCATGATTTCCCTTTAATGAAGCTGTGCTGCCCATGGTTAATCTGTATTATTCAGTTGTAAATGCAGTCTAACACTTCCCCAATGATCATTATTAAGCTACAGTTACCTTTTCACACCTTTTTTTTGAATGAAATTATTACACTAGCAGTTTTCCAATCTTTCAATACTTTTTCAGAATCAAAAAGATTCCAAAAGATTACTACCAGTGCTTCAGGACATTCAGTATCCTAGGATGCAGCCCACCGGGTCCAGGGAACACATCAGCCTTTAGAGTCATTAGTTTCCTTATTACTATTTCTCTACTTATAGTAATTGCATTTTTTCCTCTCCACATTTGCCCCTTGTTTTAGTATTTTTAGAATGCTATTATTATCCTTTAGTGTGAAGGTTGATGCAAAGTATTTATTCAACTCCTCTGCCACCTTATGGTTCCATTATTATTATCCCATTCTGTACTTGAAGTGATCTATTTTCAATTTGGCCTGTTCATCCTTTTTGTGTATTTAAAGAAGCTCTTATTGTTCATTTTCATTTATTCTCATTTATTTATCTTTGAGCCTCGTGGATGCCACAGTGACTTGGCACTGCTGCCTCATAGCACCAGAGATCTGAGTTTGATTCCAGCCTCAGGTGACTGTCTATCTGTGTGGAGTTTGCACATTCTCCCCGTGTCTGCGTGGGCTTCCCCCAGGTGCTGTGGTTTCCTCCCACAATCCAAAGATGTATAGGTCAGGTTAATTGGCCATGCTAAATTGCCCATAGTGTTAGGTTAATTAATCAGGGGTAAATGTAGGGGAATGAGTCTGGGAGGGTTACTCTTCTGAGGGTCAGTTTGGACTTGTCGGGCTGAAGGGCCTAATTCCATGCTGTAGGGAATCCAATCTAATCTTATTTTATACTTTTTTTGGACATCTTTTGATGGCCTTTAAAATTTACCCAATCCTTTAATTTATCAATAATCTTTGCAAAAGTATATATTTTCTCTTTCAATTTGATACTATCCTTAACTTCCTTGATCAACAAAGATTGGGTTATCCCTTGGCATCCTTCTTCCTCACTGGCTCAGAGTCCTAGGACGCCCTTACTATTTGGTATACCTGCACCAAATGGATAGCAGTAGTTCAAGAAAACAATTCACCAATACTTAAATAATACTCTACCTTTCTGTTTCTCACGCCAAAGCATATAATTTCACATTTAGCCATGTTGTACTACTTATGTTATGCGGTTTCCCATACACTGAACTTAGCTAAATCACCTTGAAAACTAATTGCATCTTCCTCACAACACATAATCTCACACAGGTTTGTTATCAGCAGACTTGGAAGTGTTGCATTTAGGTTCCTTCTCCAGATTACTTAAATATATTGTGATTAACTGTGGGCCAAGCACTGATCCTTGTGGTATTCTGTCACTCGGAGAATGACTTATTTAATCTCACTCTCTTTTTTTGTGTTTGGCAGTCAGTACTCAGTCACTCACATCTCATACATTTTAATTTTTTTCTACTAACCTCTTATGAGGGACCTTGTCAAAAGCCTTCTAAAACTCCAATATACCACAATCACTGATTTTCCCTTATCTTTTTACTCCACACATTGTCAAAAAAACTCCAGTAGATTTGCCTTTCATAAACACAGGGTGGCTTTGTTCAATTCTGTTAATACTTTCCAAATGTTCCTGGACTCCAGCATTTTCTACGCTACTAATGTATTTTTCCCATTCATGGGACATGAGCACTGCTGGCGAGCAAGCATTTATTGCCCATCCACAGTTGCCCTTGAGAAGGTGATGGTGGTTAGTTGTTTCTCGAACTTCTTGTTAGGCTAACTGATCTGTAATGTTCCTTTTTTTCCCCCTTTGCCTCACTTTTTGAAAAATGGGGTTTTATTTGCCATCATCCAATTTGCCAGGACTGCTTCAGAGTCAATAGAATCTTGGAAGATGACCACCAGTGCATCCAATATTACTAGCACCACTTCCTTTAGAAAGCAGGCCCCAGTGACTTGTTAACCCTTAATTCCAGTAATTTTCCCAGCATCACTTTCTTATAATACTGATTTCCTTCAATTCCAGTATCTCATCAGACCCTTGGTTTCTGAGAGGTTATTTGCAGTCTGTTGTGACGATAGAACCAAAGGATGTGTTCAATTCGTCTGTCTTTTCTTTGTTCCTCATTATAATTTCCCTGGCTTCTGACTGTAATTTCTGTCTTTACTAATCTTTTTCTTTTCACATATTTACAGAAGCTTTTACCTTGCAATTTTACTCTCGTACTCTATTTCATCCACTTGATTAAACGTTTTTCGCTGAAGTGAATTTTAAGAAAATCCTGCATCATGAACACTTTTCTTAAATATCTTTTAAACTACTTTCCCTGTTTACTTCAGCTAACTGTACCTGCCTTCCTTTGTAGTTACTCTAATTTAAGTTTAACATAGTTGTTTCCAACCCAAGTTTCTCACTCTCAAGCTAAATGTATCATGTTATGGGCACTGTTTTCTAAGAGATCTTCTGCGCTGAGATGACTTATTAAACCAGTCTCAATACACATTTCCTAAATTCCCAGTTGGATCCACAACATATTGTTCCAGAATACTGTCCAAAACTCACTTCCTCATGGTTACCTCTGCCATATTGATTTTCCCAAAAAATGTGAAGATTAAAGTCATCCATGATTAATGTTCTTCCTTTTCAAAAAATCCTCATTGTCATCTGAATTATTCCCTCTCTTACATTGTAGGTATTGTTAGGGAACCTATAGACTACTTTCACCAGTGTCTTTTCCTTGTTATTTCGTATATCCATCATATAAATCATTTCTAACTGTTGAACTTATTTGGGGAAGCGATGATCTAGGGAGTATTATTGTTGGACTATTAATCCAGAAACTCAGCTAATGGTCTGGTTACTAGAGTTCAAATCCCACCATGGCAGATGGTAGAACTTGAATTAATTAAAAAAGAATCGAAAATTAAGAGTCTGGTGATGACCGTAAAACCATTGTTGATTGTTAGGAAAAACCCATATAGTTCACTAACATCCTTTAGGGAAGGAAACAGCCATCCTTACCTGGTCTAGCCTACATGTGACTCTAGACTGAAGCAATGTGATTGGCTCTCTGAGCAATTAGGGATAGGCAATAAATGCTGGCCCAGTCAGTGATGGCCTTATCCCATGAGTGAATTTTTTAAAAAACTCATTAAAGTAAAGTTACCTCTTAACTCTTTTCTTCCTGCCTGTTCTTTCAAAAAAAGTCACATACCTTTCAATATTTATTTTCTTGATTTGATTTTCTTGCCATGATGTAATGGATAGCCATATGTAAGATCATACCCAGTAACCTTTATTTGTGTTGTTAATTCATTTATTTTCTTTCTAATATTGCGTGCATTTAACTAAAGAGGCATAATTTTTGCTCATCTTCCTTTTTTTCCCCTTTAAGCTAATCTTCTTTTTACATTTGTACAGTTGTCCTGACCCACTCTCAGTATCATTGCTGTTTTGCAATTCTGCCATATCTTTTTGCTTTGTTACCTATCCTGAGTCTAGTAACTGTCCCTCCATTAGTTTAAAGCTCTGATTACAGCCTGAGTTATTCAATCTGCCAGTATGCTGGTCTCACATGGTTCAAATGAAGCTCATCACACCAGAATGACTCCCTTCTACTCAGTACTGGTGCCAATGCCCCATGAACTGAAACCCATTCCTCCCTCATCAATCTTTCACCTGCGTGTTTGACTCATTAACCTTACTTGCCCATGCCAGCTTGCCCGTGCCCCAGGTAATAAACCAGAGATCATTACCTTGGAAGTTCTGTTTTTCAACTTAAGCCCGAACTATTCAAAATCCCTCAGGAGAATCTTCTTTCTAGTTCAGACAATGTCAATATCAATGATGACAACTAAATGCCCCTGCCACTCTAAGTTTCTCTCCATCTTGAGGAAATGTCATGACACTGGGCAGGCAACATAACCTTTGGGAGCCACAACTACAGAGAACAGTGTCTAGTCCCTCAATTGTCTAGACATCTGGCTTGCAATGAAGAGTAATGGCAAAAGCACACCGCTGAGGTCACCATGAAGGTCCCACCTTCTCAACCTCACCTAAGACAGCAGCCCTATCGTCTTCTAGGACTTTAGCGACTACTGTTGTCCCCTACTACTGCTACATTTCCATTGTCTCCCCACACTTGAATAGTTCTGTGCAACACCGTTACAGGGTTCACTCAACCTCCGTGCGGTCTACAGTTTGTGAGAATTTCATTACTGTTGTTCTGTAGCAGGGGTTGAGGCTCCTTGAAAGCAACCTCTCTAGTCCCCATACCTGTGTGATCATAGACCAAATTTGAATGACCTAGCCTAAGGGGAGTGACTTCTTTTGGAGCAACATGTCCAGGGAGCTTTCCCATCCTTGATGCTGCATTATGTCTGCAGCTTGGATTTCACTTCCAATTTGTTGGAACTGCAAACATTTGCTACAGATGTATTCACAGTTAATCATCTTGTGTCCAGCAACATACACATGCTTCAGCAGCAACACATCACCCAATCAGGCATTTCTGTCATATTTTATTTCATTAATTGATTAATCCAGTATCACTGCTCTTTATTGTCATTTTCTTTTATACATGCCAGTATTAACCTTATATTTCACAAGCTATTTAAAGAAAAGAAAGTAAAAAAGACATGACACCCAAACCCTAAAGACTTTTATTTTACATTAAAGCTTAGGATACTGGCCAATACTGGACTCAAAAGAGCTGTTTCGTTTAGGCAAAATCAATAATATTGCATGCATTTAAGTAAAGTGTCATGTTTGCCAATTTTCCTATTGTATCGCCTTTAAGCCTATTTTGTTTGAGGATTGTATAGTCCTACCCCACTGTGGGTATCATTGGCTAAATAGCTGCCTTGCAATTCTGCCGTATCTTTTTGCTTCAAAAAGCCTATGTGTTGCCTGTCCTGTTCCTTCCTCTGCTTAACTCGTTGAGACACTCAACTGCTGCACTCTGTTGTAGGTCACACTTCTTGAGATGCCTAGCTACAGCAGTCTTACAAGTCCCGCTCAAATCACACTAGATTGACTATTTAGTTATGCTTCCAGCACAACATGGCCGGCCCGATCACGTAACGAATGTCCAGCTTCAGCTACAACCCTCGGGAAAGGCTACAGAATTGAAACTGTTGATTTTAGTTTGATGTCAACAATGGTATAATGCATTAGGTTTGTCCAATTTAAAGATTTAGACTTTGTTACCCATCAAATGCATGTACTCAGTTCAAGGATTATAGGCTTCTAATAAGAATGACCCAGCTCAGTCATTAATGAAGATCCAGATTCAGATGGTTCTTAATTAAGCTGCTGTTTCACTTCCAACAGTTAGAAAACAAATCCAAGCCACAAGCTATCAACTACAGAAGTTATACTCCATATTCCAGGCTAATACAATTATTTCCCCATCAACCAATGAGGTGAAAGAAACTCAGCATTCACTGTGTTGCTCTTTGTTAAGTCTCAATCCATACAAATGGCTGCCGTGTCTTCTTCAAGACACGGCACTCTAAAGGTGGCTTGGGGTAGTGCAGAGGCTCAGTGGTTAGCACTGCTGCCTCACAGTGCCAAGGACCCAGGTTCAATTCCAGCTTCAGCTGACTGTCTGTGTGAAGTTTGCACATCCTCCCCACGTTTGCCTAGGTTTCCTCCAGCTGCTCCGGTTTCCTACCACTGTCCAAAAATGTGCAGGTTAGGTGGATTGGCCAAGGGAAATGCAGGCTTACAGGTAGGAGGGGTGTGGTGAGTCTGGGTAGTCATTATGGACTTGTTGGGCCAAATGGTCTGTTTCCAAGTGTAGGAATTCTATGAAAGATATTTACGATGTGCAAAGCATTGAGAGAGAAAGGTAAGGAGAATAAGCTGACAATGGCAGAAATAGTGTTTAAAGGAGACATTGTTGCCTTACTACAATGTGAAGCTTGTTATTCCCAGGGCATCTCCACTTGTATTGTTCCATCCAAAACATATTCATAGAATCCTGAGGAGTACCTCAAACTGCCTGACTCACGGGCTTTTACAGGTCATCCCACAGTAAGCCTTGGAAAGCATTAACAGGAGAGGAAAGAGTAATGGAACATATGGCTCAGGGATGGACAGGACTGGCAGCTTAATGTTCCACGATCCAAATGCTACAGGAAGGATAGAAAGGGAGGCAAAAGAAGAGGGGGAGTGGCGTTCTTGATAAGGATAGCATTACAGCTGTGCTGAGGGAGGATATTCCGGAAATACATCCAGGGAAGTTATTTGGATGGAACTGAGAAATAAGAAAGGGATGATCACCTTATTGGGATTGTATTATGCACGGATTGTATTATGCACTTCCTAATAGTCAGAGGGGAATTGAGAAACAAACTTGTAAGGAGATTTCAGCTATCTGTAAGAATAATAAGGTGGTTATGGTAGGGGATTTTAACTTTCCAAACATCGACTGGGACTGCCATGGTGTTAAGGGTTTAGATGGAGAGGAATTTGTTAAGTGTGTACAAGAACATTTTCTGATTCAGTATGTGGATGTACCAACTAGAGAAGGTGCAAAACCTGACCTACTCTTGGGAAATAAGGCAGGGCAGGTGACTGAGGTGTCAGTGGGGGA
>NC_057710.1:13743684-13755288 GCF_004010195.1 Chiloscyllium plagiosum
GGCATAGGTTTAGGGTGAGAGGGGAAAGATATAAAAGAGACCTAAGGGGCAACCTTTTCACACAGAGGGTGGTACGGGTATGGAATGAGCTGCCAGAGGGAGTGGTGGAGGCTGGTACAATTGCAACATTTAAGAGGCATTTGGATGGGTATATGAATAGGAAGGGTTTGGAGGGATATGGGCCGGGTGCTGGCAGGTGGAACTAAATTGGGTTGGGATTTCTGGTCAGCATGGACGTGTTGGACCGAAGGGTCTGTTTCCATGCTGTACACCTGTATGACTCTATGACTCTATAAACAGGCAGGTAGAGTTGAGGTCAGAGTCGGATCAGCAAGACCTTATCAAACAGAAAAACAGGCTTCAGAGACAGAATAGCCTACTCTCCTAATTTATCCTGTATCCTGCCACAGGGATGACAGCAAAGTGATGAAAGTCATGGGCCAGGCCTGTAAATGTCTCCCTTTGTGAGACGTTGAAGGCAATTGCAGTGGCAAAAGACTAGGAACCCCAACGTATTCATTACTTCCATTTGTAATTAATTAGGTCAAAACGAATGATTAGAAGATACCTTATTGGTGTGTATCTAAAAAGGTGACCATCTGTTATCTCCCAATCCAATTAACAGTTTTAGCCAGAATATTGCTGTGTCCCATTCACAACCACACATGGGGCTGTGTTTCATAATTTAATATTGAGTGGCTTGTATACCACCAGTTGTCAGAGTATTATTTTTCACAAACTGATTTTGGGGTCGTGTTAAAAGAAGGCTTCTTCAGCAATCAGCTGCCATAGGAATTATGACTGGGATTGATTTCCAATGCATTAACATTTATTTGATATGTTTACGATGTTTATTGAGAACACCATTGATAATATTGGTTTCTAAAAGTAGGTGAACATTTTGCAGATGCTGAATTAACATTAGTAGTGTATAATTATTAAAGACCATGAGACATAGGAGCAGAAATTATGCCATTGAGCCCAGTAAGTCTGCTCCGCCATTCAAACATGGCAGATAAGTTTCTCAACCCCATTCTCCCACTTTCTCCCAGTACCCCTTGATCCCCTTGATACTTAAGAATCTATCTATCTCAGTCTTTGTCTGAAGTATACTCAATGGCCTGGCCTCCACAACCTTCCATGGCAATGTGTTCCATAGATTCACCATTCTCTGGCTGAAGATGTTTATCCTTATCTCCATTGTAAAAGGTCTTCCCCTTACTTTAATGCTGTGCCCTCAGGTCCTAGTCTCTCCTACCAGTGGAAACATCTTCCCAACATCTACTCTGTCCAGGCTATTCAGTATTCTGTGAGTTTCAATTAGATTCCTCCTCATTCTTCTAAACTCCATCCAGTATTAACCCAGAGTTCTCAAATGTTCCTCATGTGTTAAGCTTTTCATTCCTGGGACCATTCTCGTGAACATACTCCAGGGTCAGTATATCCTCCAATATATGGAGCTCAAAACTGTGCCCAATACTCCAAATGTGGTCTGACCAGAACCTTATAGACCCTCAGAAGTATACCCCTGCTTTTATATTTAAGTCCACTCAAAATAAATGCCATCATGGCATTTGCCTTCCTAACTACTAACTCAATCTGCTTTGAGAGAATCCTGAACCAGAACTCCCAAGTCTCTTTGCACTTCAGACTTCTGAATTTTCTCCCCATTGAGAAAATAGTCCATGTCTCTATTCTTCTGACCAAAGTGCATGACCTCACACTTTCCCATGTTGGACTTCACTACTTGGATACGTTGTGCATTTGAACACGGCAAAAACAACAGATGCAGATGTATTTTTGTGTCATCACACTTCTGATGTCACACCTGATTATAAGAAAATACCACAGCTCATACCATATGCTAATTTCAAGTGAGTCTGGCAGAATATTGCCTCTGAGCACAATAATTGCACTTTGTCGTCTGAAAAGTACATACATTTTAGCAAGAAACAGTACATTGTACATTGCTCTCCTGATAAAATAGAACATTTTCTGATTTATTGTGAATACTAGCACAGAGTCATCCAGCACTGAAACAGACTCTTAAGCCCAACCCGACTATGCTGACCCAGTTTTCTAAACTGAACTAGTCCCATTTGTCTACATTTGTCCCATATCCCTCTATACATTTCCTTTCCATTGATCCATCCTGATGCCTTTTAAGTCTTGTAATTGTATTCACTTCTGCCACTTTCTCTGGCAGCTCGTTCCACCCTCTGTGTGAAAAAGTTATCCCTCAAGTTCCTTTTAAATCTTTGCCCTCTCAGCTTAAACCTATGCCCTCTAGTTTTGGATTCTCCTACCCCGGGGCAAAGACTTGGCTATTCAACTTATTTACACCCCTCATGACTGTATAAACCTTTATAAGGTTACCCCTCAGCCTACTACCATCCAGGGAAAAAAGTCCCAGTCTATCCAGCCTCTTCCTATAGCTCAAACATCTAGTCTTGGTAACATTCTTGTAAATCTATCCTTTCCTGTTTTATAACATCATCCTTATAGCAGGGTGACCAGAATTGTACGCAGTACACCAAATGTGGCTGACCAATGTCTTGTACAGCTGTAACTTCACGTCTAACTCCTGTTCTCAATGCTCCGACCAATGAAGGCAAGTGTGCCAAATACCTTATTCACCACTCTGTCTATTTGTGACACCATGTTCAAGGAACTATCTACCTGCACCTCTAGGTCTCTCAAGAGAGACCCTCCAGTAATATCAATAGCATAGCATCATTGCCCTGGAGAGCCATGAATCAAAACACTAGATCTCCTTAATGTTAAGTCACTGAAGTGATGTGACTGACTGGAGCTGTATAGATGGGCTACAATTTTAGATCAGTTTGGTTCATTATTTATTTCCTTAGTTCACATTTCAAAATTTAGACTCTGAGCAATCTCAACTATTTGACAATGAAACGTTTTGTCAGCAGACAATAGGTTAGTACTACAAATGAAATTTACCAACAAACCTATCCTGCCACCAATCATCTACAGGGTGATCTTTCTTGAGGGTAAGCTATATCGATGAATTAAATTCCCTCACAACCCAGAGTTCAGGGATCAAATGGTGTTATTCTCCAAACTTATATAGTCTTCTGCTGTTCTTATAAAAATGCACAGGGTGACTAAACTAGAGCATTTACATGAAAAAAAAATTGATTTACTTATTTTGGTTTGAAATTAGAGGTGCAATAACTGAAAATGATTTTATCAACATCTGACAATTTTTATTCACAATCTCCTTCTACAAAGCAGGATGCCAATTTAAAATTAAGCGATTTAGAATTATTTACCTGATTTTTAACAAACTTTGGTGTAAAATCATATTTACTCACATTATGATCTAAATACTTGAAATAAATATATTTTCTGAGGATTGCAAATGCTTCTTTAAGCATAATTTTAGACAAAGACTTGGAAAGCGTTTCTGATATTTTCCATTTACCACTGTAGTCATCTGTGAGATCTCTCAGTGAGATTGTTAATTTACTGCGAAGGAAGACAGAGATTTGAATTGTACCTTCAGGCCAACTAGGAACTCAGTTCAAACTGCCCTCAGAGTACACGGAATATTTACAATCAGGAGATTGAGGTAATTTTCTCCCCCTCCTTCTTAGATATTTTCCAAATCAACATGCTGATAGATGTTACGAAACAAAAGAAAACGAAGAACTACCGATGTTGCAAATCAGAAATAAAAACAGAAATTGCTGGAGAAACTCAGCAAGTCTGGTAGCATCTGTGGAAAGAAAGCATTGTTAATGTTTCGGATCCAGTGACCTTTCTTGAGACCTCTTCCGAGTGCCTACCTGGATCTTCGCAGCATCCCTATCTTGCCCTGCTCGGCCAATTAGGGCAGTCACAGAAGCACATTGTGTAGATGGACTTTATTGGTCAGCAGTCCTCACTCTGAGAGGCTCCTATCTTACTGCATGATACCATGTTATTTCAATCTCACACCTGCTTGCATTTGCCAGCAGCTTATGTAGCAAACACACAGTACGTTCAGCAAGCAACCAGCCATGTCTCAATGTCTTAGGGGATAATTCTCACCAAAGGATGGCACAGTGACTCAATAGTTAGCACTGCTGCCTCACAGTGCCAGGATCCTAGGTTCGATTCCATTCTCTATCTGGAATTTGCACATTCTCCCCATGTCTGCATGAGTTTTCTCCCACAGTCCAAAGATGTGCAGGTTGGGTGCACTGGCCAGGATTGTGTAGGCTTAGTCAGTTAAGCCATTGGAAATGTGAGGTTATGGCAACAGGGTATGGAGAGGGATACTCTTTGAAGGGTTGGTGCAGATTTAATGGACCAAATGGCCTCTTTCTGCACTATTAGTATTCTATGATTCTAAAGTCCATGTTGGTACTCCATAGCCAGGAGCCCCAGCACAGTAGCTCAGGGCAGCCTCCTGTACTAGACTGGGGGATTGGCCATAGTGCTCTGGTCAGAACATTCTCAGCCACAGACTCTGTACCTCTGTAGTCCAGGGAGTGGGTAACAGGCAGTCCTGATGATCTGTAGCAGTTAGTCCATTAGGTTCATCCAGAGAAACTAAGAGAAAGGTAGAATATAGGTAAGGTTAAGAAGGGAAGTGTTGCCATGCGAAGGAGATTTAGGAACCCATTTTTGCTGGAGGTTGCCGGTGTTGAGGGATGACAATTACAAGGATAGCAATTGTATTTATAAGGAGGGGACATGACAAAGCCTGGATGGGAAAGTGGTAATGCATGGCCAGGAGCACCCTGACTTTAAGTGTGGAAAGTGGATGAGCAAACCTGGCTCCATGATGTAGGTGAATTGGCCAGGGTTCTGGGGAGGTGCAAAACCTGTTGCATTCATTGGAAGGGTTATCAAGAAAGGGGTCTGGATGTTCAGGGGTCTGGTGGCTTGAATCAACTGCCCAACAGGTACCTGCTTTGTCCTTCCAGTGTGCTGGAAATTGGCATTACACCATGAGAAAAATAAATGGTCGTGACCATAACTGCACAGAATAAGTGCCTCTTCCTTTGAGGGAGGAAGCTGCAAGACCTATCAAAAAGGCCCCTTAGGGAGCGATAGCATTACACACAGACCTCCACGTACAGGACACAGATCTTTAGGGTAGCTACTGCCTGGGAAGCATTAGCTTCCTGTGTGCAGCACACCTCCCAGTCTCAGACATCTCTGACCACTCCATTCAGCACCAATGCCTTTGCACATAGAGGCATTGGAAGGAAATAGGGATGTTTGACCGAGAGGAGCTATGGTGTCTGCAGAACCTATTGCCTCATACGTGCCCTGTTCATTCTTCCAAATGCTGCAGCATGCTTTCCACGTAGATATTGATCCGTGGCACCTGTATGGACATGGACAAATGCATAACTTTGGCACACTTACATTCAGAGACTCGTTTTCAAACAAGTGGGTGTCATGCAAAACAAATTACATGATTATTTATATGCAGTGCACTTGTCACCTGTGCCCTCAAAAGTCCCCTCAAAAAGGCATTTCTCTTTCTTTCCCTCCCACCATGTCTGACTATTGTCCGTGGCTTTGCAGCTGGGGTGGAGAGAACCTTGAGGCCAGTAGAGTGTATTGTTCCTGGTGATTGGATAACCCTGGGGTTACTTGTGTCTGGACGGCCTTCTGAGGCAGAGGCAAGTGGACCCTCTAGACTTTAAATTCCTATGTTGGGGTGAGGTGGTGGAGAGGTGCAGGCAGGGTAGAGATGGAAGACCCAGCACCCACCAGGGTGACCTGAGTGGAGCTGATTAGCTACCAAGAAATGCTAGCTTTCCCCTTGAGGTGGTCTTCTTATGAATTGTCTTGAATAATGCAAGATGAAAGCCTTCATCAATATGTTCAGCAATACACAAGTCCTGTGCTGTTAAACAACTATTGAGTAACAATTGTCATTCTTCAACTTTTGGCTTAAGTCTGAAACTTTTGTGCTCAAAGTTTAACTATTTTCTAAACCTATCACTAACCTTTAAGAAAAAAAATCAAATGGACAGACAGTGGGTTAGATAAAGAATGAGAGGAGGAGACTCACATGAAATATTAACACCATGATAAACCAACTGGGCTGAATATTTTGGTGCTATACATTCTGCATAAAACAACAATTAGGGATTTGAAAGATGCATGGATGCCAATGTGATTAGATCCATATGTTTGTTTTGCATCACAATTCAGAACAATAATTTCTCTAAAATTCTTTATCTGCCTAATTGCACATGGCTGTGGTTGCAAAACCCCAGTAAACCGCCTCAGGTGAATTCTGTCCTCAACTTCTCTACATTGCATGTTGCTTTCAGTTACACATTGAATGCCTCGATTTAGCTAATTGTGATGAAATAATAGCCACTGATCTGGATGAGTGCTGCTCTGGCAACAGTCAAGGAGCTCAATGGCACCCAGGAAAATGAACCTGATTTGACTGTCACAAGGCCAATTGGGCTATTTCTGCTCCTATGTCCCTTCAATGCTCTCTACAAGCACACAGTAATAGTGATTGTTTACAAGATGCACAGCAGCAACTCGCCAAGGTTCCTTTGCCAGCACCTTCCAAACTCACTCCCTCCATGATTTTGAGAGACCAAACTCATGGGAAGAGCCAATAGATGTGAAGCTGGAAAAACACAGCAGTCAGACAGCATTCAAGGAGCAGGAAAGTTTTGAACCAAAGCCCCAGCATTGACTTTCCTGCTCCTTGAATCATGTCTGACCTGCTGTGCTTTTCCAGCTTCACATCTATTGACTCTGACTTCCAGCATCTGCAATCTTTACTGTCTCCAAGCTTATAGGAACACTGTCACCCGCAAGACCACTCCAAGTCAAGGACCATCCATACTTGGAAATAAATTTGGATGGCAAACAAATGTAGGTTTGCTGAGAGAGACACATAGACCATGCCTGAAATTAAAAGAGTACATATCAACACAGAAGTAATTGTTGTCTTAGAGCCACTCAGGAGAGGAAGCGTGTTGTGGTAATGTCACAGGGCGAGTAACCCAGAGATCCAGGCTAATAGGTTCTGGGGACATGGGCTCGAATCCTATGATGACAGATAGTGACATTTGAATTTAATAAAACATGGAATTGAATGTTGGTCTCACAGTGATCTTGCAACCAATCTCAATTGTTATAGAAGCTTATCTGCTTCATTAATATAATATCTTTTTGGGAATAAAATCTACCATGGGCTTCAGCATTGTTGAAGTGCTCCTAGTGCTGACTCCTGGCTGCTGCTGCAGATGTGCAAAGGTTTGGGTCCCTGGCAGTGTCTGCTTCCAGGACAGATTCAAGGAGGCAGCAGAGGAGTTGAGTTTGGGCCCAGTACAAGACCTGTCAACGGGGCCCTGTTTGGGCCAGTTCAGTACCTGGCAGCATTGGTGGGGCCTGCACTGGCAAGATCCAATGAGGACTCATAGTGGTGAGGGCATCAGTGAAGACAAGGTGGCACCAAAGAGTGGCAACGCTACACAACACTTTTCACTGTGTATTTGTCACAAGATACACCTGGCAATAAATAAATTGAATAAATCAAATTCTTAGCCTGCATGTGATTGGTTGACTGTTAATTGCTGTGTGAAATGGCTCCAATAGCCAATCAGTTAAAGGGCAACAAATACCAGCAGTGCAAATCACATCCACAAGAATTTTAAAAAGCTTGTCAATTATAAAGAGCATGTTATTTTAAAAACATTTTTTTTAGAAACAGCCTTGCCCAACATTTTAATATATTAATAAGATGACTTACTAAAGAACACTTTAGTTCCTTTTCAGTTCTCTTCTAGCATGCTGATATAAACCACCATGTACTGTATATTGTCTTTACCATTAGTGCGTTATATCTGGTACATTGGTATCAATTGTAGCACACAAACTGATACAACACAGAAGGGAACAGAGAGAGGGAGAAGCATGAGGTGGGGAGAGAAAATCATTCAACCCTCACACCCCACCCCCCCACCAAGCCTGTTCTTCCACCCATTAGGATCATGCCTGATTTTTACTTTAGCTGTTTCCATACCTCTTTTCCACCTTAATAGAGTCATAGAGCTGTACAGCATGGAAACACACCCTTGGGTCTGATTCATCCATGCCAACCAGGTATCCTAAATTAATCTAGTTCCATTTGTCAGCATTGATGTGCCATGTTATTAGATGTCTCACTTTAATGTGTTCAGTGACAGAACCTCAAAAGACTCATCTGCTCAGGACCAATATCTTATTCCGAAACCATGACACCATGTTTTACATTCCCTAGCCTGGGGAAACATTTTTCCCACCATCTGTGCTGTCTTTCAAATTTTAAATGTTTCAGTGTGATAACTCTCATTCTTTTGAACTCTAATCTACTCAAATCTCTCATCATTGGGCAATCATTTCATTAAAGGACTCATCCTAGTGAACTTTTGCCCTCACTATTAAATAAATACGATCCTTCTTCGCCTTACTCACTAAATTAAATAATTTCATTTCGTCACTTCAGTCCTTTTAATATTTATCTTAAATCTGGAATTACAAACCAGTCAGCCTTACATCTGTGGGTAAGCAAGGTACTGGAAAAGATTCTGAGAGATAGGATTTATGACTATTTGGAAATACATAGTTTGATTAAAGCATGGCTTTGTGAGGGGCAGGTCATGCCTCAAAAGCCTTTGAGGATGTGATGAGACAAGTTGACAAAGGTCGAGCAGAGGATGTGGTGTATATGGATTTCAGTAAGGCATTTGATAAGGTTTCCCACAGTAGGCTCATTCAGAAAGTTAGGAGGTATGGAATACAGGGAAATTTGATTAGCCGAAAGAAGACAGCAAGTGGTAGCGGATGGGAAGTATTCTGCCTGGAGATCAATGATCAGTGGTATTCCGCAGGGATCTGTTCTTGGGCCTCTGCTCTTCGTAGTTTTTATGAATGACTTGGATGAAGAAGTAGAAGGATGGGTCAGTAAGTTTACCGATGACACAAAGGTTGGTGGTGTTGTAGATAGTGTCGAGGGCTGTTACAGGCTACAGTAAGACATTGACAGGATGCAGAGCTGGGCTGAGAAGTGGCAGATGGAGTTCAACCTGAATAAACGCAAAGTGATGCATTTTGGACGTTCGAATTTGAATGCTGAATACTGGGTTAAAGACAGGATTCTTGGCAGTGTGGTGGATCAGCGGGACCTTGGCATCCATGTACATAGATCCCTCAAAGTTACTACCCAATCTGATATGATTGCTAAGAAGGAGTATGATGTTTTGGCTTTCATTAATAGGTGGATTGTGTTTAAGAGCTACGACGTTTTGGTGCAGCTTTATAAAACCCTGATTAGACCACGCTTGGAATATTGTCAGAAAGTGAGGACTGCAGATGCTGGAGAACAGGGTCGAGAGTAAGGTGCTGGAAAAGCACAGCAGGTCAGGCAGCATCTGTGGAGCAGGAGAATTGACATTTCGGGAATAAGCCCTTCACCAGCCTCATTCCTGATGATGTGCATGTTCCCTGAAACGTCAATTCTTCCGCTCCTTGGATGCTGCCTGACATGCCGTGCTTTTCTAGCACAACACTCGCGACTTGGAATATTGTGCCCAGTTCTGGTTGCCCCAATATAGGAAGGATGTAGATGCTTTAGAGAGAGTGCAGAGGAGATTTACCAGGATCTGCCTGGATTGGAGGGCTTGTCTTATGAAGAGAGGCTGAGTGAGCTCAGGCTTTTCACACTGGAGAGAAAAAGGAAGAGAGGTGACTTGATAGAGGTAATGAGAGGCATAGATACAGTAGATAGCCAGGGCAGAAATGGCTATAACGAGGGGTCATAATTTTAAGGTGATGAGAAGAAGGTATAGGGGAGATGTCAGAGGTAGGTTCTTTACGCAGAGAGTGGTGGGTGTGTGGAATGCACTGCCAGTGGTGGTAGTAGAGTCAGAGACATTAGGGACTTTTAAGCATCTAGGCGAAAGTGAGGACTGCAGATGCTGGAGATGAGAATCAAGATTAGAGTGGTGCTGGAAAAGCACAGCAGGTCAGGCAGCATCCGGGGAGCGGGAAAATTGACGTTTCAGGGAACACACACATTGGTGAAGGGCTTATTCCCGAAACGTCGATTCTCCTGCTCCTCGGATGCTGCCTGACCTGCTGTGCTTTTCCAGCACCTTACTCTCGATTCTGATCTCCAGCATCAACAGTCCTCACTTTCTCACAATATTGATGAAGGGCTTTTGCCCGAAATATCGATTTTCTTGCTCCTTGGATGCTGCCTGACCTGCTGAGCTTTTCCAGCACCACCCTAATCTTGACATTTAAGCAACTGCTGGGCAAGCACGTTGATGTCATGCGTGCGTAGGTTAGGTTCATCTTAGATTAAGATAAATGCTCGGCACAACATCATGGGCTGAAGGGCCTGTACTGTGCTGTACAGTTCTATGTTCTGTGTTTATTATTTGGTTACTATTTATCCTGTGGTATATAATAAAATTAGCCAAATCCTTATTATTTTCTCTTGATCCTAATTTTCCCTTCATATTTTCTGACAGATCAATTCATTCAGTTCAGTTTAGTTTAGTTCACGCCTACTCAGCAAGAATTCTATTGAAAGATCATTGACCTCTCCTCAGATAATACCAGATGTACAGATTTTCTGCAGCACTGTTGCCTTTGCTTCAGATCTCCAGCACTCACAGTATTCCTTATCATTGGTATCATTGTTTCATCATTACCGTGACTGATAACAGCTTCCCATTCCAGATTTCATTTGCTCATCGCAGTTCAGGCGATGAGAATTGAATTCACATTTTCAACTCATTAACCCAGGCCTTCGGATGACTATGTATAATCACTATGCTACATTCTCCATATTACTTGGTGCGTTCATTTATTGTCACAACTCACCTAGGTATCATAGAATCCATATGATGTGGAGCAGGCCATTAGTCCCCTTAAGTCTGCACCAACCCACTGAAGGGCATGCTACCTAGACCTCCCCCCACCAAAACTTATTTTTGTAATCCTGCATTTCTAATGGCTATTCGACCTAGCCAACACATCCCTGGATACTATGGACAATTTAACATGGTCAATCCACCTAAGCTACAAAACTTTGGACTGTTGGAGGAAACCCATGCAGGCACTGGGTGTATGTTCAAACTCCATAGAGAGAGTCACACAATGATGGAATTGAACCTGGGATGCTGGTATTGTGAGGCAGCAGTGCTGACCACAGTCACCATGCTGTCCTTTGGTGAGAATTGAGACACGGCTAGTTGCAAAAACTGCTGGTATGTGCAAGCAGGTGTGAGATTAGACAATAGACAATAGGTGCAGGAGTAGGCCATTCGGCCCTTCGAGCCTGCACCACCATTCATTATGATCATGGCTGATCATCCTCAATCAGTATCCTATTCCTGCCTTATCTCCATAACCCCTGACTCCACTATCCTTGAGAGCTCTATCCAACTCTTTCTGAAACGAATCCAGAGACTGGGTCTCCACTGCCTTCTGGGGCAGAGCATTCCACACACCCACCACTCTCTGGGTGAAGAAGTTTCTCCTCATCTCTGTCCTAAATGGCCTACCCCTTATTTTTAAGCTGTGTCCTCTGGTTCGGGACTCACCCATCAGCGGAAA
>NC_057710.1:13757197-13769236 GCF_004010195.1 Chiloscyllium plagiosum
GTCAGCCACGGCCACCCCTGCCTCCTCATAGGATCTTTCTTCCTTTTTGGAATGAACTGATCCTGCATCTTCTGCATTATACCCAGAAATATCTGCCATTGTTCCTCCACTGTCATCCCTGCTAAGGTATTGCACCATTGAACTTTGGCCAGCTCCTCCCTCATAACTCCATAGTTCCTTTTATTCAACTGGAATATTGTCACTACCGATTGTATCCTCTCCCTTTCAAATTGCAGATTGAAGCTTATTGTATTATGGTCACTACCTCCTAATGGCTCCTTCACTTCGAGGTCCCTGATCAATTCTGGTTCATTGCACAATACCAGATCCAGAATTGCCTTCTCCCTGGCAGGCTCCAGCACTAGCTGTTCTCAGAATCCAACTCAGAGGCACTCCACAAAATCTCTTTCTTGAGGTCCAATACCATCCTGATTCTCCCAGTCTACCTGCATGTTGAAATCCCCCATAACAACTGTAGTAACATCTTTGCGACAGGCCAATTTCAGCTCCTTATCAACTTACACCCTACATCCATACTACTGTTTGGGGGCCTGTAGATAACTCCCAAGAGGATCTTTCTACCCTTAGAATTTCTCAGCTCTATCCATACTGACTCTACATCCCCTGATTCTCGGTCCCCCCGTGCAAGGGACTGAATATCAGCCCTTACCAACATGGCCACCCCACCCCCTCGGGCCGTCAGTCTGTCCTTCCAATAGCACGCAGAGCCTTGAATATTCATTTCCCAGGCCCTGTCCACTTGAAGCCACGTCTCAGTTATCCCCACAATATCGTAGCTGCCAATTTCCAAAAGAGCCTCAAGCTCATCCATCTTATTTCTAATACTTTGTGCATTCATATATAGTATTTTTAATTTGTTACTGCCCTCACCTTCCTATCAACCCTATTTCACTCAACCTTACGACATGATCCCTTTTTGAGTTTTCTGCTTCATTGATACCGTTGTCTTTATTGACTTCCCTTGTTCTAACTTTCCCTTCAATTTCCTTCTTAAACTTCCAGTTTGTCCCCTCCCCCCGTTATTTAGTTTAAACGCAGCTGTGTTGCAGTAGCAAACCTGCCTGCCAGAATGCTGGTCCACAACCTCTTAAGGTGCAAACCGTCTCTTTTGTATAGTTTATGCTTACCACAAAACTTACCCCAGTGATCCAGGAATTTAAATCCTTGCTTCCTGCACCAGTTCCCCAGCTACACATTCAAGTCCCTTATCTCCCTGTTCCTGGCTTCAACAGACCGAGGAACTGGAAGCAAACCGGAGATAACCACTCTGGACGTCCTGCTTTTCAGTCTTCTTCCTAGTTCTCCAAAGTCCCGCTGTAGTATGTTCCTCCTCTTCTTCCCGACATCATTTGTGCCGACATGTACCACCACCTCTGGCTCTTCACCTTCGCCCTTGAGGATTTCCTGCACTTTGCGATGTCCTTAATCCTGGCACCAGGAAGGCAATACACCATCCTTAAATCCCACCTATTGCCACAGAAACCCCGTTCAGTTCTTCTCACTATGGAGTCCCCTATCACTACGGCTCTGTGCGATGTCCAACGCTTCCGCTCTGCCACCACGCCAACTTTTGATTGACAGACCTGGCCGCCTCGCGGATTGGCAATGTCGTCTGTCTCTACTGTTTTCAAAAGATTCAACTTGTTCCTGACAAGTACTTGCCCCGCGGTCTCTTGCACCTGTCTCCTTTCTGCCTTCCTCATCGTCTTCTCTCTTCTGCTCTCTTCAGGTATAGTCGGTGTAATAACCTCGCTGAAGGTCCTGTCCAGAAAGATCTGGACGGTTTGAGTGGCACGGTGGCACAGTGGTTAGCACTGCTGCCTCACAGCGCCAGAGACCCGGGTTCAATTCCCGCCTCAGGTGACTGACTGTGTGGAGTTTGCATGTACTCCCCGTGTCTGCGTGGGTTTCCTCCGGGTGCTCCAGTTTCCTCCCACAGTCCAAAGATGTGCAGGTTAGGTGAATTGGCCATGCTAAATTGCCCGTAGTGTTAGGTAAGGGGTAAATGTAGGGTTATGGGTGGGTTGCGCTTCGGCGGGTCAGTGTGGACCTGTTGGGCCAAAGGGCCTGTTTCCACACTGTAATGTAATCTAAAAATCTAATCTAAATGTAATCTAATCTAAATCTCGTTCTCTCGGATGAGCCTAAGGTCCTCGAGTTCTTTCTTCAGTGCTGCGATATGCTCTGTCAGTAGCTGAACATGCACACACTTTCCACAGATATACAAGCCAGATACACCAGAGTCGTTGACCCCCCACATCATGCACGTAGCACATTGAACCAGCTGGGCAGTCATGTCTTCACCCTCTTCAACTGTGGCGTAATCACTTCACTCAACCTCCTTGTTGAAGACTCCTGAGCTAAAGACTCTCTCTTCTCTCAACAGGAACTTCCCTGGACTCTCTTTTTGGGGCAAGTCTGTGGACTTTAAAGTTAGGTTAGATTGATACAACACGGTACTGTGCAGTAAGATGTGAGCCTCCTAGACTGTGCAAACTCCACACGGACAGTCACCCAAGGTTGGAATCAAACCCGGGACTCTGGTGCTGTGAGGCAACAGTGCTAACCACTGAGCCACCGTGCCACCCCCCCATTTACTTCTTGCTGATCAAAAAATCTTCTCCTCGACCTTCCTGTTGCCACATGTTTCCACTATGTTGCAAGAGGCACAGGGTCACTTGTTCACTTATGAAAGGTCTTTGACCGATCCAATTCAAAGTCACAACTTGCAGCATCTGCTGAAGGAAAGATGCACACACTTTCTCTTCTTTGGGTTTAAAGTGGCTTCCTGCAGAGAAATGAATGAGAGAGATTTTCTGGCTGTTGCAGACCTGATAGACAGAAATTTATTGTTATTTGTATTTGTGAAAATACAGTAAAATGTGTTTAAGTCACCACAACAAACAGCACCACTTAATTGCATCAATTATATTTATATTAAAAATATGAAAAGGGTGCGACAAATATTTCTTATTCATGCCATGGCCTCTTAGATTCATGTACCAGCCATTGCTGAAGACCAGAGCCTTCTCCTACTTCTGAGGACTGGGTCCTGTCCAACTGTTGAGGATCACACGTGTCTCAAAACTGCTGTGAACCCCCGGGCCGTCTCAAAACTGCCGAGAACCCCCTGGGTCCTCTCAAAACTGCCGAAAACCCTGGGTCATCTCAAAACTGCCAAAAACCCCTGGGTCCTCTCAAAACTGTCAAGGACTGGGCCCCTGTCAAAATTCTCTGGACTGAGGGACTGTCAAAACTGAGGGTCTGTTGAAACTGTCGAAGCCCAAGGGTCTGTCAAAACTGTCTGGACCGAGGGTCTGTCAAAATGGTTGAGGACCATGGGCCTGTTGAAACTACTGAGGACAGGGGCTGTCCAATCAAAACTGCTGCACCTCGGCATCTGTCTGACTTTCCTAGCCTTGAAGAAGCCTGTGTGAAGGTGACAGACCATGAGGTGAGAACACACGTGTCCATGGATTACTCCCATAGAACTGACAAGCGGGGAGATGTTCAACTCCTTTTGTTGTCCTCAACCAATGCATCAGTGCACCATGATCAGGCCTTTCCTTCATTCACAGCTTCACCTCCCCGCCCCCACAGCTCTGCTCAATACACAACCCTTCATTCACCTATGACCTGAGCACCCATACCTCCCGCAGGTTTCCTGCTCCCTCCTTTGTTCCATAAAGCTCGGGAAAGACATCCGGTGACCTCTGGCACAACTGTATAAAGCTAACTCAGAAATGTCACATTCAAACGACTGAGTTGGCTACCATGAAATTCTGGAGCACTGCCAGCTTTACCTTGGAGTGAGGTTCTCATTGTAACAAATACAAACCTGCCAGCTGGTATACATTGCTGAGTTCACCTCCACATCTCAACCTGATGCTGGCAACTCCAAATTTCAGGACAGACCTGGTTCAGAGACTCTGTTTGCCACCTTTTCCATGGTTCATAAAATCTCACCCCGTTTTCTCAATGATTGATACATTGCAGGTAAATATGAAGGTTAGTTGTAGAATCACAAGATCACAGAATTGTAAAGCCACTCAAGATGCCATTCAACTCCATGTATTGCTTCGAAAGCTCTCTGATTAGTCCCACACCTTCTTTCCCCGACCAGCTCCATGTTTATCTTCCCTTTTGAAGTATTTATCTGACTGTAGTTTCAAACTTCCACCCTGGGATTTTCTTGGTATTGCTTGCCTAATTGTAAACAAACTCTTTATGTTTCTGTGTGATAACTTGTTGAAAGTAAAAATCAACACATTCATCTCCTCGGGCTTTTGGCAGAGATTGTTTCCTTAAATGCAAATCATCTGTACATGACGAATCGAAGAATTATAAATATCCCAGGTGCCAAATCTGTGAGTTGTGTTATAAAATGATGGTTAATTCCCTCTTTGAGAACAAAAGCCAAAACACCCACAGAGGACCTCCTCTCCCTATAATCTGTAAAAGGAATGTGAAACGTGATGTAACTTGCTTTCCACAATATGTAGTGGTCAGATGAAATAAATCCCTGACACTCACTTTAAAATTAACAAGTAAGAATTCATTGATATAATTCTAACAGTGAACATTATCTAAACTATTAGTAAACCGAATAAATCCCTTCTAACTACCTACTATTCCCGAATAAAACAAGACTCTAATAGTATGCTGTTCCAATAAATTAAATCCCACTCATATAACAAAAAATTGGAACTTAGTCTCTCAAAATTACAGCCAGGTTACGTGTCTTCTGGAATGTTCTGTGCCTTCTTCTGTTAAGTTTTCTATTGGGAACACTTCCCCCGATTCTTCTGTCAGGAATTTAGATGGTTCTTCCTCTAATACATAGCTGACTGTCAGAGCCAGTTTCTTTCTCTGAGGACTCAGCTCTGGGTGACGACAGTTAGCTCTGTCCAACTGCCCCTTTCTTTGATACCTATTCGGACATATCAATTTCTTATAATAGAATTGGTCCTATGTTGTCAAGAACCATCAGATTAAAATTTGATAGGTCTTTGCTAGCTAAGTGCTTGGTTTAAATTGATTGGCTAAATTTAAAATCTGTTGTCTTGGTAAAAACTGTTGCTTGGCTTTTCGATACACAATGTTTCAATTCAAGTGCTCTCTGATCCTGCAAACTTCAAAGCTGCTATTCACAGACATCCTTATCTCAATCTCTAAGCACAGTTAAAAACACCATATTTAAAAGGAACCACTCAATACTTTCCCCATTTTAGAATTTTACACACACCAACTTCACAACAATTGGCACCAGCACTTTAAACATCTCAAGCGATTAACGAAACCAAAATAAAAAAGAATCTGCAAATAGAATTGATCTTTAACATATTTCTTATGCAAATGTTGTTATGTTGCTGAACAAACATCTACTCACAAGTTTCAGGTTTCACTGGCTACGCCAACATTTAATGCCCATCCCCAGTTCTCCAGAGGCAAGTTAAGACTTTTCAAGGCTCTGTAAGCACAAGTTAAGTAAGCAAGTGTGAGGTTATCGATTTTGGACCTGGAAAAGATATATCAGGATACTTTTTAGGTGGCAGCACGTTAAATACAGTGGATGTCAAAGGAAAATTGACTGTTCAGGTGCATAGATCTTTAAAATGTCACAAACAGGTACAGAAAAGAATCAAGAAAGCTAATGGAACGCTGGTCTTTATATCTAGAGGATTGGAATACAAGGATGCAGAAGTTATACTG
This sequence comes from Chiloscyllium plagiosum, assembly GCF_004010195.1. Lineage (NCBI taxonomy): Eukaryota > Metazoa > Chordata > Chondrichthyes > Orectolobiformes > Hemiscylliidae > Chiloscyllium > Chiloscyllium plagiosum. The sequence continues at coordinate 13,762,931 of NC_057710.1, forward strand.
CAATTATACAAAACCCAGTTAGGCCCCACTTGGAATACTGTGGACAGGTCTGTGTACCACACCTGAGGAAGGATATATTAGCCTTATGAGAGAGTACAATGTAGATTTACAAGAATGATACTTGGATGTTAGGGGTTAAGTTATGATGAAAAATGATAGAATTGTACATGCTTTTTTTCTCTGTGAATGTGCAAAGGCGAAATGAAACCTTCAAGATTTTAACAGGAAATGACAGGGCATGTAAAGATAAACTATTTCCACTGATTGGGGATTCTAGAACAAGGGGGCATAGTCAGAGAATCCGGGCCAGACCTTACAGGAGAGATGTTAGGAAGCACTTCCACACACACGAAGGGTGATAGATGTTTGGAACTCTCTTTCACAAAGAGCCGTTGATACTGGATCAGCTGTTAATTTTAACTTTAAGATAGATGAATACCTTTGTTAGGCAGAGGTATTAAGGGATGCGAGCCAAAGGCAAGTGTATGAGTTGGGAGACAGTTCGGCCATGATCTCACTGAAGAGTGACACAGCCTCGAGGGATCGAATAACCTAACGCTGTTTCTGTGTTCCTATATGTTAACTACACTGTTGTAAGTCTGGAGTCACATGCAGACCAGAGCAGGTAAGGACATTAGATTTCCTTACCTCAAGGACATAAGACCATAAGGCATAGGAGCAGAAGTCGGCCATTCAGCCCGTCAAGTCTGATCTGCCATTCAATGACATCATGGCTGACCTGATAATCCTCAACTCTACTTTCTATTTGCTTTTTCCCATAACCCTTCATCCCCCTGCTACATCAGTCTTGATATTCTTAGTAATCCAAACTCAGCAGCCGTTGGTGGTAAAGAATTCCACAGATTCATGACTTTCTGAGAGAAACAAAAAAATCTTCCTCATCTTTGTCTTGAATGTGTGACACCCTGTGACCACAACAGGAGGCAGAGACAGGAAATTATAGGCTGGTTATCCTGACTGCTATGGTTAGCAAGCTTTTAGAGTCCAATGTGATAGAATCATAGAATGTTACACTACAGAGTGAGGCCATTCCACCTATCATGTCTGTGCCGGCTCATGGAAGATCTACTCAGCCAGTCCCACTCTCCAGCCCTATCTCCATGGCCCTCTAACATCCTCACTTTCACATACAAAGCCGGTTCTCTTTTGAATCCACTTCCAACACTCTCCCAGGCAGCACGTTTCAGATCCGAACAACTCTCTGTGTAAAGTAGTTTTTCCTCATCTCACTCCTAGCTCTGTTGCTGACAATCTTGAAATTGTGGTTAGTAGTTACTGACATACCAATTAATGGGAACAGTATGTCAAAATTGTTCAGAATTTTGAACACCTCAATAAAGTCGGCCCATAACCTTTGCTTCCAGGAGAATAAGCCCAATTCCTTTGTATCTAAAAGTTCTCATTCCTGGTAACATTCTAGTAAATCTCCCCTACACTGAGTCCAGGGCTTTAACTTCCTTCCTTAACTAAGGTGCCCAAACAATTTCAACTTGTCTGGTCACCTTCAGAGAATTATACACGTGAACTCTGAAGTCCCTCTGCTCCTGTACTCCTCTCAGAGTTGTCCCATTGAGGCCTGTATTGTCTCCACGTTTCTTCAACCAAAATACATTACCTCACATTTCTCTGCATTGCGATTCATCTGCAAGGTGTCTGCCCATTTGACCAACTAGTCAATGTCCCTGTGAGGTTACTCAGCATTATCCTCACAATTCATTATTCTCCCTAGCTTAGTATCATCTGCAAATTTAGTGATTTTGCCCTCAACACCCAAATCCAAATTATTATTAATCAGAAAAAGCAAGGGTCCCAATATTGATCTCTGGGGAGTACCACTTTCAACTTGTCTCCAATCTGAGAAATGCATCTTTTTTTTATCCACTATTTCCTTTCTTTTAGCCAACTTCTAATCCAAGGACCCATCAATCCCAAACATTTCTAATTTGCCAGCTTGCCATGTGGACCCACAACAAATGTTTTCTGAAATTCCAAATGTACAACATCCTTAGCACTGCCCTCATTCACTATCTGTGTCACCTCATCAAAGAATTCAACTAAGTTTCTCAGACACGATGTACCCTTGACAAAGACAGGTTGACTTGGAAACAGTGTGGACTGCAGATACCAGAAAGTCAGAGTGGATAAAGAGCGGAGCTGGAAAAAGCACAGCAGGTCAAGCAGCAACAAAGGATAAGGGGCATCAATATTTCAGGTCAGAACCTTTCATCAGGACTGGGGAGGGGAAAGGGGGTTGGGAAACAAATAGAGGGAGGGGAGCTGGTTTGGATGGCGAATAGGTGGATGCATGTAGGAGGTGATTGTGATTGGTCAGTTGGAAGGGTGAAGCGGATTTGTGGGAGGGAAGGTGGACAGTTTAGGTCAGGTCGGGGAGACAAGCAGAGGGAGGGCTGGACCTGGGACGGGGTTGGGCAGGGGGAGATTTGAAAGCCGGTGAAATTTGTGTGAAGGCCTTATGGTTTTCAGCTGCCAAAGTGGAAGATGCGGTGTTCTTCCTCCAGTTTGTGTGTGGCCTTATTTTGACGGTGGAGGAGGCCAAGATGGACATGTCATCAGGGGAGTGGGAGGGGGAGTGAAATAGTTGGCAACTGGAAGGTGGAGTGTACGGACCAGAGATGTTCCCTGAACCGGTCTCTGAGTTTGCGCTCGGTCTCTCTGATGTAGAGGAGACTACATCAGGAGCAACGGATGCAGTGAATGAGGTTGAAGGAAATGCTGATGAATCTCTGCTGGGTTTGGAATGATTCTCTGGGGGACAGGTTGGTGGGAAGTGTGGACCTAACAAGGGAATCACGGAGGGAACAGTCCCTGTGGAAAGCAGATAGGGATGCGGAAAGAAATATAATTTTGATGGTGGGGCAGGACTGCAGGTGATGGAAATGGCAGAGGATGATGCACTGGATTTGGAAATTAACAGTGTGAAATTATGAGGTCCACAACTTGCAATCCCCACCAACCCCTCATCCACACCTGGCAACCCTCCAGAATATTCTTTGCCTCCTTTTTGGAGTAAACATCCACATAAGTATGTTTTATCATCTTGTCTTGCTGTTGCAAGTCTCTTAGCCTTTCAGGACCAAAAAGTTCTGTCTGACCCTCTGCTTGTTCAGGTTTTTCCTGCACCATTACGTCAAACAGGGCGTCTGCTAACTGAACCTTAACTCCTTCATTAGATTAGATTAGATTACTTACAGTGTGGAAACAGGCCCTTCGGCCCAACAAGTCCACACCGCCCCGCCGAAGCGCAACCCACCCATACCCCTACATTTACCCCTTACCTAACACTACGGGTAATTTAGCATGGCCAATTCACCTGACCTGCACATCTTTGGACTGTGGGAGGAAACCGGAGCACCCGGAGGAAACCCACGCAGACACAGGGAGAACGTGCAAACTCCACACAGTCAGTCGCCTGAGGCGGGAATTGAACCCGGGTCTCTGGCGCTGTGAGGCAGCAGTGCTAACCACTGTGCCACCGTGGCGCCCATCTTTGTCTTTACCTTTCATTTTGTGCTGTGACTTATAATAGTGAGATCTGGTTACCACACAGACTGAGAAATACCAGGATATTTCTGTTTTAACTCCTAAGTTTCTTGGTCTTCCTTGAGCTTCTCCACAACAAAGGGTATCACTCCCATCTAGATCCTGCCAAACTGACACTCTGTCAATCAGTCCCACTGTAACTTCCCCAGTCTTGTGTTGGCACTCCAACCTGATCTTACATGGGTGAACACTAAATTTCTGTCCATCTATCCCATAAATTACCACGCTCTTGGTAACAGATCAGAAAGAGTGCATACTCGCTCATCCCTTACTATCAGCCACTGGTTAGATCCTGTATCTCTCAAAATTATAACTTCTTATCCTTCTCCCCCTGTTCTTTCTGAGTAAACTTTACCTACAGTGGCGAATTCTTTGTAGAGATCAGGTACTAACTCCATACCCAGCCCCTGCCTAGGCTGCGCACTCTCCTACAGCTCCTCGGCTCTTCTTGGGGTCTCCTGTACTACCTTCACTAATGCTACTGACTTTGCACCTTTTACCATATCTTTTCCCACAGTGCCTTTCTTTAATAACCAGCACTGAGACTTTACGTGCCCCACTTTACCACAGTGGAAACTCCTGAGGCCTTTCATCTCCTTTCCACCCTCTTGGGCTTCTTTTTCATCCTGTGGTAACATTTTACCAGTGCTCTCTCTGCTCTTAGTTTTGTAGTGGAGGATCTCCCATTCTCCTAACTTCTATCCCTCACAGAATAATTTCTGGTTGGAAGCTTGTCTTATGCACCAACATGTACTCATCTGCTAATTCTGCTGCCCTTCTCACTTCCTGAACTTTCTGTTCCTCCACGTTAATTCTTACTATCTCTGGAAGTGAGCTTTTAAACTCTTCCAGCAGAAAACTCTCTCTTAGAGACTCAAAGGTCTCTATTTTCAAAGCACGTACCCATTAATCAAAATAACCATGTTTAAATCTTTTGAACTCAACATGACCTTTTCCTTCTTTGTATTTCTGAACCACTATCTTTATGCTTGTAGTACCAATTCATAAGCATTTAAAATGGCCTGTTTAACCTCTTTGTAATCTCTTGACACCTCAACTGACAACACGGCAAATACCTCACTAGTTTTCCCACCAGTTTAGTCTGAACTAGCGTTACCCATAAATCCTTGGTCCGCTCCATCTGCCGAGCCAATTTTTCAAATGAAATAAAGAAGGCTTCAACATCTTTCTAATTAAAATGTGGCAGAGTTTTGACATATTTAAATGTATCACTACCTTCTCTTTTAATCTCCATCCTGTTGACTTGATTTTACTGACGAAGCCGCAACTTCTCAAGTTCAAATTCTCTCTCTCTTTCTCTCTTTCTCTCTCCCTTTCTTCTCTCTCTATTTGCTCAGCTCAGAACCTTATCTCTCTCTCTCTTTTTCCTCTGTCTCTCACTCTTCTCTCTCTCTCTTTCTTCCCTCTCTCTTTCTCTTTCTCTCTCCCTTTGTTTATTTTCTAACTCCATTTTTCACCTTTATTGCAATTGCCTGTTTCTCTGACACACCTAAGTATTTCAGTAACTCCCTTACAATTTCAGCTTTACTTTTGTCCTAACTTAAACCCAAATCTAGCTTATTTTCTCATTCTAAAAGTATGGCCTTTTTCTTTCCTCTAAACTTTCTTAGCAAATATAAGGGTCATCTTCAAATCCCAGAATCCCAATGTGGAGGAATGGGATTGTGGGAGATATGGCAGTTTGGATTAGTAATTGACTTGCTGAAAGAAGACAGAGGGTGGTGGTTGATGGGAAATGTTCATCCTGGAGTCTAGTTACTAGTGGTGTACCGCAAGGGTCGGTGTTGGGTCCACTGCTGTTCGTCATTTTTATAAACGACCTGGATAAGGGTGTAGAAGGGTGGGTTAGTAAATTTGCAGACGACAGGTCGGTGGAGTTGTGGATAGTGACGAAGGATGTTGTAGGTTACAGAGAGACACTGTGCATGGGTGGCACGGTGGTTAGCACTGTTGCCTCACAGCGCCAGAGACCTGGGTTCAACTCCCGCCTCAGGCGACTCTGTGTGGAGTTTGCACATTCTCCCCGTGTCTGCGTGGGTTTCCTCCAGGTGCTCCGGTTTCCTCCCGCAATTAAAAAATGTGCAGGTTAGGTGAATTGGCCATGCTAAATTGTCCATAGTGTTAGGTGAAGGGGTAAATGTACGGGAATGGGTCTCGGTGGGTGCGCTTCAGCGGGTCGGTGTGGACTTGTTGGGCCAAAGGGCCTGTTTCCACGTTGTAAGGAATCTAATAAAGATAAGCCTGCAGAGCTGGCTGAGAGGTGACAAATGGAGTTTAACGTGGACAAGTGTGAGGTGATTCACTTTGGTTGGAGTAACTGGAATGCAAAGTACTGGGCTAATGGTAAGATTTTTCATAGTGTAGATGAGCAGAGAGAACTCGGCATCCATGTACACAGATCCTTGAAAGTTACCACCCAGGTTGACAGGGTTGTTAAGACACAGCAGGCAAGGCAGCAACCGATGAGCAGAAGAATTGACGTTTCAGGCATAAGCCCTTCTTCAGGAATGAGGCTGGTGTGCCAAGCGGGCTGAGATAAAAGGTATGGGGAGAGGGAATTTGGGGGAGGTGCACTGGGAATACGATAGGTGGAAAGAGGTGAGGGTGAGGGTGATAGGCCGGAGAAGGGGTGGGGGCGGAGAGGTCAGGAAGAAGATTGCAGGTCAAGAGGGCGGTGCTGAATCTGAGGGTTGGGACTGAGAT
>NC_057710.1:13770246-13775166 GCF_004010195.1 Chiloscyllium plagiosum
CCGCTTGGCACACCAGCCTCATTCCTGTAGAAGGGCTTATGCCCAAAACGTCAATTCTCCTGCTCCTCGGATGCTGCCTGGCCTGCTGTGTTTTTCCAGCACCACATTTTTCAACTCTGGTACTCCAGCATCTGCAGTCCTCACTTTCTCCCAGGGTTGTTAAGAAGGCATACAGTTTTTTAGCTTTTATTAATAGAGGGATGGAGTTCCGGAACCATGAGGTTATGCTACAGCTGTACAAAACTCTGGTGCGACCGCACTTGGAGTATTGTGTACGGTTCTGGTCACCGCATTATAAGAAGGATGTGGAAGCTTTGGAAAGGGTGCAGAGGAGATTTACTAGGATATTGCCTGTTATGGAGGGAAGGTCTTATGAGGAAAGGCTGAGGGACTTGAGGCTGTTTTCGTTAGAGAGAAGAAGGTTGAGAGGTGACTTAATAGAGACATACAAGATAATCAGAGGGTTAGAGAGGGTGGACAGGGAGAACCTTTTTCCAAGTATGGGGATGGCGAGCACAAGGGGACATAGCTTTAAATTGAGGGGTGATAGATATAGGACAGATGGCAGACATAGTTTCTTTACTCAGAGAGTAGTAAGGGTATGGAATGCTTTGCCTGCAACAGTAGTAGATTTGCCAACTTTAAATACATTTAAGTCATCATTGTACAAGCATATGGACGTACATGGAATAGTGTAGGTTAGATGGGCTTCAGATTGGTATGACAGGTCGGCGCAACATCGAGGGCCAAAGGGCCTATACTGCGCTGTAATGTTCTATGTTCTATATTAATCTCCTTAGCAATTTTAAGAGGCATTTCTCTCACTTTTAATTTAATCAGTCAGTCACCGAAATTAAACAAATTGCCTTACCAACATTTTACTTAAAGATCTAGCACACTAACTTGCAAGTGTTTAAATCTGCTGGGATTTTTCATACACCCAAATGTATCCAAATCTGTCTAAACCAGTTCAAATCCCGATGAAAAGCCCCCAAACTGTTGCAATACGGGCTAAGCCCTCCTGCTAAATTTACACCAGCAACACAGAAAATATTTATCCCATGCAGTAATCTGTAAAGATTCGAGAGACTAAGAACTATTTAAAGTAAAAATTAACAACTTTATTTCTTAAAGTAAAACAAAGAATAATTAACCAACAACTATTTACAACTCCTTCCTCTAACCTATCTTTTATCTTCCCTTCTATAATACTAGTCTGATAAAAACTTCCGATTAAGATTTACCAAAATTTCAAGTTTTCAAAACCAGCCAGCTGTCGAATTCTTCTATGTGGATCTTCCTATGTCTTCTTATATTCTCCTGAGGGATTTTGCTTCACAGATCACGGATTGATAAAGATACTTTTAAGAGAGCTATTTTCAGGCAGCTCTACATGCTGGTGGTGTGGCAGTTCTCCTCCCAATTGTTTAATTTTCCCCAGTCTTATACCCACGAATCATCAGATCGTGTCACTGGCTTTTAGGATAGTCAATGTATTCAAACTTGATTGGAGTATGGTTTTTTCGGGATATAATTTAAACTGATTAGCCTAATTCGAATCTGTTTTTGTCTCCAGGTAACCAGCAACACTAGCTACCCTAGTAGCTGGACCACTTGATACATTGTATCTTATTGAGAGCACTTGGTGCTGTTGGTAGTTCTGGTAGCTTTTAACCCTCTTAAAGGTACAGTACATCCACATCTTCATAACAGTGGGATGTGTTGGAGGTGGGAGAAGGCATTCTCGGAAGGTGGGCGGGAGTATTGGTGGAAGAAGTAAGCCTGGAGGCGGAAGAAGTGTTCAATGTCACAACGCATGTTGAATTCATTGATCTGGAACCGGAGGCGGATGAAGGTAAGGCCTTTGCCGAGGACTGATCAATCGTCCTCAGTGAGGGGGAGGTCCTGGGGATGGTGTAAACTCAGCAGGGCTGGGAGCTAGGACCTGGTATAGGGCTGGAGCTGGGAGTGGGGGCGGAGTTGTGACTGGAGTGGGCGTGGTAGTGGAGGGACCGGGGGTGACGTCATTTACGGAAGTGACTCTCACCCAGTGCGTCGGGGGCGCGAAGGTGGTGGCTATAGGATCCGCAGTGGGTTTGTCTTCAACGATTCTGTCGGCGGTGTTCAGGTGAGTGGCGTCAGTGGGAACAGAAATGGCTGCAGCGGCGGCAACAAATAGAAGTGATGTTCTGGCCAGGCCTCGGGTTCGTTTCGCCGGCAGCGGTTCTCGTAGCAGTCGTGGTGGCAGTGTTTGGCCACAGTCGCAGAGGCGGCATGGTCACTTTCGCCTCGGACTAAAGGGCACAATATCAGATTGAAGGGATGATCCTTCAGAACTGATTTGGGATGGAATCTCTTCAGCCGGAGGGTTGTGATTCTGTGGAATTCACTGCCACAGAAGGCTGTAGAGGCCAGGTCATTAAATCTGTTTAAGACTGAGATAGATAGGTTTGGATTATTAAGGGGATCAAGGGTTCATGAGAAAAAGCGGGAGAATAAGGCTGAGAAGCTTATGAGCCATGATTGAATGTCGGAACTATGATGAGCTGAATGTCCTAATTTTTGCCCCTATGTCTTATGCTCTTATGGTCTAATTTAATTGACCAGTGGACACCCCATGAATGTCATGTGGTGATAACAAATAATCCTCAGGGAACATTTGTATCAAAGTAAAAACTAGGGAATACTGGTAAAGAAAGCACAGAAAATGAAAAATCATCCTTAATTTTTTTTTTAATTTTTAAAAACATTTTGATGATGCTGAACAGAAAGGGGAATAAAAGACACCAAAGAAACAGACTGTTACCCTATCTCATCACAAGACAAAATTGGATAACCAGAAATGGACAGTGTGTGAAGAAAATGGGGAGTGGGATTTGGATGATCTAATGAAACAAAAAAATTGTGAATTTAAACTTAAAAATAATGTTGCCACAATTGAGATTTGTGGTAAACCCCTTGTGTGACTGCTAGTCTTGCAATGTGAGGTCTTGAGGGTGAGAGAGAGAGAGAGAGACAGGGACCAGCTTCTGTTTGACTGAGGTAATAACTCTTTCCCATAGATGCATCTTCATTCTTTGGTGATTAAATGTTGTCCTGTGTAATAGTTGTGTTTTATCTCCCGGAGCTCGAGAGCTGGGAATACCTTCAGTTTAGCTTGTATTTTGCTAATATATTTCTGATGAAAGGCTTTTGCCAGAAATGTCGATTTTCCTGCTCCTTGGATGCTACCCGACTTGCTGTGCTTTTCCAGCGCCACTCTAATCTAGACTCTGATCTCCAGCGTCTGCAGTCCTCACTTTTGTCTTTTGGTAATATATATTAATTTGAAAATGTGGTGTGTGCCTGTATCAGTGTGGCACATGTATTGTTAATGTAATATCCTGTTAAGAAACTATCAATGGTTGTGTAAAACAGAGATCTGTGTTGAAATGTTGATGTAAAAATGTGATTTTTAAAGCTTAGTAAAAACGTATCTCTTGGAACTGGCTGCAGTTGATTAAAGTTAATGGAAGAAGTAAAACTAAGTCAAAAGATATGACTTATTTGCTCTCTCCTGTACTATCTGTGTTGTGTTTGGATTGAGGAAAGAGTATTGGGTAAATTTTAATTTTAGAAACTTTATATTTAAATTACCATGTTAGGAATTTCATTTTCTGGCCAGAGTGAACATCTAAATATTATTTTAACACGAGTGAATCTTTAATTCCAGATGATAAGATTTAGCTCATTGTCAATGACAATATTACTTGTCATTGTCAAGTAATAGAGAAATTGGAATTTTGGAAATGCAATTCTCTTTGAACAAATTATCTGCCGATATGTTCCAAATTCTGGGAAAATAGGTATCAAGAAGTTTTTTTTAAAAAAAGTGGCAAATCTAAAAAGGGAAATAAGCTTTTCCTTTGTTAATTATGATGCACTTATTTCTGTACAGGAGAAGGAGAGACAGTTGTTGTCCAGAGATTTTCACCTCACCCCTTTAAGTCCACACTAAACCAATACTAATGAACCCATTCTGCAGGAAGTGAAAAGGATGGATGCTGTTCTGTTTTTCAGAGAATTAAAGGTATCAAAGGCTTTTGCCAACAACTTCAAACTTCCAAACCTGTCTGCAGACTTTCAATGTTGTGCCAAAGTGATGGATGAGGCATCTTTAACTCATCAAGCCATTTGTTAACAATGCATCTCAGCATGCGAGAACTACTGTGAAATTATTACAATCTATTGATTATCAGGAATTTCAAAACCTTTAAGCCTGGTTACATGTAAGCATATCAGGGTGGTGTGGTGGCTCAGTGATTAGCACTGCTGCCTCACAGTGCCAGGGACCCGGGTTTGATTCCTGCCTCAGGCGACTGTCGGTATGGATTTGCACATTCTCCTCGTGTCTGTGTAGTTTCTCCTGGGTGCTCTAGGTTACTCCCACAATCCAAAGCTGTGCAGGTCAGGTGAATTGGCCATGCTAAATTGGCCATAGTGATAGGTGCATTAGTCACGGGTAGATATAGGGTAGGGGAATCGGTCTGGGTGGGTTACTCTTTGGAGGGCAGATGTGGACAAGTTGGGCCAATGGGCCTGTTTCCATACTGTAGGGACTCTAATCATATTGCGATTAACACAAGATTATATTAAGACCCACGTGGCCTCGCTTTCTAAAGGGATTAGTTAAAGATAGTGCTCTTATAACGCGGTAGTTCCGTTCCTGTGTGACACCACGTTATAGAAAATTGCACAATATAAATAATGGGGCCTATGGGAAACACAGGGACAAGGTTGAACCACCAAAAATATCAGTATGGAGTGCCACAAGGATCGGTGCTGGGTCCTCTACTTTTTGTCATTTACATAAATGATTTGGATGCGAGCATAAGAGGTACAGTTAGTAAGTTTGCAGATGACACCAAAATTGGAGGTGTA
>NC_057710.1:13775517-13817731 GCF_004010195.1 Chiloscyllium plagiosum
AGAACTAGAGGACATAGGTTTAGGGTGAGAGGGGAAAGATATAAAAGAGACCTAAGGGGCAATGTTTTCACACAGAGGGTGGTACATGTATGGAATGAGCTGCCAGAGGGAGTGGTGGAGGCTGGTAAAATTGCAACATTTAAAAGTCATTTGGATGGGTATATAAATAGGAAGGGTTTGGAGGGATATGGGCCGGGTGCTGGCAGGTGGGACTAAATTGGGTTGGGATTTCTGGTCGGCATGGACGGGTTGGTCCGAAGGGCCTGTTTCCATGCTGTACATGTCTATGACTCTATGACTCTACAAATCGAAACAAAAATAGTGGTCAGCCTAACACAAATAATAGCACAGTCTAAGTAAGTCTTTAAATCATGCATTTTAATGAAATAATATTGTGATTTAGCACTTTGACACTAAAATCACTGACTACAGCACTGTACCTATCACGAAGCTCTTCACCAGAAAGTGCGTGAGCCGACTGACCACAAGATACCGACGCGGAATTCCAGTCCTTCTCCGGATTCTCCCCTGGTTTGAAATAAAGTTCCTTCTAAATATAGACTACAATTCCATTTCAATCTAAGTTTCAAAGCTTGCAGATCTGATTGCATTCCTTTTTTGGCTGAACACACTGAATTTACATTTTGCAAACAGAGAGTCCCGAGGCTGAGTTTTGCTGTTCAGCTAGTGCCGGGGATGGAATCACGTAATAGCGAATGGGAGATTGCTTTATAAAAAAAAGTCTGCAATTCACAAAATCACAATAGACAATAGACAATAGGTGAAGAAGTAGACCATTCAGCCCTTCGAGCCAACACCACCATTCAATACGATCATGGCTGATCATCCACAATTAGTATCCTGTTCCTGCCTTATCCCAATAACCCTTGATTCCACTATCTTTAAGAGCCCTATCCATCTCTTTCTTGAAAGTATCCAGAGACTTGGCCTCCACTGCCTTCTGGGGCAGAGCAATCCATATATCCACCATTCTCTGGGTGAAGAAGTTTTTCCTTAACTCTGTTCTAAATGGCTTACCCCTTATTTCTAAACTGTGTCCTTTGGTTCTGGAGTCACCCATCAGCGAAACATGCTTCCTGCCTCCAGAGTGTCCAATCCTTTAAATCCTGTAAGGTCCAATCCAAACCTTACAACCACCTTGCGTTAAATAAGCATGTATTATAGGAGACCTGTACCTGAAAATTTAAAATGATTCTGGAAAACGATAAAGCGCATACACACAGTCTCAGTGGTTTCAACACATAAGAAAGTGTGAGTGACTTTGAGGTATTAAACGGAATATTGAATTTGAATTTACATGGAGATATATCAAATATCTAAAATGAGTTATCAAGTAACTTTTAAAAAGCTTGGGAGTCATCTTAGACAAATAATGAACAAAGTCGAAAGTGTGGTGCTGGAAAAGCACAGCAGGTCAGGCAGCATCCGAGGAGCAGGAGAGTCGACATTTCAGGCATAAGCCCTTCATCAGGGATCAAGCACGAACAAAGTATGTTTTTGCCTGAATCTAACAGAACTGGTTATGAGATTATGTTCCATGGATTACAAATCTCTCCAGGGCTCTGGAAGTTGATGTGACGGTAATATTTAAATTGCAAAATTGGATGAGACAAGATAATCAAAGGTGGAGACTGGGGGCAGAAGACAAAACAAAAATTAGATTAATGGATTGAAATAGCAGTTGAGGTTAAAATACATTTTAATAAAAGGGAAGTTAGGTGAGAGTATTAAACTGATAACTTTCTCTTGGTGATGTTTGTGTCCCTGTCTTTCCTTTTAAGAGAACTGAAGTTGATAATCGAGCCACTGTCCAAAGCATTGGGACTGTCCTTAAAACTTCAGAGATGTTTGGATAAAATTATATAAGAGTCAAGAAAGCTTGACGTGGTCTTGGGATGTAAATGCAATTGTTACCCTGATGGTAACAAACATGAGAGAATGCAAAAACAATACACTGAAGGACTGTCCCAGATACCTATACCTACTTCGCAAAAGCAGAGTTTTGTGCTCTTCATATAATCCATAGAGAAACTGACTTTAAAACAATTAAAGTAGAATTAGTGAAAGGGCCCGTGAGATGACATAGAGATACCCCGAGAAGAAAGAGGAAGCATAAGCAAAAGACTAAAGTGTGATGGACAAACTGTAATTTGTTCGAGCTGTATTGTTTGACACTATGTACAGTGCACCTAAATGGATTATTTGCATATGGAGGCAGTTAGCATTCAATGATACAATCATTTGTCAAATTGGCAAAGGATGGAAACACATTGAAGAAGTATCCTCAAGACCGATACAGATGAAGGAAAACTGTGGAAACTTTGAGTCCATGCATGTGTTATTGAGTGAGGTGATTTGCGGATAGAGAACTGGAGGATAAAAAAAAACCTAAATGAAATGAATCTGAATTTATAGTATCCAGAGGTTACAGAATTTATAAATAGTGCATTTTAGGACAAGGTATTCTAATAGATAAACTAAAAAAAAAATCATGCAGACAATTAGGACAGATCATTACACTCAAAGGCCATGGGCCACAATGTAACAATCAAAACATGACCTCAGACCTGGTTATTGGGGAATGACCCTTGCCTTGGCCAGTAATATGAGCAGTAATGAAGAAAACACAATTTGCAGAAGATGCAAAGGAGGTACAGGTATTCCCCATTTTGCAAACATTCGCTTTCAGCCAATTCACTTTTACAGAAGACTCACATTAGGAGCTGTTTTCACAAATCCGAAGAAGATTTTTTGCTTTTACAACAAATGGCAAAATTTTTCCCATATTTTTTTTTATAAATAGTTTTATTGAAAAGAAGATTTTGAATTTTTTACAAAAATATAAAATTGCTATAAAATAATCGAACAATCTTGCAATATAACAACAATAATGTAAACAAACTCTGCTCTACTCCAACAACAATTTAGGAGAAAAAAACTCCACACAAACTACAATTCAATGAATAACTAAATCAAAACAAAAAGAAACTAAATTAAAACAAGCTGAACCAAGGCAAATTACATTAAATTATGATTTGGAGATGCCGGTGTTGGACTCGGGTGTACAAAGTTAAAAATCACACAACACCAGGTTATAGTCCAACAGGTTTAATTGGAAGCACACTAGCTTTCGGAGCGACACTCCTTCATCAGTGATGAAGTTACAACACTCAGCGCAATCCCACCAAAGCTCCCCATTACCAGGAGCATCAGTTGGCATACCCGTATTTGTTCAGAATTCCTCCTCCCAGGGGCCCCCAGGCTGGCAGACTGAGCCTCATGGCTACACAAAGGCCGTAACCAATTTCACTGATAAGTCTGCATCCATATGGTTCAAACATGTATACCATATCCTATAAAAATGTTCCGTTTTCTGGTGCACCATTCTCGTAAGGAAGTCCAGGGGGATGTGCTCCATGACTAACCTGAGAGTCCTGGGGAATTCTCCAACATCCAGCTCACCAGAACGTTCTTCCTCGCACAAAATTAAAGAATATGAAACAATGTCTTCCCATGCACGTCCAAAGAGGGGAGATTTGGCATATCCATGAGGAGGGCACTGGATCTACCTTGAACCTCAGTTCCCAAGACCCCTTCCAAAACACTCGCTATAGCGCCCCAATACCTATGCAGCTTGTGGCATGACCACAAGCAATGAGTAAGAGTACCAACATCTATTATACATTTGTGATGCATTGGGGGCGCTCCCGTCTTAAATTTCGCAAGCCGCTCTGGTGCCAAATAAACCCTGTGGAGTCCCTTCAACTGCACAGCCTGCATCCTATTGCAAATCAAAACCTTCTTTACATTCTCCCAAATATCTTCCCACTCCTCTGGTGAGAGCTCCACCCCAATTCCTGAGCCCAGATACCACAGAACCACTCAATGTCCTTCGAGACACTACCTCCTAATAAATGATAGAGGGTGCTGACAGAGAGAGCGCCCGTGAACCGAAGCCCTCTCCTCTCCATATCCAATTTATAGAGACGAACCATCAATGTAGCCTTTTTCTGTATAAAGTCCCTAATTTGAAAGTAACAAAAGAGGTCCTTCCTAGATAGCTCATATTTCTGGCTCAGCTGCTCGAAAGACATCAAGTAGCACTACTGCCTCACAGCTCCAGAGACCCGGGTTCAATTCCCACCTCAGGCGACTGACTGTGTGGAGTTTGCGCATTCTCCCCGTGTCTGCGTGGGTTTCCTCCGGGTGCTCCGGTTTCCTCCCACAGTCCAAAAATGTGCAGGTTAGGTGAATTGGCCATGCTAAATTGCCCGTAGTGTTAGGTGGGTCTGGGTGAGTTGCGCTTCGGCGGGTCGGTGTGGACTTGTTGAGCCGAAGGGCCTGTTTCCACACTTTAAGTAATCTAATCTAAAAAAACCTCCCCATCAAATAAGTCTCCCAAACAGGAAACCCTTCTGGGCTCCCAGAGCCTAAAGCCGGAATCCATCAATCCCAGCCAGAACCCTACCAATTCTACTATGGGAGTGAAAGGGGAAATTTTTTGTACGTAGCCCTCACTATGTTGCATCATTCTCCATGCTTTAGCCATGTTAAGGACAATCAGGTCTCAGCAATGGTCCATAACAGTCATCATCTTTGTCCGTGAACAACAGATTAATGAGTGGACATTTTACCTGGGAAGCCTCGATGTCCAACCAAATTGACCGCTAGTCCTGGCAAGTCCAATCAGCCACATAGGATAGTAGGGAACTTAGTTGGTATTCCTAAAAGGTCTGGAAAATCCACACACCCCATCCCCTGGAGAAGCTGCAATTCTGCAAGCTTAATAAGAGGCCGCCTGTGATGCCAGATGAAAGATCCGAGCCAACTGTCAAGCCTCCATAGCGCTTGCATCAAAGGTAGCATTCACATGGGATCTAATAAATGATGAAGAACATTCATTTTAACCAGAGCTATTCCACCCAAGGATATTGGATTGATATTGGAAGATTCTCCCAGCACGAAGGTCCTGTCTTGTCTTCTCCAGCAACTGCACAAAGTTAGATTTATATAATTGATCGAAGGCTGGGGTGATAAAAATGCTTGAATTACAGGAAACCTCCCTGTGACCAGCTGAAAAGGTTCCATGCCCATGATCGGGTACTCAAATATACCCCAAGAAAGAGATAAATAAATTAATCACTTGTATTAAACGGGGCACAGATATCGTCGGGTTAATTAGAAAGAGAAGAATGGCATCTACATAAAGGGTGATTGTATGCCTCCCTGATCCTACCTCTGGAGCAGTTATATTGGGGTCCCCCCAATGGCCTCTGCCAATGGCTCAATCACCAATAGCAATGGTGAGAGGGGCACTCTTGTCGGCTGCCTCTGCCAATGCTAAAGTTGTCAGATTTTATACCATGAGTGAGAACTGCTGCTTTTGGATCACTGTGTAACACTGCCACCACCTGGCAAAGACCCCTCCAAGGCCAAGCTGTTCCAGGACATAGAAGAGATACATCCGAAGACAGGCAAAATCGACGTTTCGGGCAAAAGCTCTTCATCAGGAATAAAGGCAGAGAGCCTGAAGCGTGGAGAGATAAGCTAGAGGAGGGTGGGGGTGTCTGGGTGGGTTACTCTTTGGAGGGTTGGTGTGGACTGGTTGGGCTGGATGGCCTGTTTCCACACTGTAGGGAATCTAATAAAATATCACATCGTGATGTCTAAGCCTGGATAAATAAATAGAAATCATGAGCCAGTAATGATAAAATCTCTTTGTGACTAGATTGTTCTACCTAACAGGGCACAGCAATTCAGGCAGCATCCGAAGACAGGCAAAATCGTAGCTTATCTCTCCACGCTTCAGGCTCTCTGCCTTTATTCCTGATGAAGGGCTTTTGCCCGAAACGTCAATTTTGCCTGTCTTCGGATGCTGCCTGAATTGCTGTGCTCTTCCAGCACCACTGATCCAGAATCTGGTTTCCAGCATCTACAGTCATTGTTTTTACCCCATAGAAGAGGTACAGCCACTCCACCCGGTCAAATGCTGTCTCTGCATCCAGGGAGACTACCAAGCCTGGAATCGAACCTTGCTAACACGTTCGATTCATATTTAGCACTCTCCTAATATTATTAGAGGATCTATGACTGCAAATAAAACTTGGCTGGTCCTCCTTTACAATGAAAGACAAGACCTTTTCCAACCTCAACGCCACCATTTTTGACAAAGTTTTAAAGTCCATGTTTAATAACGATATGGGCCTATATGAAGTACAATCCTCTGGGTCTTTCGCTTTCGAAAATAAGAGAAATATTTGCTTTTCTCAGAGAGGATGGGAGGCAATCCTGACTGCACAATTAATTGTACATATCCAACATTGGCTCGAGCAGCATATCTATGAGCTCCTTATAGAACTCACTCCGAAAGAACAAGACATTGGTTCGACCGCATTTAGAATACCGTGTATAGTTCGTGTTGCCACATCACCAAAAGGCTGTGGACGCTTTGGAGAGGGTGCAGAGAAGATTTACGAGGATGTTGCCTGGTATGGAAGGTGCTAGCTATGAAGAGAGATTGAGTAGGTTAGGTTTATTTTCATTAGAAAAAAGGAGATTGGGGGGGACCTGATTGAGGTTTACAAAATCATGAAGAATATACACAGGGTGAATAGACAAGCTTTTTCCCAGGATGAAGGATTCAATAACGAGAGGTCATGCTTTCAAAGTGAGAGGTGAAAAGTTTAAGGGGGATACACGCAGTAAGTACTTCACACAGAGTGTGGTGGGCATTTGGAATGCGTTGCCAGCAGAGGTGGTAGAGGCAGGCACGGTAAATTAATTTAAGATGTGTCTGGACAGGTGCATGAGTAGGTGGGGAGCAGAGGGATACAGATACTTAGGAATTGACTGACAGGTTTAGACAGTACATCTGGATCGGCTCAAGCTTGGAGGGCCAAAGGGCCTGTTCCTGGGATGTAAATTTTCTTTGTTCTTTGTACTTTGTTCTTTGAAATCCATCTGGGCCAAGCGCTTTACCACTCTGGAGTTGCCTCAACACCTTCTGTATCTCTTGGATGCCTGCTCTGAAGTTACACCTGGGAGGTCCAAGATCTTTAAAAAGGATTCAATCTGTCCTCACAGCCCAGTACAACCAGTACAACCCAGAGTAGAATGCCTTAATGCTGCATTAATCTTTTTGGGATCACAGGTGATAGTACCAGCACACTCTCTAATGGATGTGATAGATTGGGAAGCACTGTTCTTTCTGGCCAGATATGCCAGATATCTACCCGGTTTATCACCATACTCCATAGAACATAGAACATTACAGCGCAGGACAGGCCCTTTGGCCCTCGATGTTGCGCCGCCCTGTCTTACTAATCTGAAGCCCTTCCATCTACACTATTCCATTTACATCCATATGCCTGTCCAATAAAGACTTAAATGATCTTAAACTTGGCGAATCTACTACCATTGCAGGCAATGCATTCCATATCCTTACTACTCTGTGAGTAAAGAAACTACCTCTGACATCTGTCTTATACCTATCTCCCCTCACTTTAAAGCTGTGTCCCCTTGTGTTTGCCGTCCCCATACTTGGAAAAAGGCTCTCCCTGTCCACCCTATCTAACCCTCTGATTATCTTGTATGTCAATAATAAGTCACCTCTCAAACTTCTTCTCTTTAGCGAGAACAGCCTCAAGGCCCTCAGCCTTTCCTCGTAAGACATTCCCTCCATACCAGGCAACATCCTGGTAAATCTCCTCTGCACCCTTTCCAAAGCTTCCACATCCTTCTTATAATGCGGTGACCAGAACTGTACACAATACTCCAAGTGCGGCCGCACCAGAGCTTTGTACAGCTGCAGCATACGCTCCTGGTTCCGGAACTCAATCCCTCTATTAATAAAGGCCAAAACACTGTATGCCTTCTTAACAACCCTGTCAATCTGGGTGGCAACTTTCAGGGATCTGTGTACATGGACACCGAGATCTCTCTGCTCATCTGCACTCCCAAAAATCTTATCATTAGCCCAGTTCTCTGCATTCCAATTACTCCGTCCAAAGTGTATCACCTCACACTTGTCCACATTCAACTCCATTTGCCACCTCTCAGCCCAGCTCTGCATCCTATCTATGTCTCTCTGCAACCTACTACATCCTTCATCACTATCCACAACTCCACCAACCTTAGTGTCGTCCGCAAATTTGCTTACCCACCCTTCTATGCCCTCAACCAGGTCATTTATAAAAATGATGAACAGCAGTGGACCCTTGTGGTACGCCGCTAGTGACTGGACACCAAGATGAACAAGTTCCATTAACTACAATCCTCTGTTTTCTTTCAGTAAGCCAATTACTGATCCAAACTGCTATGTCTCCCACAATCCCATTCCTCTGCATTTTGTATAATAGCCTACTGCGGGGAAAAGGAAAGGAAATCTCACAAGGAAATTTCACAAAGGAAATCTCCCTCTTTGCTGTCTGGGTGAGCACTGCATTCAGAGCAGCCAGGACGGTATGGAAAATAAGGAACATGAAAGCATGGGAAGGGTTAAAGCATGAAGACCACGAGCAACCTGTGTTTTGTGGAAGGCAAGATGGGATAATCATAGTGGAACATTCTTACACCAATTAGCAGAGTAAGGTTAAGGCTGAAAGGTCACTATGGTAAGATGAGATAATACAAGTAATAAAGCAAGTTTCTTTGTTAAGTTATTATGACAGGATTGGGACAATAAATATTTGGGACATGTCATTAAAATATCTAATTAATAGTTAGTAGAGTCAGCTTGAGACAGGAGACTATTGTAACAGATGGAATAGCTAAATGTCTATCATGTTAGTCTGGAATTGAAGATCACTGTAGCACAGTTGGCAATAAATATCTAACCGTGACATTGGAATAACATTAAGTAGAATGTACAACTAAAGAGATAATGGGAACTAACATCACTGGTTTATTGTGTAGCTAGAGTGAGGTACTTTGATTAATATAGTTGGACATGCTGAAAAGCTAACAGAAACATGATAAAAAAAAAAATAAAAATCCACAGACCCTGAGGTTTGTTGGCATTCGAGAATCTGCTTTCTCAGTGTCACGGTTTTTTGTTTGCAAATAAAAGACCTAGTTCTTGAAGAACTCTCTGCGTCTCCTGGTGCTTCTCTGTATTTTCTCCACAACAAATTTGGCGCTGCGATCAGGGTCATGCAGAGACCCACCTGGACAGAGGGCGGCAGTAACAGGGTGCTTTTCAGTCCACAGGGAACACTCCCGAGACTGACAGAATAAGGGTACCCAACAAAAATAACTTAGCATTTTTGCTGTGAATTTGGACTATATTCTGTTGGCTTCAAGTGGTCCTTGGGGACTCAGAGGTGCGGGAACCAGCCGGAGGGTCTCTCCGATCCAAGATCCAAAGTTGAGTAAACTGCTGCTGAAGGAGACGTGAGAATTGGTTAAGAAAACTGCACAGTGGGGTAAGGGGTGAGTAAGAATAGAAAGTAGCAATTGTTGAGTAAAAATTCCATGTGGTGTACATATGACCCTATAGATAAATGGGGCAGAAATAAAAGACCCTATATATAGATAGGGCAGAAATATAAGACCATATAAATAGATAGGGCAGAAATATAAGACCCTATAGATAGATAGGGCAAAAGTATAGGGCCCTATAGATAGATAGGGCAGAATAAGTAATGGGTAATTGTTTTTACTAGAAGCGCTGATAGACCTGTTTAGAAAGCCAGCAGATTGGTAGTGGATGATTAAAAGTAAAATAGCAGAGAAAAGTCATAGTGTTATAGTGTTACTAGACTGTTAACTGTTTTAGATAAGGCGTGTAGGATAATAGACTTTTTGGAAATTAACAAAGGGTCTGTTTAAGTAAGGCTCTGGCAGAGAGAGATTGATTTATGATGTGCGTTTATACTTTAATCATTGTGATCTGATTTGGATGCAAAATTGTTTGTGGTGGTTAAATGTTTGTGTTTTGTTTCCCCGGAGCTCAAGATCCAGGGGTATTTTGATTTTATTTTGCACTGTAAGAATTTAAGATAGTTTCTTTTGAGAGAGAAATTTTTCAAGAAGCCGTTAGTGATTGGTGCATTTTGAAGGTGCAGTGTTAGACTGGTTTCGGTTGAATGAATGAGAATGAGTTGTTTGTATTAACTAGCTGTAATTGAGGACACTTTGCAATTGACAGATTGGTAAGGGACAATTGCAAGTTATAAAGTTAGGAATTGCTTATACTATTGAACAAAGCAGTACCAGACTTGAGTGGTATGAGGAAGTGATTTATGAGAGCAAAGATAATACATTAGTTGGAATGAAATATATCGTAGGATGGATAAAGGGACTGCAGTTGAGATACTGAGTGAGAAATTTCCAGTGGCAAGAAATAATATTGCAAAAATTTCTGAGAAATGGGAAAAAAGAACTAAGGATTATTGACTAAATGGCCAAAAGAAGGTACCTTTGATATACATATGTGCAATGAGATAGAAGGATTAATTAAGAACTATAAGCCAAAAGATAATCTAAAAATAGAAACCAAAAGAGGGATCAGGAGATGGGAGGACTGAAATTTTTCAGGAAAGAGGGTGAGGAACTGAAGGTAGCTTGCCAGGCACCTGTGCTGACTAGGAAAGCTGCAAAAGAACAAGCTGAGCAATTACGGGAAACAGAAAAACAGGAATCAGCTCCCATCCCCTCTATACCCAGATGTGGAGGAGTTGAATAGACCTCCTCCCTACTCGAATGAAGAGGCATTGAAGCAGTGTCCAGTTATAAAGGGAACAGTAGAAATAGAGGGACAGTTAGAATGGAATAGAAGTGCGGAAA
The DNA here is from genome assembly GCF_004010195.1 of Chiloscyllium plagiosum. Taxonomy (NCBI): domain Eukaryota; kingdom Metazoa; phylum Chordata; class Chondrichthyes; order Orectolobiformes; family Hemiscylliidae; genus Chiloscyllium; species Chiloscyllium plagiosum. The sequence continues at coordinate 13,786,324 of NC_057710.1, forward strand.
GCAAAAATGAACTGAGGGAAAGAAGAGAAAGAGAGAAAAGGGATAGGCAGGAGCAAATAGAAGCTGTACAATGAGAGCAAGAAGAGCTAAAACATGCTGCGTGGGCTAAGGGAACAAAAAGCAATTGAGGAATATTCATTGCGATAAGAAAGGAGGGCTGAAGAGAAAAGCAGTGAAAGTGACGCAGAGCAAACAAAAGGATGATGAGAGACAAGGAAAGAAAAAGGCCCCAGTACCCAAAGAATGGGAGGAATTAGAAATAGCATTGGACTCAGACGGCGAGGGGGATTTACGGAGAAGTAGTGTCAGTAAAGGTAAGAGGGCCAACAAGGAAGGATGCTACCGCTCCTTATAAAAGAGGGGAGAAACCCACAATATACTCCTTGGGGAACTCAGGATCTGGAAAGGCTGAAGAACGCACTGCCCAGTTTACATGAGGGAGTGGAAAAGTGGATCAGGGCTTTTGAAGATGAAACCACAGGGCGATTGCTGGCTATAGGAGACTTGAAGGCACTGCTGGTGAGGTTGGTAGGGCTCCCGACGTTAAAGGACATAATGGTCCGAGCGCGTCTGAAAAATGCGGCAGACAATCCAAAGATTTGATCGAGTGAGACAGAATGTATGGCAGTCCTTAAGAGACTGTTATCCACCCAAAATGGACCCCCAGACTTTAAGAGGGGATCCACTGGGAGAAAGTGAAAACCCGGCTGCCTACTTGGAGAAACAGTTAAAGAAGTGGAGGCTGGAAACAGAGCAAGACATAGAGACTGATCAGTTGCTGACCACAGTGTTCTGAAATTCCATCATTGAGGCAATACCCTCCCAAGTCAGGTCAAGACTGGAGGAGGTGGTGGATCTGACATCATCGATGAGCCACCAGGAATTTGGAGATCATGTAGCTCATGCAGTTGAAAGGTTTCAAAAAGACAAAGAGAAACTGTCTGAACAGCAGGAGGAGGTGCAAAGGAAGCTGGCGCAAATGCAGCTCAAAGAGCTTAATAAGAAAAAAAGAGAAGGCTAAAAAGGTGTTGCCAGTGAGAACCGACACAGTAATCAACACTGGCGTGAACCAAGTGCTGGCGCAAGGAGGGTCCTATCAGGTAGCCAGACAGGGGCCAGAAAGTCCCAGGCCAGCAATGGAGGTTTTTAGAGAAGCTTTCCCACAGGTGACGTATCCAGGGCAGGGCAGGTTTAAACAACAGCCAAAACAGAACTGGCGTCCCCAAGGACAGGGACGTAGGAATGGGGGCTAAGGTATATGATAAATAATCAGGCTCAAGGGGGGCCAGAAATGATGTGCTGGGGATGCCATCAACCAGGCCACTTTAGGAGGAATTGCCCTTATTGGACCGGGCCATCTCTGCCCTACAGCAGACTTGGATGGCGGGAATCCCCAGTGGCCACTTCCCAGACACCTACAGGTCCAACAGGACATGTTAACCCGTATGGGATGTGTTAGAGATGCCCTGAGAACCTGGGTGGGAAGGGGCACTACCCTGTAGCAGCATGGGAGGCTGATCAAGAACGAGTAATACAAGTTAATATAGAAGGGCGGCAGACACCGGTGATGATAGATACTGGAGCTACATATACTTGTGTACAGCCGCGGTATGCCTCTCACCTTCCTATGTCAAGTAAATTTGTTAAACTGTAAGGTTCTCAGGGAAATCACAGTTAACCCGATTTACAGCTCCAGTAAGATTAGAAATGGAAGGTAGGGAGATAGTTCTGCCAATATTAGTGTCTAAGGAGACGCCAATTAACTTGTTAGGTAGGGATGCTTTACTACAGTTAGAGGTAAGATTGGAGTGCACACAGCAGGGCTTGGTCATAGAAAAGGCCAATACACAATTAGTGACGCAAGAAGTTAACGATGTTAATGTTTATTGGATAGGTGATATAGCAAGTGGTATTAAAGACATTTGGGGGATGTGGGAAGCAGAAGTGTTGACAATGTTGACTAAAGCAAGACCGCCTAAGTCTGAGCTGCACTGTACAGTGATATTCGATGAGTCTCAGGATGAGGTGTTAGAGAGGCAGTAACAGCAGGAAGTCACTACTCCACAATGTTTGGGAAGTGAAGAAATGGTATTAGGGGAGCAGGGAGTGATCCTGCAAATAGAGAGATATGCGTTCCTGGAAAAGTGGTATAGAGTACCAGGCGCCGCACCACATGTAACCTTACTGGTAAATAAGGGATATCAATCTAAAAACTTAGGATCCATGGCCAGCCATGTAGAAACAGTCAGGGAATGGCATATGCTCACGACAGGGGTTTGGGAATCCGGGGATGGCAACTATATTAAAATCCTAGCATGATGCAACTTGACAGGAAATCTGAAGGAAGTCAAGGTAATCACCCAGCAGAGCATGCCAGTGACAGTGGAGGAAGATGATCAATATGGCAATGAGCGATTGGATGCATTACTAGTCACTTTGTGGTCACAGCATGATACAGATGTGGGAAGAATGAAATCAGATGCCTCAGTGGAAATAAGGTTGAAACCAGGAGCTGGGACAGTAGTGAAATTTCTAACGAATGAAGTTATCCCAAGGTTTGGTATACCTTCAGAAATTTGTTCAGAAAATGGGTCTACCTTCATTCAGAAAGTAGTTAAGTTGGTGCAGTAGTCTTTGAGAATTAAACAGAGGTTTGGGTGCGTGTATCATCCCCAGTCACAGGGTATGGTGGAAAGGATTAATGGAACATTGAAAGCCAAATTAAACAAGATCAGCGCAAGCACCTACCTTAATTGGGTTGATGCACTGCCGCTGGCGCGAATGAGTTATCGCATGCAGACTAATTGTATGACCAATCTAACACCGCATGAGATGCTCACAGGTAGACCCATGCCAGTACCCAGGTGGAGAGGCCCATATAGAGGGCCTAGCTTGGAGCGGTTAAGCTTAGAACTTAAGCAATATCACAGCTAACTATGATACATGAGACTATCCACCTGCAGGAAACACAAAGGGAACTGACACCCGTTAACGAGGAAGGACCTATTAAACCCGGGGATTGGGTGTATGTGCAGGTTTTTCGAAGACGCTGGAATGAGCCGATGAAAGAGGAACCTTTCATAGTGACTAAGGCATCACCTACCACCATCCAGGTGGAAGGACGACACGTATGGCACCACCTTAATCATTGTACTAAAGCTCTCCCACCAGCACAAACTAACTCTAACACTGAGGTAGGTGGAGCTGAGGCCGAAGAACTTGGAGACGGGCAGAGCACACAGGAGGCTAGTACCCCTCAGCAGGGTTCCGAACAAGGTACAGGTGAGGTTCTTGGAGATACATTGTGGAGCATAGTTCTCCAGGCAGTGGGGATGGGGAAGACATGGGGGATGCTCGTGATACGCCCCTCTCTGATGCCAGGTCTTCATATTCAGACTTGGAGACTATTAATTTGGCAGACCTGGACTGGGTAATACCAGGGTCGCTCAGGCTGGAAGGCAAAGACGTATTAGAAGTGCAGACCTCGCTGCCCTAACATGGGTACGTGCCCGTGACAATCACTGGTATCAATGGGCAAACTATACGGCTGTAATGATGGCTAGACAGGACTGTTTCTTGTGTACTGAGGCAACTCCGTCATACTATGTTGTCCCTATGCCTTATAACTCGACCACCTGTACTCAATGGCATTTCCAGCATTCTAGCCGACCTCTTAATCCGGATAATTCATCAATTTACAGGCAATCCCATTGCCCATTTTGGTGCCTCCTACTTCAGGCCTCTATGTTCTATCAGTAGGATGACGTGGGCAGGCAGCAACTCCAACAATGGTGTGACTATAGTACTCCGTGGTCCACCAGTAAGACCAATTACACCTTCACTATGGCTGCTTTCAGGATGCGGGAAGGGTTGAGTTTTGAATGCTTTAAGCGAAATGGCTCCACACCAGTCAGCTATTTTAAGGGTCTTTGCGGGAATACGATTGAACTTGAGGTGGACACCACATTTGGGGCTGTTTTAAGTTCTCAACGTATCCCACTGGCAGATATTTGGTGGCTGTGTGGTAAGAAGGGATGGTTGCACCTGACGGTGCCCGCTGACTGGAGTGGCAGCTCCACCCGTGTAATGCTCCTACACGAGGTAGTTATATCACCACACACGCAGCTTGATGCGATGTCACAGTCAGCTTTGTGCCAAAGTAAGCGACATTATGTCCCTGATCCTACGATTCAGATTGATCGCATAGGACAGCCAAGAGGTATTCCTAATGAGTTTAAGGCCCGCAATGAGATTGCTGCAGGCTGGGAAGCTCTCATCCCAGTCATAGGGCTTAGCAAGAATGCTGAATGGATTAATTACATTTCTTACAACCAGCAGAGATTTATCAATTATACGACGCCCTTGTGGCCTTGGGAGAACAATTGGATGCTACTACAAAAATGACATGGCAAAACAGATAGGCCTTAGATTGGATACTAGCAAAAAAAGGCAGGGTTTGTTTGATGTTTGGGGAGCACTGCTGTACCTTTATACCTAACAACACTAGCCCTGGGGGATCTTTTACTAAAGCAATAGAAAAACTAAAGAATCTAAGACGGGAGCTAATAGACAATGCGGGGTTTGGTCATCAGGCTTTTGATTGGCTGAATAATATATTAGGGTCTTGGGGAGGCATGGTTTGTCAAGATTGGTCTTATTGTAGGTGCGGTTTTGCTTGTTGTTGCCTTCATCTTTTGGGGACGTCGATGATACTTCTGAAGGACGCGCGGGTCCTAGATTGTGAGGGATTTTGGGTCTTTTTTCCTGTTCTGGTTATTGGAGGACAGATTTTTGGCCTAAGGGACCCCAGGAATGGAAGAGGATCCCTTTAAGTCTTAGGCTCTGAAAATTATTTAGCCCGTGTTCGAACCTATATTGTTTGTATTGGGCACAACAGAGGCTGAGCTTATTGTCTTCTTTCTCTTGGTGAAGCCAGTAAGTCTCAAAGGGGGGAATATGAAAATAAAGAACATGAAAGTATGGGAAAGGTTAAAGCATGAAGGGCTGTAATCCGCTGCAACTTAGTTACAGATGGTCTGTCAAAATATGTTGTCTCGGCTGCTTTCAGCCGAGCCTTGAACATTACACGGCTGCTCTCCATTCTGCCGCTTCAAAGTCGCGGAGTAAGAAATAATCAACCCCTTACATGGGCCTTGGCATTCTCCCAGAGCACCACTGGATTACTAGCCGTACCTGAATTAATGTCCTAAAAAATGTTAAATTCCCACAAAAAATACTCAATGGGCTTGCTATCCTTCAGGAGGAAAGGATCCATGTGCCAGTGTCGCGGGCCTATTCCATCACCAACGATCTTAACCTCCATGTACACTGCCCCATTATCAGAAATGGCTGTGTACCCAATTCTGCAGGACAGTGCCGAATTCAGAAAGGCCAATGGGGCAAAAAAACATGTCAATGCGAGTATAGCATTTATGTGGATTAGGAAAAAAAGTGAAGTCCTTACCTTAAGGGTGAAGACATCTCAACACACCCAGCAACCCCAGCTCCCTGTTCAGGTCCACCAGCTGCCTGGAGATTGCAGGGATATACCTGCGAGATCTGACGGCATTCAATCCATCTTAGGGTCCATAAGTCGATTATAGTCTCCCCCTATAATTGCATGATGTATGCCAAGGGCAATTAGCCTGGACAGCGCATCCGTTAAAAATTTGAGGGGGTGTGCCGGGTGCCAATATACATTCAAGATCCCATATTCCCCTCCATATATTTAAGCTTCAAGGATCAGAAACCACCCACATGCATCCTTAATTTAGTCTCACAACTGAAATGAAGGTTCTTCTGGATGAGTATAGCTACTCCTCTACTTTTCAAATTAAAGGATGAAAAAAAACCCGACCGAATCCCTCCCTGCTGTAACTGTAAGTGCTCCTTATTGGTTAGATGTGTTTCTTATAGCAAGGCTACCTCAACCCTTTCCTTTCTAAGGTTTGAAAGTATCTTTTTTCTCTTAATCGGTGAATGACTCCCCTTAACGTTCCAGGTAACTACCTGAGCTCTCAGGAAAACGTTCCTCTGCAAAGGGAATTAAGGAACATAAGAAATAGGAGCAGGAGTAGGCCTGTCAAGCCTGCACTGCTATTCAATAAGATCTTGGCTGATCTTTTCATGGACTCAGCTCCACTTACCCATGCACTTAACATCACCCTTAATTCTCTATCTTTGTCTTAAAAACATTCAACATGGTAGCTTCAACTGCTTCATTGGGCAGGGAATTCCACAGATAAAGATCAAGGGTCTTTCAAATTAAGGAAAGGACCAATCATTGGGTTCAGCAGTGATGATGTCCCATGGAGAAATGATTTACAGATCAATCAAGATCAAAATCAAGGCCAACATTCATCAAACTAAAGACCCATAAACTCCAAAGAGGATATGGCAGTATTGAGAAACCTCCTATTCACCTGAATTTGTGAAATTACTGACCTGAGGTTGAGCAGTCGGGAGGAGTCATGAGAAATTTAAGTAGTTACATCCATGAATAAGCTGAAAATGTGTTGCTGGAAAAGCGCAGCAGGTCAGGCAGCATCCAAGGAGCAGGAGAATCGACGTTCCTGAAGAAGGGCTCATGCCCGAAACGTCGATTCTCCTGCTCCTTGGATGCTGCCTGACCTGCTGCGCTTTTCCAGCAACACATTTTCAGCTCTGATCTCCAGCATCTGCAGACCTCACTTTCTCCACATCCAGGAATAAGTAAACTTCAAATGTGGGTGACAAAAATTGTATGGGAAGAAACTTCATAAGGTAAAGCAACTGAAAGTGTTAAGACTGGTTATTGTATTAAGCTCTAAAGAGCCTAATAATGTCAGATAGTTTTGGGTGGAATATGAGTTGTCTACCTCAAGATTTTGATGGGGTTACATGTGTTATTCCTGGGTCAGGATAGCATTTGAAATTATGATCTAACAGTCAGTGTAACTTGTACCTAATAGCATCATGTAATAAATACGTCTTGTTGTTAAGATAAATGCCTCTTCATGTTCCAGCTCACTGCAGTTTATCCTCTATCCTGAGTAGCCAAATAGGCCTTTCGATCCAATGCAGAACTTCAATCAAATAGCTGCCAATGCTATTGGAGAACAAGGAGTAGATAGAGAGGAATCAGTAGCTGCATTGTATTTGGAATTTCAGATGGTGTTCAACAATGTGCCTCACAATAGGTTAAGTCATAAGACCATATGATGTTAGAGGTTGCATACTGGCAAGAATAGAGAATTGCTAATGGGCAGGAAACAGTGAGTGGGAATAATGGTTTGTTTACAGATTGGCGACCCATGATCAGTGAGGTTCCACAGGGATCAGTACTGGAGTCACAACTGTCGGCAAGTATATATATTCATGAGTTGAGGAAGTAAGCGAAATTTGCAGCCGACACAATAAAAGGTGCAATGCTAGGTGTGAGAGGGATACAAAACAATTTATAGAGTGATACTAATGAATTAAGTAATTTGGCAAAATGTGGGAAAATGTGAATTTGTTTATTTTGGAAGGGAGAACAAAAGAATAAGGTATTATTGAAATGGAGAGAAACTGCAGCAAGCTGCAACACAAAGGGACTTGGAAGCATTTGTGCACGAAACACAGAAAGCTAGCACACAGGTAAAGCAGGTAATCAGGAAGGCTAATGGAATGTTGATCCTTATTTCAAGGGGGTTGGAGTATAACAGTATGGCAGTCTTACTGCAACTATACAAGGTGCTGGTAACATCACATCTGGAGTAATGTGAGCAGGTTTGGAAAGTTATTATTTCATTGGTGGCAGTCCAGAGAGGGTTCACTCAGATGATCCTTAGTCTGGAGGGATTATTTTATGTGCAAAGGCTAAACAGATTGAGGCTGTATTCATTGGAGCTTAGAAGAATGAGAGGTGATCTCATTGAGACATACAGGATTCTTAAGGGATTTCCCTAAGTGCTGAGAGGATGTTTCTCCTCATCGGAGAGTCTAGGACCAGAGTGTATTGTCTCAGAATAAAGAGGCACCCATTTAAGACAGATGAGAATGAATTTCTTCACTCAGAAAGCTATGAGTGTTTAGAATGCCTTGCCATAGAGAGCTGTTGGGATAGAGTCCTTGAGTATATTTAAGGCTGAGGTAGATAGATTCTTGATCAGACAGAATTACTCTGGGGAAAGGGCAGGAAAGTGGATGTGAGGAATGTCGAATCAGCCATAATCCTACCGTATGGCAGAGAAGGCTCGAGGGGTCCAGAGGCCTGTTCCTGTTCCTATTTCTTATAGTCTTGATGCACTTTCAAATTTGCTGGGGGATCAAGGATTGAGGAAGAGAGAGAAAGAGATATACCTCAAATTACCCCTGGTGTGTGGCACTTGTTGAAGTTGAATTCATCATAGTGTCCAGTTCACCACTGGAGTTGATGACTGTTCTGATGATTGCGTGTAAGGCTGAGGTTTGTGTGAGCATTATAAAGTGTTTGATGCACATGTTACGTGAACAGATTCTGAATTTACTAAACAGTGTGTGACGCTAACTCTGCGTCAATAAAACTATGGTTCGATTTCCTTGCTGATAGGTCAAATTGAACGTTTTCTCTTCCGTTCTCTCCTGAATTGACTGTTCTCAATGCTGCCTCAATAGTTTCACAGTAGTCATCACCTGTCCAGTACCTTATTCAGATGTCCATACCTTCCTTTTAAAAGGAGATGATATGTGTAAAGTTACTTTTGTGACTGAGATGTGCAGAGCTCCTTCCAAGTTAGCTCTGTTGGAGACAGTGCTGGGGAAGCTCAAGACAGCACTGAAGCGTTGCATTAATACATAAGTCTCTGCAATATCAAATTCTAACAAAGAAAGAGATCGAAATTATGCATGTAATTGTTGCTTGGCAACAGTGTCTCACGACCCCCAATTATTTTTATTAGCCAGTTGATTAAATTCAAAGAGAATGAAATACCACTGATGTTCTATCATGTTGACCTCACTCCTACACAGGCAATGCTCAATAATGCGTATTATACAGGCTGTCCCTGCAGGTGGGATAAATTGCCGCTGATAAATGTGGCTATCTCTGTTATATCGTGAAAGGTTGAATATTGAGACTAATAGGCTGATAATACAGCTAACCTCAGATGGAACAGCAGAGGGAGCCATACACTGTACATACCGATTGCTGCACTGATCAGCAAGGAGTGATGCTGGCCCCGAAAACAGGGCATTAGTTGTAACACAACCCTCAGAAACACAGAACAGTTCCAGCGCTGAAAGCATTAAGTGCATGTTCAAGATCTTCACAAGATAAGAATAATTAGAGGAAAAACATACTCATTGGGAAATAAAGATAAAGATAAAGTCTTCCATTACGGAGAGGTTACATGGTGGTTTAAACTGAGGATCACTATGTCTCAGGCAAAGGGCGAGGATGGTAAGATGGGATCTTCATGGTAAAGTCAGCTCTACAGTTGGTAGAACAGTTGTAGAATCACCCCAGCCAGGTAGAAGAGAAACACAATTCATCTCAGATAAGGACAGTCAGGCTTTTGCAGCTAAGACTCCATCGAAAACCTAAAAAGTGAGACTTTGATTTTGTCTCAGCTGAGTGTACTAATGCTTATGGAATTAAAGTGGAGAATTGCTGGAACTGGGCTAGCACTGCAGCCTCACAACACCAGGGACCTTCTGTGTGGAGTTTGCAGATTCTCCCCATATCTGCCTTCCTCCTACTGTTCTAAGATATACTAGTTAGGGGCATTGGCTGTGTGAAATTGCCCATTGTGTCCAGGAATGTGTAGGTTAGGTGGAGTAGTGGTGGGAAATGTAGGGTTACAGGGACACCGGTGGGGGGTGGGGGGAGGGGGAGGAGTGCGTTGGATATGGGTAGCGTGCTCTTTGGAGGAGAGATGTGGATTTGATGGGCCAAATGGCTAATTTCCACACTGGGGATTCTATGACAGTCCTACATGGTAACCCCAGCTCTTCCAGGAATTCAACCCCTGCTGCTGGCTTCAGTCTGAATCACTAACCAGCCATCCAGCAAACTAAGCTAACTGACCCCATGTGTTATCTTAAAAGAACTGGTAAAAAGACTTAAGATGGTTGAATAACTCTTCTTATCACATAATTAAATGTGGCCACCTATACTTCTTAATTACGTAATGCACATTTATATGGGTTATTATTAGCAGTGCACGCACCATTCCCAAAAAATGTGCAGAAAATTGCAGGAGGGGGAATTCATAGAAACCTTTAATATTCTGTCAGGACTGGACAGGGTAAATGTAGGAAGGATGTTCCTGATGACAAGGGAGTATAAAACCAGGGGTCACAGTCTGAGGATATGCGATAGGTCACGTAGGAATATAATGTGGATAACTCTTTTCACCCAGAGAGTGGTGAGCCTGTGGATTCTCTGTCGCAAAAAGCAGTTGTGGCCAAAGCAGTGAATGTTTCCAAGAAATTAGATACAGGTACCCTCGCTTTTCAAAAGTTTGCTTTATGCCACTTCACTTTTACAAAAGACCTACATTAGTACTTGTTTTCCTAACCGAAAGAAATCTGCAGAGGATTTTCACTTTTATGATGATAAAAGGTGGAGGTTTTCCCGTATAAATTAATGCTTCTTTGCTTTAGGCCATTTCAGCTTATGAATGGTTTCATCGGAACACTGTACTTCCAGATAGTGAGGGAATACCTGCATCGTTCATAGGAGTAAAGGGATTGAAGGGTGTAGGGAGAAAGTAAGAGAAATCCTTCACTAAACAATACATATTGTCCACCAGGAGGATTCCTGGCTGAGTACCTGACACAGCTTTGGCTGCTCTTAAAGTGTTTCTGGTTGCACCTGAAGTCATGACATGAACAATATCCAAGCTCTTCCAGGCAGCCTGAGTCCCACCAATCGTTAAGCTTCTTGATTTTACTTCCTTTCTACTTTCAATCAGTAATTCAACTCCAAGCTGTCTGGCATGATTTTGCTGTCTTATCCTTATCGTTCTAAAATTTCCTGTAATCTTTCCTTTTTTTTCTTTTCTGTAACACAACCAGTAACAGCTGCACCACCAGCTGCACCCCACCCCCTCCCCCGCCACCGAGTCCCACCGCAGTGAGTACTGCACATGCACCCGAAGTGAAAGGAGAAGCAATTAATCTAGCAATGGTCAGAATTCCTCCTGTAACACCCGCTGAAGACCCAGTGATCTTGGCAATGTTCACATCTCTGTGACACACGTCAATGTGATTGGCTATCTCGCATAGCTCCTTGCTGTAAGTTGTCATTTATGGAGAAATATCTGTGAAATTCAATAGAAATTCCCTTCACTGAAACATCATCAATCACTTCCCTGTAAGATTTGGAAACATAAAATCTTTACTAATTAGTTTTGACATGTCTCAAAAAACGACTGATGTGCCAAATAATCTGCATCCAAACTGCATCTGTGACCACATTAAATCGTATGATTCATAGAATCCCTATAGTGCAGATTCAGGCCATTCAGCCCATTGGGTCTGCACTGATCCCCTAAACAGCATCCTGAACCCCTACCCCATCCCCATAAACCTGAATTTCCAATGGCCAATCCACCTAACCTGCACATCCCTGGACATCAAGAGGCTGGTTAGCATGAAGAGCCTCCTAAGTGCAGATGGTTTGGATGGAGCCGTTTTTGTCAGGTGTGTTCAGGAGGGTTTCTTTACTCAGTATGTAGACAGACCAACCAGGGGAGAGGCCATTTTGGATTTGGTGCTCTGCAACGAGCCAGGACAGGTGTCAGATCTCGTGGTGGGAGAGCACTTTGATGAAAGTGATCACAACTGCCTCACATTTAGTATAGCCTTAAAGAGTAAAAGGAGCAGTTACCGAGGGAAGATATTTAATTGGGGAAAAGGAAATTATGACGCTACCAGACAGGATTTGGAAAGTACAGACTGGGAGCAATTGTTCCACAGAAAGGGCGCAGCAGACAGGTGGAGACTATTTAAGGAGCAGTTGTTGGAAGTGATGCACAAATTTGTTCCTCTGAGACAGGTAAGAAGGGGTAAGGATAAGGAGCCTTGGATGACGAGAACAGAGGAGCTTCTCGTCAAAAGGAAGAAGGCAGCTTAAGTAAGGTGGAGAATGCAAGGTTCTAGCACAGCCTTAGAGGATTACAGGCTTGCTAGAAAGGAACTCAGAAATGGACTGAGGAGAGCCAGGAGGGGGCACGAGAAAGGCTTGGCAAGAAGGAGTAGGGAGAACCCAAAAGTATTTTACTCATCCGTGAGGAATAAGAGAATGACAGGGAGAAGGTAGGGCCGATCAGGGATAGCGTAGGGAACTAGTGCATAGAGTCTGAGCAGATAAGGGAAGCCCTAAATGAGTTTTTTGCTTCAGTTTTCACCAAGGAAAGGGAACTTGTTGTAAATGAAAACTTAGAGTAGCTGGGATACAGTCTTGACCAGACCAAGAGTGATGAAGTTGATGTGCCAGAAATTTTGGGAAACATTAAGACTGATAAGTCCCTAGGGCCAGACCAGATTTATCTCAGCCTGCTCCGGGAAGCGAGAAAGGATATTTGCCTCCTCACTCTCCACGGGAGTCATGCCGGAGTATTGGAAGGAGATGAATAATGTTCCTCTTTTCAAGAAGGGTAATAGGGAAATCCCTGGCAATTACAGACCAGTCAGTCTTACGTCTGTGGTTAGCAAAGTTTTGGAAAGAATTCTGAGGGATAGGATTTATGACTATTTGGCAAAGCATAGTGTGATTAAAGGCAGTCAGCATAACTTTGTGAGGGGCAGGTCATGCCTCACAAATCTTATTGAGTTCTTTGAGGAGGTGTCAAGACAGGTCGACGACAGTCAAGCAGTGGATGTGCCGTATATGGACTTCAGCAAGACATTTGATAGGGTTCCCCATGGTAGGCTCATTCATAAAGTCAGGAAGTATGGGATACAGGGAGATCTGGCTATCTGGATTCAGAATTGGCTGGCTGACAGAAGGCAGAGAGTGGTTGTGGATGGAAAGTATTCTGCCTGGAGGTCAGTGATGAGTGGGGTCCCGCAGGGCTCTGTTCTTGGGCCTCTGCTCTTCGTAGTTTTTATAAATGACTTGGATGAGGAGATTGAGGGGTGGGTTAGTACTTTTGCAGATGACACAAAGGTTGGAGGTGTCGTCGGTAGTATCGAGGGCTACTGCAGGCTGTAGCGCGACATAGACAGGATGCAGAGCTGGGCTGAGAAGTGGCAGATGGAGTTCAACCTAGATAAATGCAAAGTGATGCATTTTGGAAGGTCAAACTCGAATGCTGAATATAGGATTAAAGACAGGATTCTTGGCAGTGTGGAGGAACAGAGGGATATCTGTGTGCAAGTAGACAGATCCCTCAAAGTTGTCACCTAAGTGGATAGGGTTGTTAAGAAATTATATGGTGTTTTGGCTTTCATTAACAGGAAAATTGTGGTTAAGAGCCGTGAGGTTTTGCTGCAGCTCTACAAGTCCCTGGTGAGACCACACTTGGAATATTGTGTCCAGTTCTGGTCACCCTACTATAGGAAAGATACAGAGGCTTTGGAGGCAAAGAAGGCTTACCAGGATGCTGCCTGGACTGGAGGACTTGCCTTATGAAGAAAGGTTGAATAAGCTCAGACTTATCTTTCTGGAGAGAAGGAGGAAGAGAGGAGACTTGATCGAGGTGTACAAAGTAATGAGAGGAATAGATAGAGTCAATAGCCAGAGACTTTTCCCCAGGGCAGGATTGACTGGTACGAGAAGTCATAGTTTGAAGATATTGGGAGGAAGGTACAAAGGAGACGTCAGAGGTAGGTTCTTTATGCAGAGAGTTGTGAATGCATGGAATGCGTTGTCAGCTGTGGTGGTGGAAGCAGAGTCATTAGGGACATTTAAGCGACTGCTGGGCATGCACATGGATAGCAGTGAGTCGAGGGGTGCATAGGTTAAGTATTTCACATTAGGATTAAACCTCGGCACAACATCGTGGGCCAAAGGGCCTGTTCTGTGCTGTACTTTTCTATGTTCTGTCTTTGAATAAATGGTGAAGCAGACTAGCTGGACTGAATGCCTTACTTCTGTTCCCATGTTTTATGGTTTTATTATATTCTTAAAAGAAAGCAAGCTGTCTTCCCTCTTCATTAAGTATTTTGCAGTTTTGTCACTGTTATATCGATAGGGACGGATGACTGAAGTAGATATTGGATAGTGTAATGATAAATCCTCACTGCTGTTCACCATTGTACGATGGTCACAGTAAAAGTGGTCAGCTCCTCTGAGAATCAGACCTTTATATCCTGATTACTGGAGCTTACCTTGAGACTGTCAATTAACCCTTTCAGGTAACTCACTTCTGCAACAGGATGTCAGGATGTGCAGGGCTCAGGTCAGAATTTACTGTTTAAATGGATACTTTCTCAGGGTTCACCCAGTGGAACCACAGAATTCTTGGGCAATTTGTTGCTACGATGGGAATCCTACAGGGTCCCCATTCACAACTCCCACCTACTCTTCAGAAACAACTATCTGACCAACAGAAACTCCTAGTCATTATTGATCCTCAGTGAGATTAGCCTGTACAAGATAATAATTAAACAGATTTTAATGTATTTACAATGTGATTGTATTGGAGGATTTTGGACAGCTACAATTCTACACAATTGCATTCCAACATCAAACTCAGCTGGTATACTCACTGTCGCAACAAGACTCATTGTTTCACCAATTAGCAGTGATGTGCAGGCTGGATGGGCTAGTCATGGGAAATGCAGGAGTATGGGGATAGGGTAAAAAGGTGGGTCTGTGTGGGAAACTCTTCAGAGAGTTGGTGTGGATCTAATGGGCTGAATGGCCTGCTTCTACACTACGAATGAAGGTGCAGAAGAACCATGACCTAACTGAATGGTATAACTGGCCTGAGGGGCTGAATGGCCTCTTTCTTTCTTCAAGAGCTTTCTAGGTGCTCTGGCGCGTAGCTTCTTCTGGATCTCGGATTTGCCCGAGGGTCTACCTCACCTAAGTATGGAAACAAAGAACTATTGTTTGATCAGTGATTTCCACGCTCTCAGGATGTCCCAAAGTGCCTCACCATCAATGTTGTACTTTTTAAAAAGTTCTGTAGGAGACACTACAACCAGAGCAAGTCATCTGTTTTTAGATAGTGATTGAGGCATCAATTTGTCCAAGTAAACTCCTCTACTTTTCTTCAGTTAGTATCATGGATGGTTTTTTACATTGTCTGAGCAGCCAAATGTGGCTTCAGTTTGTGGCATGGTGGCTCAGTGGTTAGCACTGTTTTCTCACAGTGCCAGGGATCTGAGTTCGATTCCACCATGAATCCTGTCTATGCATGTCATTTTACAGATGTCTACCAAATCTCCCCTCAGCCTCCACCTCTCCAGATTGTTTCTAACTTCTCCTTTAGCTCAATCCAGGCAGCATCCTGGTAAACCTCATATGCACCAAAGCCTCCTGTAATGTGGCAACCAGAATCGAAAGGCCTCATCAAAGCCTTATAAAGCTGCAACATGACATCCTGACACTTGCGCTCAATTTCCCGACCAATAAAGGCAAGCATGCCATACACCTTCTTTACCACCCTATCGACTTGCATGACCATTTCCAGGGAGCTATGGTCTTGAACCCCAAGACCCCTCTGTACATCACTGCAGCCCGTGCAGGAAAACGCTCTGTGCCACACTGAAGGACCTGGAGGGAATTTCCATGAGGTGTGGTCCCCAGAGGAAGGTCCTGGAATCCAGGGTTGATGTGGGATTCTGTCTGGGCAATTTCCACCATGGAATGAGACTTTTCTATTCCATGACTAATGAGGCTGAGCATTGCTGTATTCAGGCTGAATGGCCTAATTCTGCTCCTATACCTGGTGGTCTTGTGGTTCCTCCTCTTGTTAAGACTCTCTTGGGATTTATCCTTGTCCACTGTTCTTCGAGGAAGTGACTAAGTTGATAGATGAAGGAAGGGCTGTTGATGTCATATACATGGACTTTAGTAAGGCGTTTGATAAGGTTTCCCATTGTAGACTAATGGAGAAAGTGAAGTCACATGGTGTGCAGGGTGTTCTAGCTGGGTGGATAAAGAACTGGTTGAGCAACAGGAGACAGACAGTAGTAGTTGAAGGGAGTTTCTCGAAATGGAGAAAGGTGACCAGTGGTGTTCCACAGGGGTCAGTATTGGGGCTACTGTTGTTTGTAATATACATAAATGATCTGGAAGAGGGCACTGTTGGTGTGATTAGCAAGTTTATAGATGACACGAAGATTGGTGGAGTAGTAGAAAGCATAAGGGACTGTCAGAGAATGCAGGAGGATATAGATAGACTGGAGAGTTGGGCAGAAAAGTGGCAGCTGGTTTTCAATCCAGATAAATGTGAGGCGATGCATTTAGGCAAGTCTAATTCGAGAGCAAATTATACAATGAATGGAAGAGTCTTGGTAAAAGTTGATGAGCAGAGGGATCTGGGAGTACGGGTCCATTGTACCCTGAAGGTTGCTGCACAGGTGGATAGCGTGGTCAAGAAGGCATATAGTATGCTTGCCTTCTTTGGACGGAGTATTGAGTATAAGAACTGGCAAGTCATGTTAAAATTGTACAAGACATTGGTTCGGCTGCATTTAGAATACTGTGTACAGTTCTGGTCACCACATTACCAAAAGGATGTGGACACTTTGGAGAGGGTGCAGAGAAGGTTTACGAGGATGTTGCCTGGTATGGAAGGTGCTAGCTATGAAGAAAGGTTGAGTAGGTTAGGTTTATTTTCACGAGAAAAAAGGAGATGGGGGTGGGGATCCTGATTGAGGTTTACAAAATCATGAAGGGTATAGACAGGGTGGATAGAAACAAGCTTTTTCCCATGGTGAAGGATTCAATAACAGATGTCACGCTTTCAAGTTTGCAGATGACACGAAGATTGGTGGAGTAGCAGAAAGCATAAGGGACTGTCAGAGAATACAGGAGAACATAGATAGACTGGAGAGTTGGGCGGAAAAGTGGCAGATGGTTTTCAATCCAGAAAAATGTGAGGTAATGCATTTAGGCAAGACTAATTCTAGAGCGAATTATACAATGAATGGAAGAGCCTTGGTAAAAGTTGATGGGCAGAGAGATCTGGGAGTGTTTAAGGGGGATACATGCAGCAAGTACTTCACGCAGAGTGTGGTGGGCGTTTGGAACGCGTTGCCAGCAGAGGTGGTAGAGGCAGGCACGGTAGATTCATTTAAGATGCGTCTGGACAGATGCATGAGTAGATGGGGAGCAGAGAGATACAGATCCTTAGGAATTGACTGACAGGTTTAGACAGTACATTTGGATCAGCTCAGGCTTGGAGGGCCGAAGGGCCTGTTCCTGGGCTGTAAATTTTCCTTGTTCTTCTTTGTTCTTTGTTCACTGATAACAGGGAGATCCTTAGAATCAGTGCAGAAAAGGAGATTGGTTGGTAATAAAAAGGCAGCAACCACAAGTCACCACAACTTGGTACTCAGAGCTTAATAAAGCAAAGTTCCTCCGTTGAAGAGATTTAAGAACACTGCTGTGAAATAAGGAATATATTACTATATTGCAGCAAGTAAATTTCTCCAGTCGTCAATAACACTCTCAGAGTTTGGATGAATTGGGTCTCTGTTCTAAATATGCATGCATCTGTAATCAAGCTGGACTGAGCATGAAATGTTAGACTAAATCAAAAAGACAAATAGTTCCCATATTCCAGATAATGAGCTGTCGAGGAGGGCTTCAGACTGAAATGTGAACCTATCTTCTCCCTCTCTCTAGTTGACAACTGATTTTCTTTATATTGCTGGCACTTGGTGTGTATATATGTTTTTGTTTAAAATGTATAGTGTCTGTGGGATTTATTTTAATTTTCATTCCTCACAGTTAATGAGCCCTGGAAGATTTTAACGATACCCACTTGGTATATCACAGTCATTTTCCAAAATGAAACGAAATGTGCATATGCAATCGAGTTGTTGAAAGATTAAAAGTATGAGGCTCATAAAAAGAAAGACGTCAATCTTTCACGATCTCATTATGTCCAATGGCGCTACATGGTCATTGGGTATTTTGGAGGTGTTGCCATTATCAATAATTGTCTCTCTGTTCAAAGATGTGTTATAGACCAAACCAATCCCTCTTGAAATAGTTTAAGAAGATAGTCTAGATCCTAAAATTTTCTTACTTTATAGGCAAGTACCAGGAATTGCATTCTGGGTGCAATTTGATTGGTCAAACTACCAGATTTGAAGCAAAACACACTTTATTCCTCCACTAAAGAGAAAAGAAACTCGAAAAATTTAACTCCATTGGAAACCTTAACAGAATAATAGATTCCTAAACAGTAAGTGTTCCACTTTAGAAACATCCCATAAATATACCCTTCGAAAAGGCAAATTCAGTAAAGCAGATTGTCTGGCATGCAACTCTCCAGCCCAGGAGGAAAACATCAAGAGAAATCTCTGTGAGAAAGAGTAGCACAGGGAGATATACTGCAGCTTCCAAACCCCTGCAGCTGTTACTGAAAAAAGTGAAACTAAACTTCCTGGTTCTGTAGGAGCTTGACCCCACCCATTCAGGCTGCTTCTACTGTTCCAACCTTTAAAAAATAACCCAAGGCCTCCCAAAATGTTTACTGTAGTGACTCTGAGTAGACTATTCACCACTTATCTCTAAACCTTTCTTCACAACAAAAAAAAACGGACAAAATGCACATCTTAAAGCTATAGTATCATCACAGATGGCATCTTCTCAGTGTCACGAGTTTACACCGAGGACCATCATGTGAGTGAACGGACTGAATTTCAAACTGTGGGCACATAGGGCAGGACGTCCGAGGAGGTAATGGGATCGGTAGAGCAGGATTCACTTCCTCTGGTTTCCTTCCCTGTTGGCACTGTGTTGCCTCAGTGAAACATTATGACACCAACTGTGATGTAGTTCCATTTGCTGAACATGAGCTCCTTCCAGACATGTAGGTCAATGCTGTCAGTCTTCATGGAGGGTTTCACATTGTTTTTGTCCTCTTTTGCCATTTATTTGTTTGTGGGATTTGGGCATCACTGGCTGGACCTGCATTTATTATCCATCTTTAATTGCCAAAAGGGAAGTTAAGAGTCAACCGCATTGCTGTAGGTCTGGAGTCACGTGTAAAGTAAGGACAGCAGATTTCCTACCCTAGAAGACATTAGTGAAGCAGGTAGGATTTTATTGCAATTGGCAATGGCCACATGGTCACCATTTTAAATTCCAGAATTTTTTTCATTCAAAATCACCATCTGCAATGATGGGATTCAAACCCACAAATTCTGAACATTTTCCTGGGGTTTCTGGATCAAAGAAATTTCTGATTACCAACTCAGGTCAGGCAATAAATGCTGGCCAACCAACAGTGCCCACGCTCCATGAAAAAGATATTGGAAACTTTACCATCCCTTTTATGCTGATTGTTAGGAAGGTTGGTTAGCTCACTTGGCTGCTTTGTGATGCAGAGTACACTGACAAAGTCACTTGAATCCCTGCACTAACTTGAGGTTACCATGAAGGACTGTCCTTCTCAAACTCTCTCCTTGCCTGAGGCATGGTGACTCTCAGGATAAACCACCACCAATATCTCTCTCTCTGATGAGAGAACAGCCCTATGGCCTGCAAGGACTATGGCAACTTGATCTTCTAGTTGTTAAAGTCCATTACCAATGACAGATGATGATAGATCACTTGTAGCCAGACCCTACGACGAGAGGGTGGCAATGGGTTAGCGGTATTATCGTTGGAAAGTTAATCCAGAGACCCAGGTAATGTTTAATAAAAGCAAAAGTTTTTGGAAAATCTCAACAGGTCTGGCAGCATCTGTGGAGAGAAATTAGAGTTAACATTTCAGGTCAGGTGACCCCCTCTTCAGAACTGGATGAAGAGGGGTAAAGAAATGACAGCTCTGAGGAAGGGTCACCTGACCTGAAACGTTAACTCTGATTTCTCTTCACAGATGCTGCCAGACCTGCTGAGATTTTGCAGAAATTTCTGTTGTTGTTTCTGATCTCCAACATCCATAGATCTTTTAGGTTTTTTTGTTGAGTGTTCATGGGACTAAGGTTCACATTCTGCTACAGTAGATGGTGGAATTTGAATTCAAACAAAATCTAATTCAAAAAAAGGTCTAATGATGACCAGGAAACCTTTGTTGGTTTTTATAGAGTTATACAACATGGAAACAGACCCTTCAGTCCAACTAGTCCATGCTGACTATGTATCCCAAGCTAAGCTAGGCTCCCTTGCCTGCATTTGACCCATATTCCTCTAAATGTTTCCTATCTATGTACCCATACAAATATCTTTTAAATGTTGGAATTGTACTCATCCACATATGAACTATCCTCTCTGTGAAAAAGTTGGCCCTCAGGTCAGAGAGTCATAGAATTGCACAGCATGGGATCAGACCCCTCAGTCCAACTCTTCCGTGCTGATTTGCCTTTCCAAAATCCAGCACCTCCCATTTATCTAAATTTTTAAATTTTATCTTTAAAATATACCCTCTAGTTTGAATTCCACCACTTAGAGAAAAGATCCTTGCTAGTCACCTTTTAGATGCCCCTTAAAGTTTTATAAACCTCGATAAGGTCACCCATCATCCTTTTACTCGCCGATGAAAAAGGTCCAAGCCTATCTCGCCTCTCCTTATAACTCAACCCCTTCAGTTTTCAAATTTCACAATATCCTTCCCATAACAGGGAGATCAGGGATGCAATATTCCAAAAGTGGCCCAGTTGATGAACCATAAAAAGTAGAAGTATGCAAATTCTGCAACTTTGGTAGGAATTGATATGAACCATTCGGAAAAGCATTCCCACGAATCCAAGCAGCATAGAAACAGATGAAAGTTGACTGATAACTAAATAAAAAATGTCTTAAATAAAAGGGACTATCTAGTTCAAACACCTTCTTGGAAGCATTCTGCTAAATCTTTTCTGAACCCTGTCCAATTGTGCAATATCCTTCCGAATAGCCGGGTGACTACAACTGAACATTGTGCTCCAGAAGAGGCCTCACCAACGTTCTGTACAATCATAGAATCCCTTTGGCCCAACAAGTCCACACTGACCCTCCAAAGAGTATCCCACCCAGACCCATTCCTCTACATTTTCCCCTGACTAACGCACCTATCCTACACATCCATGAACACTATGAGCAATTTAGCATGACCAATTCACCTAACCTGCACATCTTTGGATTGTGGGAGGAAACTGGATCACCCGGAGGAAACCCACGCAGATACAGAGAAGATGTGCAAACTCCAAACAGTCACCAGAGCTGGAATTGAACCCGGCTCCTTGGTGCTGTGAGGCACCAGTGCTGACCACTGAGCCACCATGTCACCCCCTCAACCTCAACATGATGTCCCAACTCATATACTCAATGGTCTGAGTTACTAATGTTCTTGAAGTAAATTGCCATCCTTACCTGATCTGGACTACATGTGACTCCAGACCCACAGCAAAGTGGTTGACTCTTAACTAACCTCTGGGATGGGGATTAAATGCTGGTCTAGCCAGCAATGCCCTTATCCCATGAATTAATTAAAGAAAGGTCTTTGATAGAGAGCTGCAACAGTCTACCGAATAAATCCTGTAAATTGCCATTGCGTGTTTATTACTTTCTAACAGCATGGAATCCGATTCACTTTTATCAAAGACATACAGATCCCAGTCGCCAATCTAATGAAACAACTGAACCACTTGAGAAGAGATAAAAGAATTATCTCTGTCAGGTTATTAGCTGAATTAGCAGGGATGTTGTTTGAACTAGATTGTCCCTTTTATTTGAAGCATATTTTATTTAGTTATCAGTCAAATCTCATCTGTTTCTGTGCTGCTTGGGTTCATGAGAATGCTTTTGCAAATGCTTCAGATCTATTCCAACCAATGTTACAGAATTTGAATAACTTTTTACTTTTTATGGTTCATTGACTGGTCTCTTAAATTACAACTGCCCTGCACTTCAACCCTTGAGAACCACTATTGCAAAGCATCATGTAGAATTGAATAGAGATTTAGTTTTCTCTGACTAAGCGAACTGTGTTTGAGACTGGTTGCAAAGGCACAGGCAGAGTATTTGCTGTTAAAGTCAGAGAGATGTATAGCACGGAAACAAACCCTTCAGTCTAACTCGTCCATGCCGACCAGATATCCCAACCCTACCTAGTCCCACCTGCCCGTTTCCTTCTAAACCCTTCCTATTCATATACCCATCCAAATGCCTTTTAAATGTTATAATTGTACCAGCCTCCACCACTTCCTCTGGCAGCTCATTCCATAAACGTACCACCCTCTGCGTGAAAAAGTTGCCCCTTAGGTCTCTTTTATATCGTTCCCCTCTCATCCTAAATCTATGCCCTCTAATTCTGGACTCCCCAACCCCAGGGAAAAGACTGTTTATTTATCCTATCCATGCCCCTCATAATTTTGTAAACCTCTATAAGGTCACCCCCCAGCCTCCGACACTCCACGGAAAACAGCCCCAGCCTGTTCAGCCTCTCCCTATAGCTCCAACCCTGGCAACATCCTTGTAAATCTTTTCTGAACCCTTTCAAGTTTCACAACATCTTTCCAATAGGAAGGAGACCAGAATTGCACGCAATATTCCAACAGTGGCCTAACCAATGTCCTGTACAGCCACAACATGACCTCCCAACTCCTGTACTCAATACTCTGACTGATAAAGGAAAGCATACCAAACGCCTTCTTCACTATCCTATCTACTTGTGACTCCACTTTCAAGGAGCTATGAACCTGTACTCCAAGGTCTCTTTGTTAGGCAACAATCCCTAGGACCTTACCATTAAGTGTATAAATTCTGATAAGGTTTGCTTTCCTAAAATGCAGCACCTCGCATTTATTTGAATTAAACTCCATCTGCCACTTCTCTGCCCATTGGCCCATCTGATCAAGATCTTGTTGTAATCTGAGGTAACCCTCTTCGCTGTCCACTACACCTCCAATTTTGGTGTCATCTGCAAATTAACTGACTATACTTCCTATGTTCATATCCAAATCATTTATATAAATGCTGAAAAGTAGTGGGCATAGCACTGATCCTTACGGCACTCCACTGGTCACAGGCCTCCAGTCCGAAAAACAACCCTCCACCAAAGGTCTTCTACCTTTGAGCCAGTTCTGTATCTAAATGGCTAGCTCTCCCTGTATTCCGTGAGATCTAATCCAGCAATCACTTCTCTAGCTTCCCAAAGAGTTCTAGAGTATACCTGATCAGGTCCTGGGGATGTATCCACCTTTAACCATTTCAAGACATCCAGCACTTCCTCCTCTGTAATCTGGACATTTTGCAAGATGTCACCATCTATTTCCCTACAGTCTATATCTTCCATATCCTTTTCCACAGTAAATACTGATGCAAAATACTCGTTTAGTATCTCCCCCATTTTCTGTGGCTCCACGCCAAGGCCGCCTTGTTGACCTTTGAGGGGCCTTATTCTCTCCCTCGTTACCCTTTTGTCCTTAATGTGTTTGTAAAAACCCTTTGGATTCTCCTTAATTCTATTTGGCAAAGCTATCTCATGACCTCTTTTTGCCCTCCTGATTTCCCTCTTAAGTTCACTCCTACTTCCTTTATACTCTTCTAAGGATTCACTCGATCTATCCTGTCTATACCTGACATATGCTTCCTTCTTTTTCTGAACTAAACCCTCAATTTCTTTAGTCATCCAGCATTCCCTATACCTACCAGCCTTTCCTTTCACCCTAACAGGAATATACTTGCTCTGGATTCTCATTTTCTCATTTCTGAATGCTTCCCATTTTCCAGCCGTCCCTTTACCTGCGAACATCTGCCCCCAATTAGCTTTTGAAAGTTCTTGCCTAATACCATCAAAATTGGCCTTTCTCCAATTTAGACCTTCAACTTTTAGATCTGGTCTATCCTTTTCCATCACTATTTAACATCTAATAGAGTTATGGTCGCTGGCCCCAAAGTGCTTCCCCACTGACACCTCAGTCACCTGCCCTGCCTTATTTCCCAAGAGTAGGTCAAGTTTTGCACATTCTCTAGTAGATACATCCACATACTGAATCAGAAAATGTTCTTGTACACACTTAACAAATTCCTCTCCATCTAAACCCTTAACACTATGACAGTCCCAATCTATGTTTGGAAAGATAAAATCCCAGACCATAACCACCCTATTATTCTTACAGATAGCTGAGATCCCCTTACAAATTTGTTTCTCAATTTCCCTCTGAATAAATGTGGCGTTTATAATACAATCCCAATAAGGTGATCATCCCTTTCTTATTTCTCAGTTCCACCCAAATAACTTCCCTGGATGTATTTCTGGGAATATCCTCCCTCAGTAAAGCTGTAATGCTATCCCTTATCAAAAACGCCACTCCCCTCCTCTCTTTCCTCCCTTTCTATCCTTTCGGTAGCATTTGTATCCTGGAACATTAAGCTCCCAGTCCTGCCCATCCCTGAGCCATGTTTCTGTAATTGCTATGATATCCCAGTCCCATGTTCCTAACCATGCCCTGAGTTAATCTACCTTCCTTGTTAGGTCCCTTGCATTGAAATAAATGCAGTTTAATTTATCAGTTCTTCCTTGTCCCTGCCTGCCCTGACTGTTTGACTTGCTTCTGTTCTCAACTGTACCAGTCTCAGATTGATCTCTTTCCTCACTATCTCCTGGGTCCCACCCCCCCACCTGACTAGTTTAAATCCTCCCGAACAGCTCCAGCAAATTTCCCTGCCAGTATATTAGTCCCCTTCCAATTTAGATGCAATCCATCCTTCTTGTACAGGTCACTTCTACCTCAAAAGAGATTCCAATGATCCAAAAATGTGAATCTTTCTCCCATACACCAGCTCCTCAGCCATGCATTCGTCTGTTCTATCCTCCTATTTCTGCCCTCACTAGTTCATAGCACCGGGAGTAATCCAGATATTACTACTCTCGTGGACCTCCTTTTTAAATTCCTGCCTAACTCTCTGTAATTACCCTTCAGAATCTCAACTTTTTCCCTTCCTCAGTCATTCGTTCCAATGTGGACAATGACCTCTTGCTGGCCCCTCTCCCCCGTGAGAACATTCTGCACCTTCTCGGAGACATCCTTGATCCTGGCACCAGGACACACCATTCTGATTTTTTGTTGCTGGCCACAGAAACGTCTGTCTGTACCTCGGACTAGAGTTTTCCTGACACAATTGATCTCTTGGAACCCGAAGTACCCCCAGACTCAGCCAGGCTCAGTAACAGAAGCTCGGCTGTTCGTGCTACGTTCCCCTGAGAATCCATCACCCCCTACATTTACCAAAACAGCATACTTGTTTGAAATGGGAATAGCCACTGAAGACTCCTGCACTAACTGCCTACCTCTCTTACCTTTCCTGGACTTAACCCAGGAAAGTGATTGGGAGTGTTGAAGATGATGGGAGATTGAACTTTGAAAGGGACAAATTCCTCTTTCAACACAGTCTCTATTTCTGCATTATTAACTGATTCTTGATTAATCAGTGGGTTCAATTCCTGCAGAAGAGCTCCTGCTCGAAACATTGATTTTCCTGTTCCTCGGATGCTGCCTGACCTGCTGTGCTTTTCCAGCAACACATTCTCAACTCTGGTCTCCAACATCTGCAGACCTCACTGTCTCCTACTCAGTGGGTCTGCCAACAAGCAAAGGCATAAGCAGCCATTCATCCAAGATTCATTAGGAAAGTGATGCTACTCCCCTTCCCTCCATATTTTCTACTTTATTTCCACTTGAGCATTTCATCATTACCATTCTTTGGGATTTTGCTGTCATTACAGAAATTCCCCAACATCTGTCTAATTTTATATGCTCCATTACTCTTTTCTTGACTCAATGCTTTTGGTTGTCTATTAAATAAATGATTTCGGCATTGGAACGAGTTAAATGATCACTCATTGTACTGTGGATGCCAAATGAGAGAACATGACATCTGTGAGGACTAGATTGCTTTGCTAATATTCCTTCAGTACAGCAGCTAAAGGATTGTCATTTTTTTGGTTGGTTGAGAAAGGGAAAATTCAATTTGATTGAAACATACTGAGAAAATTCATACTTCATTCTGTCCTGCTGAGAAAATTGGATTGCACGAGTCACACTGTGCATTGTTACCACTTGGTTTGTGGACCAGTAGCCAAGGAGAGAAGCAGAAAGTTGAACATCCATGCTGAAGAGATAGCTCACCATTTGTTTTGCATTTGCCATTTCACCTTGTGTGTATGAGAACAATATGAATGTTTGTTACCAAGACCTGTGCAGCCTACAAACATATGACAAGGAATAGGCCATTCAGCCCCCTGAACACGCTCCTCCATTTGATAAGCTGATCTGATTGTAACTTCAAATTATATTTCCACCTTCCACTAATAACATTTCACCCCCTTGTTTAACAAGCATCTATTTTCCTCTGTTTTAAAATATTCAAGAACTGATTAGCCTGTTTTCCCTGGAGCATCGGAGGCTGAGGGGTGACCTTATAGAGGTTTATAAAATCATGAGGGGCATGGATAGGATAGCTAGGCAAGGTCTTTTCCTCAGGGTGAGGGTATCCAAAACTAGAAGGCATAAGTTTAGAGAGAAATTGAGAGGGGAAAGATTTTAAAGGGACCTAAGGGGCAACTTTTTCACACAGAGGGTAGTGTGTGTATGGAATGAGCTGCCAGAGGAAGTGGTGGAAGTTGGTACAATTACAACATTAAAAAGGCATCACGATGGGCATATGAATAGGAAGGGTTTGGAGGGATATGGGCCAAAAGCTGGTAAATGGAATTAGATTAATTTAGAATATCTGGTTGACATGGATGAGTTAGACTGAAGGGTCTGTTTCCACCCTGTACATCTCTATAACTCTGCTTCAATCACCTTTGCAGGAAAAGAGTTCCAAAGCCTCATGACTCTCTGAGAGAAAAAGTCCTGCTGAATTTTTGGTTTAAATGGATGGCTGCTGAATTTTAAAGAATGACTCTTAGTTGTAGATTCTCCCACACGAGAAAACATCATCTCTACCCCTACTCTGTTGAAACCCCTCGCAATTTGTTTTAATCAATTCATTTTTTATTCGTCTAAACTCCAGAATTAGAAAAGATACATTTATTACCTATTCGAACCAGACTGACCTTATCCTTAGCCCCTCCCCCAAGTCCCTCCTCCCTACCTTTTATCTTAGCCTGCTTGGCACACCCTCCTCATTCCTGAAGAAGGGCTTATGCCCGAAACATTGATTCTCCTGCTCCTTTGATACTGCCTGACCTGCTGCTCTTTTCCAACTCTGCTCACTTCCGCTGCCATAACATTGTCTCTGCCTCTGCCCATGCTACTGAAAACCCTCGTTCAGGCCTTTGTTACTGCAAGACCTGATTACTCTAATGCACTTCTGAGGCCCCAAATTCAATCCTTCCTAAACCTCCCAAAGCCCATCCGAAAAATCTGACTGGAGGGCATAGTCCCACATTCAACCTCCCCACCCCTAAGATCCCCAGAAATGGTTAACCAAACTGTCAATTATCATCACAGACCTGTCTTCTCATAGGCTTTTCTTACCAAAAGAAAATTATGTTTGGGTGTGGGTGTCACTTTATAGGAATGTTGTGAGCATGTTGGAGAGAGCACAGAAGCTGTTCTTCATTTTTAAAAATTCATTCATGGAATGAGGGTATCACTGACTAGACCCAGCATTTATTGTCCATCCCAAACTTGCCCAGAGGGCAGTTCAGCATCAACCACATTGCTGTGAGTCTGGCGTCACATGTAGGCCAGACCAGGTAAGGATGGCAGTTTCCTTCCCTGAAGAACATTAGTGAACCAGGTGGGCTTTTTTCACAAGCATGATTATTATTAGACTCTTACTTCCAGATTTTTTATTTTTGATTGAATTCAAATATCATCAACTATCACAGCAGGATTCAAACCTGAAGACCCAGAACAGTATCTGGGCCTCTGGATTAACAGTCCATCCCCAATTTAACAAGAATGGCTCCAAGGATGTGAAACTTCAGGTTATAAGGATGGATTAGAAGAAGTTGGGACAGTTCTCCTCGGACAGAAGAAGGCTTAGAGGAGATCTGATTGAGGCTTTCAAAATCTTGAGAAGACTGCATAGAGTGGGCAGGGTGAGTTTATTCCCACTGATTAAAGGGAAAAGAACGAGGGGGCACGGAGTTTAAAATGACTTGTAAAAGAAGGGTGACATAAGAAAAACCATTTTTGCTCGGCAAGAATTGTGACATTGAAGTGGAGTGGAGATAGGTTCAATTGAGGGATCCAAGAGGGCATTGAATATTTATCTTGCTAATTGTAACAAAAAGTATGTGGAGAAAGCAGGAGGTTGGCACTGGGTAATGAGGAGAGAAAGTGAGGGCTGCAGATGCTGGAGATCAGAGCTGAAAATGTGTTGCTGAAAAAGGGCAGCAGGTCAGGCAGCATCCAAGGAACAGGAGAATCGACGTTTCGGGCATAAGCCCTTCTTCAGGAACCATTCCTGATGAAGGAATGGTTCCTGATGAAGGGCTTTTGCCCCAAACGTCGATTTTCCTGCTCCTCAGATGCTGCCTGACTTGCTGTGCTTTTCCAGCACCACTCTAATCTTGACTCTAATCTCCAGCATCTGCAGTCCTCATTTCTGCCTACTGAGTATAAATGTTTGTTTATTGAGGCGGTGCAGACCTGATGGGGTGAATAGTCTCATTCTGTGCCACGTGACTGTTTTCTATTCACTCTGGGACATGATTGTCGCTGGCCAGGTCATCATTTATTGCCTGTCCCTAGTTGCCCTTGAGAAATCTGGTGCTGAGCTGTCTTCTTGGACGGCTCAGTCCATGTGCTCTAGATAGACCCACAAGTTTGCTGCAGACCTGTTGCAGCATTTCTTTAAACAGTAGCAATGTGGTAGATCCACAAAGCCGTTTGGGAGGTAATTCAATCATTCTGTGATTACTTTAAAACTTGCTCCACACCTTCTTATTTTCCAGCAATATAGAGATGGTCTTTCACTTTGATTTTAGTTATGAATATGCACAAATATGGGTTAATTGGTAAGTGCAAAATCCAGCTAAAAACACAACCGAAAACGTCCTGCTATCTCTCATAGACCAGACCAGGGAAGCAACTGGGCACTGCCAAGATCTGGGACTGGATCTCAGGGGCTGTCAATCACTGTCGGAAGGTAAGGCGATGGAACCTGGCCCGGAAACTCGGCCTGTCAATCATCCCTGCCCGGCACTTCCGCGTTCAGTTTCAGCTGCAGGGGAGGAAGGTCATGAGTGTGTGCGGAAATCGTTATTCAGCAAAAAGAAAACAGTGCAGGGAGGAGACTCAGGCCTTTGTCTCTATATTCGGATTCTAGTTCGTGTTGCACATGTGGCACATAATGCGGAATGTTTCTTTCCTGTTCTGAGCTAAAAATGCTGTTTTTAAAGGTGCAGTGGGCACCATACTGTCCTATGGAGATTTTTCCCCCAGTTCAACGGGAGCATATTCCTTAAATTTCAGAGGAAAGCTGTGCATGTTTCAAGTGCCTTTGCACAGAGGCACCAGTGCCTGAGGGACAAGGACAGGCTAAGGTTTTAAAGGTTAACCTGAAACATTAACTTTGTTTAGCTCTGCATGGTGGTTGGGATTCAAGTTGTGTACAGGAACCCGAAATAAATTGAATTAGCTTTATTGTCATAGCTGTATGCTCAGATTATAATGTCAAATCTTTCATGTTTTGCGCCTGTTCAGCTGTTGAATGTGTTGAAACACGTCCAAAACTGTAGTACACAACTATTTCTGTCAAAGTCTCACATGTTTGCCACCATATCCATGCCTGGAGGTCCGTGATGACCACACTGTGCGAGCAACAACTTTCTGACATTGGTTATTATTAGATTAGATCCCCTACAGTGTGGAAACAGGCCCTTCGGCCCAACCAGTCCACATCAACTGTCCGAAGAGTAACCCATCCAGACCCATTTCCCTCTAACTAATGCACCTAACACTCTGGGCAATTTAACAGGGCCAATTCACCTGACCTGCACATCTTTGGACTGTGGAAGGAAACCCACACAGACACTAGGAGAATGTACAAACTCCACACAGACAGTCACCTGAGGCTAGAATCAAACCTGGGACCCTGGTGCTGTGAGGAGAAAGTGAGGTCTGCAGATGCTGGAGATCAAAGTTGAAACTTTATTGCTGGAACAGCACAGCAGGTCAGGCAGCATCCAGGGAACAGGAGATTCGACGTTTCGGGCATTCCTGAAGAAGGGCCTGTGCCCGAAACGTCGAATCTCCTGTTCCCTGGATGTTGCCTGACCTGCTGTGCTGTTCCAGCAATAAAGTTTCAACCCTGGTGCTGTGAGGCAGCAGTGCTGACCGTGGAGCCACCGTGCCATTATCTCACCTTTCCTCAGCCGTGCCCCATTTTTGAATAGCACAGTCTCCAGATTTTAAGACTGTCCTCGGTTATTTGAAAACTGAACCAGTCAGTCATTGACTGATCTGTTTATTTTTTGCTAATTTGCAGCTGTTCTAAAAACCTTGGTGAAGATTCCATTTTGTGGCAAAGATGTGTACTTTGGTTATGTGGAAAGACAAAGAGGGGTCAGTTTGTTCTCCTGAAAGGGTTAAGGGGAGATTTAACAGTAGCACTCAAAGTTAGGAGGCTAATGAGAACACTTTAACTTATGAAGTTGTCCATGGATAATGAAAATTATATGTTGTCCTCTATTTACATAAAGCTGTGTGTTTGTAGAACTTCTGGGTTTATTTAGGCTGAGGTCGCTGAACTGATTATTCAATGAAGTTGATTTTCTGTTTATTGAAGGGAACTAGCGAATAAAGTTGTGCAATGATTTGGAGTAGCGTAGCTGTGATACTGTCGGAATCATGGCAATACATTTGTGCACAACGAACCCCCACAAACAACACTGTGGCCATGGAATTTTGTTTTTCGTGATCTTGAAGGATAAATATAGGTCAAGACAACCTGGAGAACCCTTGACCACTCCAATGCACCCCCCTGACACATGATTGATTGTAAAAACAATGACTGCAGATGCTGGAAACCAGATTCTGGATTAGTAGTGCTGGAAGAGCACAGCAGTTCAGGCAGCATCCAACGAGCAGCGAAATCGACGTTTCGGGCAAAAGCCCTTCATCAGGAATAAAGGCAGAGAGCCTGAAGCGTGGAGAGATAAGCTAGAGGAGGGTGGGGGTGGGGAGAAAGTAGCATAGAGTACAATAGGTGAGTGGGGGAGGAGATGAAGGTGATAGGTCAGGGAGGAGAGGGTGGAGTGGATAGGTGGAAAAGGAGCTAGGCAGGTAGGACAAGTCCGGACAAGTCATGGGCACAGTGCTGAGCTGGAAGTTTGGAACTAGGGTGAAGTGGGGGAAGGGGAAATGAGGAAACTGTTGAAGTCCACATTGA
>NC_057710.1:13818789-13825350 GCF_004010195.1 Chiloscyllium plagiosum
CTATCACCTTCATCCCCTCCCCCACTCACCCATTGTACTCTATGCTACTTTCTCCCCACCCCCCCCCTCCTCTAGCTTATCTCTCCATGCTTCAGGCTCTCTGCCTTTATTCCTGATGAAGGGCTTTTGCCCAAAATGTCGATTTCGCTGCTCCTTGGATGCTGTCTGTACTGCTGTGCTCTTCCAGCACCGCTAATCTAGACTATGATTGGTTGTGATAGGCTGGGCATGCCATCTGCATGACCGACATGAGACTCCCCAAGCGGGTGCTCTACTGCCAGCTCCGAAGCGCCTGGTGAGCCCCAGGTGGACAGAGGAAATGCTTCAGTGATTCCCTCAAGGCCTCCCTGGTGAAGTGCGGCATTCCCACAGACACCTGGGAATCACTGGCCCAAGTCCTTCCACAGTGGAGCAAGACCATCCAGGAAGGTGTTAAGTACCTTGCAACCTGCTATCAGGAGAAAGCAGAAACCAGGTGGAAACAGCATACAGGGCACGCTGCTACACCAGCACCCCACCCACCCCTTCCCCGTGACCACCACCTGCCCCCAGTGTAACAGAGCCTGCAGTAGCCACATCGGTCTGTACATCCACCTACAGGCTCACCCTGAGAGTGGAAGAGAGTCATCTTTGTCTGCGATGGAGCGCCACTGATGCTGATGAGGATAACAAGTGTATCCTTCCTTAGGTAAGGGGACCAGAACTACACAGTATACTCCATGTGCAGTCTTACCAGTGTTCTGTACAATTGAGGCATGTCTTGTTTGCTCCTGTACTCAAACAGCATATTCTCTGCTATTTAGAAGATTCTCATAGAAGCTTGAACAATTCTTAAAGGACGAGACAGAATACATGTTTTTTGTCCATTAAGATGACAGAGGCTAATTGGTTAATGTCTCACTTGAAAGACAGTGTCTCTTACAGTGCAGTACCTTCTCTCTATTATAGTGAGAGGGTTAACACAGACCATGTATGTCCCAGTTTCCTGAATGACACCAAAGCCCACAGAATTTGACTCCGAGACTAGCGTGCTACTCACTGATCAAAGTCATCTCCTCTGACACTCACTCATTACTTTCAGTTAAAAGCGAAGCCTGATTTGACCCCCAAATAAAAACAAAAAGACATTAGAAAGGGGAATCTGAAACAAGAACAGATGATGCTAGAAATTCTCAGCTGGTCTGCAGAGTGACGTTAGTGTTTGAAGTTGGATATTTTTTGGATCTGAGAATGAGGTACTGGAAAAGCACAGCAGGTCAGGCAGCATCCGAGGAGTAGGAAAATCGACGTTTCGGGCAAAAACCGTTCATCACCCTTTCCTGATGTAGAGCTTATGCCCAAAACATGAATTCTCCTGCTCCTCAGATGCTGCCTGACATGCTGTGCTTTTCCAGCAACACACTCTCGGCTCTGATGTCCAGCATCTGCAGTCCTCACTTTTGCCTATTTTTTGGGCCTATCAGCATTGTAACCAGCCCCCTTAATGGCAGCATGTTGACAAAGCCGAGTAGAGTTTCAAATTGAGTTATCTGCACTACACTGCATCCTGATTTCTTATTCCAGGAGTTATATGTATACATTGTAGTTGCTGAAACCCAGACTGCACTGTCGAGGTTGAAAGGAATTGGGTAGAAGAATGTCAGTCGGCAAGTCTGTGGAATATGGACGGAAATGAAGGAGACATAAAAAGTTTGATTGAGGTCGAGCAAGGGATTGTTGTTTCATGGTAGAGTTTGTGTATTCATATACCACCTTTCATGTCCTCAGGCTGCGTTTTTAATTCATTCACAGGATGGACATCGCTGACCAGGCCAGCATTTATTACCCATTCCTAATTGCCCAGAGGGCAGTTAAGGGTCAACCACGTTGTTACGGGTCTGAAGACACACGTAGGCCAGACCAGGTAAGGATGGCAATTGCCTCCCCTAAAGGACATTAGTGAACCAGATGGGGTTTTCCGACAATGGATTCATGGTCACCCTTTAGACTCCTAATCACAAATCTTTAAAACTTTGAATCCAAATTCCACTGCCTGCTGTGACAGGATTCAAACCCAGGTCCCCAGAACATTACCGGGGTCTCTAGATTAATAGTCCAGTGGTAACACCACCAGGCCATTGCCTACCCATTTTTCAGCCTATGATATATTTTTGAGGCACTCCTTGGGCGGACAGTTAATTTGCAATACAGCAAGGTACACTGACTGAAAATGACCTTAATGCGTACTGTTGGCTTCATTGGTAGACATTTGTCGGGACATTGAGAACTTTCCCTTGTCAAATAGTGTCACAGTCCCATGAACACCTGAACAAAGATTTGACTGAGGATCAGCTTAAAGCATTGTCGAAAAGACAAATTCCTCTGACAGTACAGTGGCCACAAGAGAAGGTCACAGGCCAGGAATACTGCGGCGAGTAATTCACTTCCTGACACCCCATCACAAGACATTTTTTAATCAGTAAGGGGATCAATGGTTATGAGGAAAAGGCAGGAAAGTGGACGTGAGGAGTATCAGATCAAATACCTGAATGGCTGAGCAGACATGATGGGCTGAATGGCCAACTTCTGCCTCAAGGTTTTGTGAAGTTAGCTGCAACAGGCCTGAGGCTCTGTGCTGAAAACAACAAAGACTGGAGATTACAGCAGGTCAGCCAGCATCCATGGAGAGAGAGAGAGGGAGAGGGAGAGAGAGTGAGTGAGTGAGTTAATGCTTTGAAATGTTAGCTTGCTCTCTCTCCATAGATGCTGCCTGACCCACTGTGATCTCTAGCACTTTTTGTCTTCAGTATAGATTCCAGCATCTGCAGTAATTTGCTCCTACATTGCGGCTCAGTGCTACCTGATCCTGAGTCAGTTGTTTAAGCAGAAGTTTCAATCGCAGACTTGGCAGGTGCCCCTTCTGTCTGTGGCTGAAGTATCCACCATCTACCATCTGCTCTGCAGCATATCCCTCATGTCTGTCCTCTGGTAACAAAAAGGCCAGTGTTGTGGGTAAACCGTGACACAAACATGAGCTTTCAGTCATTCTTTCATTGTTCCAAAGTCAAAGTCCTGAGATTCCTGACAGAACGCTCACTGTGGAAGACCCCCCCCCATCGCACTGACCGCACAGGGTGGCCCACTGACACCACCTCACAGTATCCAGGGACACACAATACAAATCCAAAACCAAATCCCGAGACTGAGAAAGAGAAACAGCCATTGTATTTAGCTTTAAAACATTAGACAGATGTGATATTTATAGACGACTATCTTTAGGATCAGAACTCTGTTTCCCTGCAGTAGTTGTGAAGGATGTGCAAAACTGTACATGATCTCTTTCGATGCAGTTCTGACATAACACAGGCACCTGACAATATGCTGAGCCCCTACGGGATGTTCGGCAAAAAGCTGCCTCATGATGGGGAGCTGCTAAAGTAGCCTTGGCACCCAGAGTTCTCAAGGTTCAAAACTAGGAGCTGGACTCTTCGGAGGAAGGATCACCTGACCCAAAATGTTAACTTTTATTTCTCTTCACTGATGCTGCCGAACCTTTCCAGCAACTTCTGTGTTTCCTAGGAAGCAGGACTAAGCCATTCATCAGCCCTTTGAGACTGCTTCACCATTCAACACCATCATCCAGCTCAGATCCCCTTCCCGTTTTCTTCCCAAACCTTTTGATCCTTTTAGTTCCAAGAACCATATCTAACTCCTCCTTGGCTGGAGGGAAGAATATTCGAGTGAGAGTTTAAGGATTGTTAAGCCTTTTGTCATTGTCATTTGGGAAGTGAGACCTGTGGGATTTGAGAAGAGTTTTCCCAGACATGGGTCGAACCTCACCACATTGGGAATGGTCAGCGTGGGTCTGTCCGCAGCAGCTGACCCAAGCAGGAGCTGGGAGGTCCCTCATGGATTTGATGGGATTCTGGACACTGTCAGAGCATTGGGAAAATCCACTGAGCCAACATGGAGCACCATTCCAGTCTAGTCACTATCTGACTGATTCACCTATGGACGGAAATCCCACACTGGTCAAGGAATCTGTGCTGCGTTCTCCTACACTCTGTAGGATTTCAAAATGAGTTGGTTAAGCTCAATTGGACGGAGAGCTGACTTCCAAATCAAAGTGACGCTGACAATGTGGGTTCCTGCACTGGTTGAGGTTACCATGAATGTTCCAGCTTGGCCCCTACCTGAGCTATGGTGTCTGTAATGGTTGGAACCAGGCCCAAAGTGATCTGTTTGACTACAATATCCTTGATTGGGGTGTTAACATGAGCCAATCAGGGAGCCCTGGCTGACAGATTCAAACAATAGATTGGACTTTTTGTGTCATAGTGGTATGTCCTCACCTCTGAACCAAGAGACCCAGGTTCAAGTCCCACCTGCTCCAGAGGGATATGATAGCATCACTGAACAGGTTAATTAAGAAAATAGGGTTCAATATAAAAAAATTATAAACAGCAGATTCTGAAGTCTCCTCAGTCTAGGGACTGACCCTGAGCTGGCTGGTCAGAGCCTGTGTACAGTACACATGTAAAGAATGGGCGGCTTGGTGATGGGATTCCGGCCTTTGTGCAGTTAGTTCAGAGATCCTCAAGTTAAACCACCACAAGGTGTCTCTCTCTAATGAGCCAATGTTGACTTTATGTATTGCTTTTCGGAATCGAAACTGGTTATGTTCCACATGAGGAACTATCTTGTAGCGGCTTCTCTCCACGTGCAAACTGAAGAGGATTGTTAAAGGGATGGCTCTTTGATTCAGGGTCAGGAGGCAGTTGGTTTTGTAATCGTACAGCTATGTTCTAAAAATGGTTGAAAGCGTGACCTTTCAGAATGTGCTGCCGAGCTGTTCAAGGTCAGAACGAAATAGTTTCGGAGTATTGGCACCCTTTGCATTCCAGGATCGAAATGCATTTTCTCTGAATGGTTCAGCATTACATCAGTGTGAGCAAAAGACAGGGTGCGTGCAGTGTCTTGGCTGATCTGTCAACCTCTCCATCCCACTCCCCATCCACCACCCTGACAGTCATTACACTAAGTGGAAACCTTTTGGAATGGGAGGGGACTGGGCAGAGTATAATAAGATTTTTAATCGACCTGTTTGGAAATGTTCCAGCACGCCTCTGGAGCAGGTGGGATATGAGCCCGTGCCTTCTAACCCTGAGGTAAGCTACTACCACTGCACCACAGGGGTCTTATTTGACAGGGTATATGCCGAAGGGTGACTCCTCCAGTGCAGTTACGTAGAATGGAGGAACATAGTTTAAAAATAAAATGTCTCTCATTTGAGATAAAGCTTATTTTCTCTGAGTTTGATGAGCCCTGTCAAACTGTGTTCCCCTGAAGATGGTGGAGACAGGTCATTATCTACTTGACACCAGGGCGGCACGGTGGATCAGTGGTTAGCACTGCTGACTCACAGCACCGTGGAATCAGGTTCGATTCCAGCCTCGGGCGACTGTACGAAGTATGCACATTCTCCCCGTGTCTGCATGGGTTTCCTCCAGGTGCTCCGATTTCTTCTCACGATTCAAAGATGTGCAGGTTAGGTGAATTGACTGTGCTAAATTGCCTGTAGTTTTCAGGGATTTGTAGGTTAGGTGCATTAGTCAGAGGTAAATATAGAGTAGGGGAATGGGTCTGGGTGGGTTACTTTTGGGGGGGGGGGATGGTGTGGACTTGTTGGGCCGAAGGGCCTGTTTCCACACTGTAGGGATTCTACTTTTAGGACAGAGGGAGATAGAATCTTGACATCAAGAGAGTCAGAGGTTGTAGCCAAGAAAGTGGGATCGGGCCACAATCAGATCAGCCATGGTCTTATCTAATGGCACAGCAGGTTCAGGGGCCAAATGGTCATACGTCTAATTCATATGCATGAATTATATGTGTGTGTTATGGATTTGAAAATGTCACCTCTCCAATCAGTGACGGTCTATCCCAGACCTCCATCTCTGGGGAGAAAGTGGGAGCAGGGGACTGAGTTGGATGATCAGCCATGATCATATTGAATGGCAGAGGAGGCTGTAGTGGTAGGCTTAAAAAACAATGTCTGCGAACCACACCATTAAGGGTTAATCAGACATGACAATGAGCAATGAAGACAAGTGAAAGATTACTGGCCTCGTGCAAAAAAACAGCTTTGGTTGCTGGGTAACTGCATAACCTTGATGGTCTATGGGAACCATACACGGCCACCTGGATGATCTTTTCAACTTATTGTCTGCACAATGGAATATCTGGAAAGGTACTGAAAAGACTACGAAATGGTGATGCAGCACATAACAGGGGAGTATGCGTATTATAGAACATAGAACATAGAAGAATACAGCGCAGTACAGGCCCTTCGGCCCTCGGTGTTGCGCCGATCCAAGCCCACCTAACCTACATTAGCCCACTATCCTCCATATGCCTATCCAATGCCCGCTTAAATGCCCATAATGAGGGAGAGTCCACCACTGCTACTGGCAGGGCATTCCATGAACTCACGACTCGCTGAGTAAAGAACCTACCCCTAACATCTGTCCTATAACTACCCCCCCCCCCCTTAATTTAAAGCTATGCCCACTTGTAATAGCTGAC
>NC_057710.1:13827786-13887812 GCF_004010195.1 Chiloscyllium plagiosum
CTCTTGAATCATCCTCGTAATCCTTTCTTCTACGTTTCTAGGACTATTAGGAGGCCTGTAAAAAATTCCTAACAGGGTGAGCTCACCTTTCCTATTCCTAGCCTCAGCCCAAACTACCTCAGATGGCGAGTCATCATCTATCGTCCTTTCCACAGCTGTAATACTGTCTTTGACAAGCAATGCCACACCTCCCCCTCTTTTACCCTCACCTCTGACCCTACTAAAACATTTAAACCCTGGGACCTGCAACAGCCAATCCTGTCCCTGTTCTACCCATGTCTCCGTAATAGCCACAACATCGAAGTCCCAGGTACCAACCCACGCTGCAAGTTCACCTACCTTATTTCGTATACGTCTTGCATTGAAGTATACACACTTCAAGCCACTTTCCTGTTTACAGGCACCCTCCTTTGAAATTGATGCCATGTTCCTAACCTCCCTACACTCCAGGTCCTGCACCCTAAAGCTACAGTCTGGGTTCCCATGCCCCTGCAGAGTTATTTTAAACCCCACCCAACATCTCCTGCGCGCTTTTAAAGGGAAAAAAAACCTACCCGGCTGCCCCTCTGGTCTTCGTCACTTCCCCCTGCTGCAGTCATAAGTTATACTCCATGGAAACAGAACAGTATTAATATCAGCAACTCTGTCACACTTGTCGGACTTCATCTTGGACTGGGATGGTGAATGGTGCCAGGAACCCCAAATTCTTCAGAGCAGCTGTCGGGGTGCCCAATGGATGGAATGCAGTGAGATGATATATGTATTAGAAATATTTATCTACTACTTTACACATATAGCCACTGCTTATCATATACTTACTGCTCTATTTATTAATTTACTGCTCAATATATTCATCACCGATTACTATATATGTATTTAGAACATAGAACAGTACAGCACAGAATGGGCCCTTCAGCCCACGATGTTGTGCCGACCAGTGATCCTAATGTATGCAACCTCAAATTTCTGTGACCATATGGCATATCCAGTCGTCTCTGAAATGTCCCCAATGCCCCTGCTTCCACAACTGCTGCTGGCAACGCATTCCATGCTCTCACAACTCTCTGTGTAAAGAA
Source organism: Chiloscyllium plagiosum (assembly GCF_004010195.1). NCBI lineage: Eukaryota > Metazoa > Chordata > Chondrichthyes > Orectolobiformes > Hemiscylliidae > Chiloscyllium > Chiloscyllium plagiosum. The sequence goes on from NC_057710.1 coordinate 13,828,863, forward strand.
CCCGCCTCTGACATCCCCTCTTTATTTCCTCCAACCAGCTTAAAACTATGACCCCTCGTGTTAGCCATTTATGCCCTGGGAAATAGTCTCTATCTATGCCTCTCATTATCTTGTATACCTCAATTAGGTCCACTCTCCTCCTCCTTTTCTACAATGAAAAAAGTCCGAGCTCAGTCAACCTCTCTTCATAAGGTAAGCCCTCCAGTCCAGGCAGCATCCTGGTAAACCTCCTCTGAACCCGCTCCAAAGCATCCACATCTTTCCTATAATAGGGCGACCAGAACTGGACGCAGTATTCCAAGTGCGGTCTAACCAAAGTTTTATAGAGCTGCAACAAGATCTCACGACTCTTAAACTCAATCCCCCTGTTAATGAAAGCCAAAACACCATATTGCTTTCTTAACAACCCTGTCCACTTGGGTGGCCATTTTAAGGGATCTATGTATCTGCACACCAAGATCCCTCTGTTCCTCCACACTGCCAAGAATCCTACTCTTAATCCTGTACTCAGCTTTCAAATTCGACCTTCCAAAAAGGATCACCCCGCATTTATCCAGGTTGAACTCCATCTGCCACCTCTCAGCCCATCTCTGCATCCTGTCAATGTCCCGCTGCAGCCTACAACAGCCCTCTATACAGTCAACGACACCTCCAACCTTTGTGTCGTCTGCAAACTTGCTGACCCATCCTTCAATCCCCTCATCCAAGTCATTAATAAAAATTACAAACAGTAGAAGCCCAAGGACAGAGCCCTGTGGAACACCACTCACCACAGACTTCCAGGCGGAATATTTTCCTTCTACTTCCACTCGATGTCTTCTGTTGGCCAGCCAACAAATGTGCCGATAACTGTGTTAATCTGAATCTCTTAACCCGGACAATATTTTGTTAAATCCCACCCAATCTACTATTAAACCAAAACAGAGGCTCAAGGGCCGAATGGCCAATTCTTGCTCCTGAGCTTTGTTTCTATATTTGAATCCCTCCAGTCAGCTTCTGTGGTAGTATCGAAACAGTTCTTAGCAAAATCACAAATGGTGTCTTCCAAAGTTGTGGCAAACGCCAAATATTTTTTCTCGACCTGTTTCCAACCTTTGACGTAGTTGACGTCATCAACGTGGTCCATCACTTTCCAAGACGTCCACCGCTGTGGGACTGCCCTCTCCCCGTTCCTCTCTCAGCTAACCAGTAATAGCCAGGCGGTATTTTGAGATGGCGTCTCTCCCCCATTTCACACAACGTTATTTAGATTTTTAGATCTAGATGTTTTATTGTCACATGTACCCAACTACAGGAGTACAGTGAAAAATATACACACAATGCCAGCTTAGGTCCAAAGGTACAAATTAGTAAAAGAGAGAAATAAAGTTAAAAGTTAAACATTACAGACCATCACAGTGGAAAAAATAAAGGAATAGTAAAAGTTAAAGTGTCTCTTAAGTGCTTAACCACGGTGGTGCCCCCCAGTCCCCTCTGGTTCACTTGCTCTCTGGGAGACCTTGCTGCTTGTTCTCGCTACCAGGGATACCAGGGGACCTCCCTCACTGCTCGCTGTCTCCCCTTTGGGCTCGAATGTGAACGACAACGTCCACACTCCGGACCCAATGAAACCACGATGCCCTCGCCACTGCTGCCGCCGCCGCCTCCAATTTCCTCCTACTACCTCCGGAACATTCTCAGGTAGGGCCCGTTCGCAGGACACGGTGACTGGAAAGCAGCTGACGCCTTTGGTTGAAGGGTCAGTAACCCTTTTGAGGTGAAAGTCAGAAAGGTTAGCGGTGACTTAGTGAAAAATGTTTTCACCCTGGAAGTGGGAACAGTCTGGAATTAAAAGCCTGGGAGAGGATTGAGGCTACCTGATGAGCACTTGAAGTAACATAACATTAAAGGTTATGAGCCTAGTATTGGAAGGTGGGCAAATGTAGATTGTATATATTTTTGGCAGTACAGACTTGATAGGGCAGGGGTTTCTACAGGATTATATGTTTCTGTGATTCTATGATTCTAAGTGCTGGAAGTTGTTATGAACACAAATGGAATTTTGATCTTTATCGCTAGGGTGTTGAAGCTTAAATATAGGGAAGTCTGATATAACGCGTGTTTCTCCAATGTAAATTGGTTTTAAAGCGATTGAAGAATTTGGACCGTTATTTGTAGAATGCGAACGTTCCTTACCTGTATTGGCCAAAACATGATTCCGGCCCCATTAGGTCAAATGGCGCAGCTGTTGTGCAATTTTTTTACAATGCGAGATCACACGAGAATGGAACAATCCCATTATATCAGAACCTACTATTTAGAGTGTTGGTGATGCTGTATATGAAGTACCATGTAACGTTTTGGCTCTCGTATTTAAAAACTATGGCCTTTCAATGGAGGCAGTTTGAAAAAGATTCACTAGGCCGATTTCTGGAATGAAGCGGTCGACATAATAAAAACAGTTATACAGTGAAGACCTTATTTCTTCCCAGTTTAAAGTAGTGTAAGGTTATCTTATTGGAGCATACAAGATGCTTTACAGAGTAGATGTTGAGAAGACGTTTCCACTCCTGGGGGAGTCTTGCACTGGGGGACAAAGTTACAGAATAAATGGACACTCATTTAAAACTGAGATGCAAATGAATTTCTTCTCCCAAAGCGTTCTGAATGTTTGGAGTTCTCTACTTCAGAGTTATTGAGGCTATATCACTGATTGTATTTAAAAAATGGGTAGATAGATGTTTTGAACAATTGTGTTGTGGGTAAAGTAGTAAGAAGAACTGCCATGCATAACTTTTAACTTATTTCTGTATTTTTCTTCATTGTACCAAAGATTTTGTACCTAGGTACCTTTGTATCTAAGATCGTGCCAGGAATGGTGACTTTGTACACTTTTCACTGTACTCCTGTACTTGAGTACACATGACAATGAAACTTAATTCCAAATCTAATTCAGATACTTATTAAGAAATCTCCCAGACAATCAAGTACTGAAACAGTGATTTAAACTTTATTGTTTGACAAGACCTCTCAAGTTAAGCAAATGAAGCCTCACACCTCAACTTGACTATTACCTGATTATTGGTTAAAAATCACACAACACCAGGTTATAGTCCAACAGGTTTAATTGGAAGCACACTAGCTTTCGGAGTGACGCTCCTTCATCAGGTGATCAGGAGCATCGCTCCGAAAGCTAGTGTGCTTCCAATTAAACCTGTTGGACTATAACCTGGTGTTGTGTGATTTTTAACTTTGTACACCCCAGTCCAACACCGGCATCTCCGAATCCTGATTATTGGTGGAATTTAGCTACAATTCCAACCAATAGTGGCTGTCTCTGGAAGTGGCTAGGATTAGATCTTTGTGCGGTGTTGATCTTTGAAGTTCAGCTGCTAGGTTCTTATACCTTCTTTTTATCCTTCAGGTCTATGGCATGATATTACTAATAATTCTTTGGATTCTTTCATCCAAGATATTACAAGTCTGCAGCTGGGCCTCTTATCAGAAGTAGCTTCTGTGTTCCTTAACAGGTTATTCTTGGCATTGCTGCTTTATTTTGTCGATTAGATTCCCTACAGTGTGGAAACAGGCTTTTCGGCCCAACAAGTCCACAACGACTCTCTAAAGGATGACCCACCCAGACTGATTTCCCAAATTTTACCCCTGACTAATGTACCTAGCACTATGGGCAATTTAGCACAGCCAATTCACATGACCTGCACATTTTTGGGTTGTGGGAAGAAACACACACAGACACAGGGAGAACATGCAAACTCCAGACCGACAGTCACCTGAGGCTGGAATCGAACCTAGGTACTGTGAAGCAGCAGTGCTAATCGCTGAGCCACTGTGCTGCCCCCGCTTCTTTCTGTGTGTGAGACTTTAATTTTGTTGATTCTTTTAATCCATGAGCAGTTATTAAAGTTCTGAAGCTTAGAATATCACAGTTGGGGAGTTGAGGATCATGAGGACCTAGCATGTGAGAGGACTTGAGGCCTGGGGAAGATTAGTAATGGCTTGTTGGAATATGGACTGTCTGGAGACAAAAGGTTTTTAGTTGAGAAAGGCATTGTGTGTCAATGAAGGCTTGGTGAATTGAAGATCCTATTCCTGTGGCTGTACTGTTCTTTTGGCCTTTGTTGCTTGTGTTTAGGATTATGAATAATGTTAACAGGGTGAAGAAGGATATTTTATTTCCACTAGTTGGTATGTCAGTAACTAAGAATCTGCCTGGGACAGTGATGGAGGCAGACTCCATAGGAAGTTTTAAAACAGAGCTACATATATGTTTAAAAGGGATGAAGCTGGAGGGCTGGGAAGTGGGATTAGCTGGGTAGCTCTTTCAGGTGCCAGTGCAGCCACAATGGGTCGAATGGCCTCCTTATGTCCTGTGACATTCTATGATTCTGTGTGAAGAGCTTTGAAATGTGACATGGCACTTTATGAGTGGAAGTTTGGCTTTGGTTTGGTGTACCTGTGCCGAGAGTGTTATGCTGGAAAAGCACAGCAGGTTAGGCAGCATCCAAGGAGCAGGAGAATTGCAGTTTCATCAAAGGGCTTATGCTGTAAACGTCGATTCTCTTACTCCTCGGACGCTGCCTGACCTGCTGTGCCTTTCCAGCACCACACTCTCGACTCTGAGCTCCAGCATCTGCAGTCCTCATTTTCTCCTGTACCTGTGCCTGTATGCTCTGCCTACAGGCTATGGACAGGGGTAATTAGGGTGTCTCTCTGCTGGGGCACAGAATGCGTTCAGGAATTACCCTACAGACAGACTTCTGTCTGTACCTCCTGGTACTTTGACTCGGGAGCTGTGAAGCTTGGTGATAAACTTCTGCCAGATAGCCTGATGCAGTACGTGTTCCTTGTGTGTCAAAACATCTTGATTGTGTAACATTCTCATCCTTCATGCTTGACAGCAATTAGATCAATTTCCCAGCCTGCTAGTTGGAGGCCTGGGAACAACCTGAACCTCTGGGCTAGTTTAGCACAGGTTTTGTTCTCTGCTCCTGCTCTACGTGCTGATAAGAAATGAACCTTTCAGCAAGTTTAAATGGCTTTATCAGAACCAAATAAACATTTTGTAATGTATTTGCACAAGAAGAGTGTAGTAGCGTAGGAAGCAGCTGAATGATACTGGCCCAATATGTCCCAGCCTAGATCTGTAAGGGATCTGAACTTGCCGTTTGCACTGCAGAGTTCAACAGGATTCTCATGCATTTGGAAAGGCAAGGACTGATTAGGGATAGTCAACATGGCTTTGTGTGGGAAATCATAGATCATAGAACAGTACAGCACAGAACAGGCCCTTCAGCCCACGATGTTGTGCCGACAACTGATCCTCATGTATGCACCCTCAAATTTCTGTGACCATATGCATGTCCAGGAGTCTCTTAAATGTCCCCAATGACCGTGCTTCCACAACTGCTGCTGGCAACGCATTCCATGCTCTCACAACTCTCTGTGTAAAGAACCCGCCTCTGACATCCCCTCTATACTCTCCTCCAACCATCTTAAAACTATGACCCCTCGTGTTAGCCATTTCTGCCCTGGGAAATAGTCTCTGGCTATTGACTCTATCTATGCCTCTCATTATCTTGTATACCTCAATTAGGTCCCCTCTCCTCCTCCTTTTCTCCAATGAGAAAAGTCCGAGCTCAGTCAACCTCTCTTCATCAGATAAGCCCTCCAGTCCAGGCAGCATCCTGGTAAACCTCCTCTGAACCCGCTCCAAAGCATCCACATCTTTCCTATAATAGGGCGACCAGAACTGGACGCAGTATTCCAAGTGCGGTCTAACCAAAGTTTTATAGAGCTGCAACAAGATCTCACGACTCTTAAACTCAATCCCCCTGTTAATGAAAGCCAAAACACCATATGCTTTCTTAACAACCCTGTCCACTTGTGTGGCCATTTTAAGGGATCTATGTACCTGCACCCCAAGATCCCTCTGTTCCTCCACACTGCCAAGAATCCTATCCTTAATCCTGTACTCAGCTCTCAAATTCGACCTTCCAAAAAGCATCACCTCGCATTTATCCAGGTTGAACTCCATCTGCCACCTCTCAGCCCATCTCTGCATCCTGTCAATGTCCCGCTGCAGCCTACAACAGCCCTCTATACTGTCAACGACACCTCCAACCTTTGTGTCGTCTGCAAACTTGCTGACCCATCCTTCAATCCCCTCATCCAAGTCATTAATAAAAATTACAAACAGTAGAGGCCCAAGGACAGAGCCCTGTGGAATACCATTCACCACAGACTTCCAGGCAGAATATTTTCCTTCTACTACCACTCGTCAGCCAATTCTGTATCCAGACAGCTAAGTTCCTCTGTATCCCATTCCTCATGACCTTCTGAATGAGCCTACCATGGGGAACCTTATCAAATGCCTTGCTGAAGTCCATATACACCACATCCACAGCTCGACCCTCATCAACTTTTCTAGTCATATCCTCAAAGAACTCAATAAGGTTTGTGAGGCATGACATGCCCCTCACAAAGCCATGTTGACTGTATTTAATCAAGCCATGCTCTTCCAGATGGTCATAAATCCTATCCCTCAAAATCCTTTCTAACACCTTGCAGACGACAGACGTGAGACTGTAATTGCCGGGGGATTTCCCTATTCCCTTTCTTGAAGAGAGGAATTACATTTGCCTCTCTCCAGTCCTCAGGTACAACTCCAGTGGAGAGCAAGGATGCAAAGACCTTCGCAAGTGGCGAAGCAATTGCATTTCTCGTTTCACAAAGCAGCCGAGGATAAATCTGATCCGGGCTGAAAATGTGTTGCTGGAAAAGTGCAGCAGGTCAGGCAGCATCCAAGGAGCAGGAGAATCGACGTTTCGGGCATAAGCCCTTCTTCAGGAATCATTCCTGAAGAAGGGCTTATGCCCGAAACGTTGATTCTCCTGTTCCTTGGATGCTGCCTGACCTGCTGCGCTTTTCCAGCAACACATTTTCAGCTCGGATCTCCAGCATCTGCAGACCTGACTTTCTCCTTAAATCTGATCCGGGCCTGGCGACTTGTCAATTTTAATGTTTGACAAAATTTTCAGCACATCAACTTCCTCTATCTCGTCTTGTTAACTTGATTCAGTTCTTTGAAGAGGTGACGAAGAAGAGGGGTTGACAAAGTTCTGCATACTAGGTTGGTTAGTAAGGTTAGGTCACATGGGATCCCAGGAGATCTAACCAATTGGATTCAAAATTGGCTTAAAGGTATGAGACAAAGGGTGATGATGGATGGTATGCCTTTCAGACTGGAGGCCTATGACCAGTGTTATGCCACAAGAATCGGTGCTGGGTCCACTGCTTTTCTTCATTTACATAAATGATTTGAGTATGAATGTAGGAGATCTGGTTAGTAAGTTTGCAGATGTTCACCAAAATTGGAGGTGAAGTGGGCAGCGAAGAAGGTGACCTCAGAGTATAATGGGAGCTTGATCAGATAGGCCAAACGGCTGAGGAGTGGCAGATGGAGTTTAATTTAGATAAATGCAATGTGCTGCATTTTGGTAAAGCAAACCAGGGCAGGACTTATACAGTTAGTGGTGGGGCACTGGAGAGTGTTGCCAAACAAAGAAACCTAGGAGTGCAGGTGCACAGTTCCTTGAAAGTGGAGTCGCAGACAGGGTGGTGAAGAAGGCATTTGGCATGTTTGCCATTATTGATCGGAACATTGAGTGTAGGAAGTTGGGATGTCATTGTGTAGCTGTAAGGACATTGGTGAGGCCACGTTTAGAACACTGCGTACAATTCTGGTCACACTTCTTAAGGAAGGATTTTGTTAAACTTGAGAGGGTGCAGAAAAGATTTACAAGGATGTTGCTGGGACTGGAGGGTTTGAGCTGGGATGTTTTTCTGACTGAATATCTATGACCAAGGGTGTTTCAGTGCTGGAACCTCTGTTGTTTGTAATGTATGTAAATGATTTGGATGAAAATGTAAGTGGTCTGATTAGTAAGTTTCAAGATGAAGCATAATTATTGGAGTTGTGAATAGTGAGAAAGGCTGTCAAAAGGATGCAGAAGGATATAAATCAGTTGGAAATTTGGATGGAGAAGTGACAGGTGGAGTCTATTGCGAACAATTGTGTGGTGATGTATTTTGGGAAGTCAAATGCAAGATGAACGTATACAGCTAATAGCAGGACCATTATGAGCATTGATGTGCAGAGGGTCCATAGTGCTTTGAAAGTGGCAACGTAAGTGGATAAAATGGGAAAGAAGGCGTACAACATGCTTGCCTTCATCACTTGACGCACTGACTATAAAAGTTGGCAGCTATTTAAAACTTTACTTAGGCCACATTTGGAATATTGTGTGCAGTTATGGCCACAGCGCTGTAGGAAGGATGTTGAGAGGATGCAGAGGAGGTTGAATTAAATTGAATTTATTGTCACGTGTACAGTGAAAAGCTTTGTCTTGCGAGCAATACAGGCAGATCACAGAGTTAAGTAGCATAGATAAGTAAATGATAGGTAAACAGCGGCAAAAGCAAAAACACAGGTAGTAATTTTAAAAAGTATGCTATTCAGTTTAAAGAGCGTAGAATGATAATAGGAAATAGGAAACTTAGATCTGCACGCAGGAGCTCTGTTTTGGAGTGTATTACCTATCAGGAGAGCTTGGAGAAACTTGGATTGTTTTCATTAGGTGTTGGAGGCTGAGGTGCGACCTGACAGAAGTATATAAAATTATGAGAGGCATGGATTGGGTGGATAGTCAGAGTCTTTTTCCCAGGGTAAAAATGTCAAATACTAGGGAGCTTGGGTTTATGGTGAGAGGGTAAAGTTTAAAGGAGACTTGCGAGGAAAGTTATTTTACACAGAGGGTGGTAGGTGCCTGGAATGCAGCACCAGCGGAGTTGATGGAAGCAGATATGACAGCAAAGTTTGAGAAGCGTTTGGACAAACAGGGAATAGAGGAATATGGACCGTATGCAGGCAGACCGGATTGATTTAGAATGGCAGCACGGACGGCACATTCCTAGGTGCTTCACTTCTCTTATTCCCCCACTCGCCAGAATACTGGCCTGTGCCATCAGGATCCTGTATGTTATAAAACGATCATTTCTCACCTTCTAAATTCCATCCCTTCCCTCCCAGAAATGAGTCGAGTGAGTCACATTTTTGAGTCACGTTTTCAAGGGTTATGGTCTGAAAGCTCCTGGACGAATGAGGAGAAAACTGCAGCAGTTGCTGTGGCTACTATTCACTGGCTGTGCACACACTGAGCCGACCTTGAACAAGAGCGGTGAACAAAGCCGCCCCGTCTGACAGCCAGGCATGAAGAAAGGCATCCTGGGATAACAGAAGGAAGATCAATGTCGCTGGCGTTTTAAAGGGAAACGCTGAGGGAATGGGCAAATGAATCCGAGTGGGGAAAGGTAGCTGGACGAAGGCGGAGGCGCTGGGAGACGATTTGGGGAGGGGAAGTGGAGAAAAGACAGGGAATAGGAGGGCAACAGAGAAAATAGTGGGAGGCACGGTGGCTCAGTGGTTAGCACTGCTGCCTCACGTCGCCAGGGACCCAGGTTCGATTCCACCCTTGGGCGACTGTCCGTGTGGGGTTTGCATGTTCTCCCTGTGTCTGCGTGGGTTTCCTCCAGGTGCTCCTGTTTCCTCCCACAATCTAAAGATGGGTAGGCCAGGTGGATTGGCAAAATCTGAGGCAGATGACATACAATACAACATAATTGGATTTTAGCTGTAAATGTATCAATACTTTAGATGGGTATTGAGGAGTTGAGGCATAATTACTGACTGACTTTATATATTTTGAACAAACTTTGCGTCAAAAATTAACATCAATTACTTTTAAATTGACCCTGTTTTTCAATGAATTGTAAATGTTTGGAGACTCCAAAAAAAAAGACTCTAGGATGTAATAGTTTCCAAAACTGGTATGTCTGACTTAGGGATGAATAGAGTTTGGAAGCAGGCCATTCAGCCCGTCGAGTCCACATTGAAACACCACCATTCTAACTCTAACCCCAACCAGACCCACCACCTTACCCTATCCCTGCATTTCCCATGGCTAGTCCACCTAGGCAGCACATCCCCAGACACAATGGGAAATTTAGCATGGCCAAACTACCAGCACATCGTTGGACTGTGGGAGAAAACCCACGGAGACACAGGGAGAACAAGCAAACACCAAACAGACAGTCGCCTGAGGCTGGAATTGAACCCAAATCCATGATGCTGCAAGGCAGCAGTGCCATCCACTATACCACTGTGCCAAACAGGTGTGAAATGTGCTTGGTGTGAAATCCACTGTCAGAACTCTTGTATTTCTTGAATAATGTTATCAGGTTTAAGATTGATTTCCAAGAGGCTTTCAGTGTTTGTGGCACCTCTTGTAACCTGTAACCTACCCATCATGGAGAAAGAGGAAATGTCGTCAGTCACATGTTATGAAATGCTCCAAGGTGGGCTACCACATGAACTTTAACCCCATCAGCAGACCTAATGAAGACAATTTGTTGGATTCACTTACAATGAAAGCAGAAAGTGCTGGAGCACCCCACCAGGACTGGCATCAGCTATGGAGAGTGTTGCTGTTTCGATTCCAGAACGACTGTTCTTGGGAACTTGAAAATAGGAAACTGTGGAATTCAATTGTACTTTGTGTGAATTTTACAGGAGTTTAGATAACCCGGTGTCAGCATTGAGGCCATTCGACTGCCTACTAGCATCCTTATGGGGAAGAGTTTAAGTCCTCAGCCTTTGTGTTATTATTAAAATTTATACATGGGAAGATGTTTCCATTGGTAGGAGAGATTAGGACCTGAGGGCACAGCTTTGGAGTGAAGGGAAGACCTTTTAGAACAGAGATACGGAGAAACTTCTTCAGTCAGAGAGCGGTAAATCTATGGAATTCACTGCCACCAAAGGCCATGGAGACCAGGTCATTGAGTATATTTAAGACAGAAATGGATAGGTTCTTGATTGTCAAGGGGATCAAGGGTTTCGGGGAGAAAGCTGGAGAATGGGTTGAGAAATTTATCAGCCATGACTGAATGACAGAGCAGACTCGATGGGCTGAATGGCCTAATTTCTGCTCCTATATCTTATGGTGTTATGGGTATAAGCATATTGCTAGTTTATCCACCATTTAGTGTCAATCACTAATTGCCTCTGAACGGAGTGTTTTGCTAGGTCATTGAAGAGAACAGTTAAGACCGATATTGTTATGGGTCTGTAGTCACACTGAGTAAGACTAAGTAAGGATGGGCCAGACTAAGTACGGATGGCAGACTTCCTTACCTAAAAGACAATGGTGAGTGAGATGGGTTTTTACAACATCAGACTAGTTTTTAATCCTGTTTGTTTATTGAATTCATTTTCTCCCTCTGCCATAGTGGGATTCAGACTCCTGTCATAGAGTCATAGAGATGTAGAGCACGGAAACAGACACCCCAGTCCAACCCGTCTATGCCAACCAGATATCCCAACCCAATCTAGTCCCACCTGCCAGCACCTGGCTCATATCCCTCCAAACCCTCCTATTCATATACCCATCCAGATGTCTTTTAGATGTTGCAATTGTACTAGCCTCCACCACTTCCTCTGGCAGCTCACTCCATACACATACCATCCTCTGTGTGAAAACATTGCCCCTTAGGTCTCTTTTATATCATTCCCCTCTCACCCTAAACTTATGCCCTCTAATTCTGGACTCCCCCACCCCAGGGAAAAGACTTTGTCTATTTATCCTATCCATGTCCCTCATGATTTTATAAACCTCTCTAAGGTCACCCCTCAGCCTCCGACGCTCCAGGGAAAACATATATAGCTTAGTCAACCTCCCTCTAGCTCAAATCTTCCAACCCTGGCAGCATCCTTGTCGATTTTTCTGAATCCTTTCAAGTTTCACAACATCTTTCCAATAGGAAGGAGACCAGAATTGCACTCAATATTCCAACAGCGGCCTAAGTAGGAACGTTAGCCTGGTATTCTGAATGACTAGTCCAGTGACTATACCACCATGCTGCTGCCTCTCCAATGTAACTTTAACTGCCTTCTGAAATGGATCAACAAGTCACATTCATCCACAGGCAATTCGGAATGGCTGACAATTGGCTCTGTTTATAAGTTTCATGTCTGCTCAAAATATTCTCTTTCTCTATTCTTGTGACCAAAGTGAATAACTTCACAATTCCCACACATTAAATTCCATCTCCCACCTTGCTAACCTGTGCATATCCCTTTGCAATCTCCTTGTGTCCTCCTCATAACTTACACACCCATCCAACATTGTTTTATTGGCAAATCTAGATACCTTCTCTCAGGGCAGGTGATGGTCCAGTGATATTATGGCTGGACTGTTAATACACAGACCCATAATGCTCTGGGGACCCAGGATTGAATCCCAGCATGGCCGATAGTGGAATTTGAATTCAATTAAATTTTAAAAAAGTTTTGCCAGAAAAACCCATCTGGTTCACTAATGTCCTTAAGGGAAGGAAGCTATCGTCCTTACCTGGTCTGGCCTACACATGACTCCAGACCCACTGCAATGTGGTTGACTCTTAACTGCCCTCTGGGCAATTGGAGATGAGCAATAAATGCTGGCCTGGTCAGCGACACCCTCCAATGAATGAATAGAAAAACGTCTCTCGCAAATAGCTGAGGTGATTCTTGCCATCATTGGTCAGTGCATTGATTATAGGAGTTGAAACGTATGTTGCGGCCGTACAGGTCTTTGGTAAGGCCACTTTTGGAACACTACGCTTATTTCTGGTTTCCCTGCTAAAGAAAGATGTTGTTCAACTTGAAAGGGTTCAGAAACAAATTACAAGGATGTTGCCTGGGTTGGAGGGTTTGAGCTATAGGGAGATGATGTGTCAGCTGGGACTTTTTTCCCTGGACTGTCGGAGAGTAAGGGATGACCTTATCGAGATTTATAAAATCAAGTGGGGCATGGACAGGGTGAATAACCAAGGTCTTTTTCCTATGGGAGTACTTGAGGGCATAGGTTTAAGGTGAGAGGGGACAGATTTAAGAGGGACCTGAGGGGGAGCATTTTCGCACAGTTGGAGATGTATGTGTGGAATGAGCTGCCAGAGGAAGTGGTGGAGGCTGGTACAATTATGTCATTTAAAAGACATCACCTCTCATTTCACTAAGCTCCAAACATGTTCAGTCTTTTCTCAGAAGAGGAAAGCACTTTATCCTTGGAATGAGTCAGGTCAACCTTCTGTGAACTGTTTCTAAACCAAATAAATGATTAGATTCCCAACAGTGTGGAAACAGGCCCTTTGGCCCAACTAGTCCACACCGACCCTCCGAAGAGCAACCCACCCAGACCCATTCCCCATATTTACCCCTGACTTAACGTACTTAACACTACGGACAATTTAGCATAGCCAATTCACCTAATTTGCACATCTTTGGACTGTGGGAGGAAACTGGAGCACCCAGCAGAAACCCACATAGACTTGGAAGAATGCGCAAACTCCACACAGACAGTCACCTGAGGCTGGAATCGAACCCAACTCCCTGATGATGTGAGGCAGCAGTGCTAACCACTGAGCCACTATGCCACCCCAAATCTTTTTTTATAAATAAGAGAGATGAAAGCTGAACTTGGTACTCTCGATGTGATTTCACTAAGCTCTATACGGCTATGTTAGCATTTCTCTATTTTTACACTTTTCCATTCTTTCAATCCCTCCTTGTCTTCATAATCAATTATTGAACGTAAAATTTTAAGATTCATATTCCAGGGACACCCAGATCCCCCAGAGTTCTGCAATTTATATTCAATCGTTAGTTAAGTGCTATACTGTCTTCCTGCCAAAGTAGGCAGATGTGCGTTCATCCACGTTACAGTTAATCTTCCAAATGTTTGCCTATTTTACCTCCTCTTGACAACTTTCTGTCCAACCTATCACTGATTCCTATATCTGCTTGTACTGCACGCAAAACAAAACTTTGCAATGTCCCAAGGTACATGCAACAATAACAAATCAAATCAAATCAAAATCAGTCCCTTCACCCAAGTCATTGATAATGATTGTAACTAGTTGGGGTCTCAGCATAGTCACTGTGGAACTCTATTGTTTACAGCTTGCCAACCTGTAACAGAACCATTTAGGCCTATTCTCCGATTGTTACTTGCTGTTACTTCCGCAAAGAGCTTTAATAAATTAGTTAGTGTACTTTTTCAAAACCACACCACAAGTCGTAGTCTGCCAATTCGTGGAAATGTCCATTTGTCCCTGCTTTGTCTCTGCTGTCCAATTCTCATCTCATGTTAATATGCTTGCTAAGGCTCCTTCTAAATTTGCGACTTCTACTTTCGAAAGGAACAAGTGTAGCAGACAAATGGCAGCATCACCATCTACACAAGCTCCACAAAATCCACTATATGTCTGGACCTTCACTGGCACTGGGTCCCTCTCTAACGGCACTGTGGCTATGTGTACACACCATGGACTGCAGCTCACCAGTTAGGGTGGGCAACAAATGTTGGTAAAGCTCACATCTTGAGAATGAACTTAAAAATTACCCTCTCCCCTTTCTGCAAGCCTTGATCTTAAGTGTTACTAAATGCCTTTGGAAATCCAAATATACCACATCGACTATGTCGCTTTTATCTGATCTATTAATTTCTGGTTTGCTACCAATGCCTTTCGGTGCAGTTGGTACGTCAGAGCCAGAGCTCTGAGTTCAAGTACCACTCCAGGACTTGATGGCCCAGGAAGGTACATCAAAACATGACCAAACATGTTGAATATTAGTTTGTAAATAAAATACACACTAATCTACACACATGATGAACAACATTGAATCCTCTGCCACTCTCTAGAATCATAGAATTCCTACAGCCTTTATCAACCCTCCAAAGAACAACCCACCAAAATCCACTCCATCCCTGTAACCTTGTGTTTCCCCATGGCTAATCCAAAAAACCTACACATCTATGGATTGTGGGAGGAAATCCCCAAGCACCCAGAGGAAACCCATGCAGTTATGGAGAGAATGTGCACACTCCACACAGACAGTCGTCCAAGGGTGGAATCAAACCCGGTCCCTGGCACTGTGAGTAGCAGTGCTAACCTCTGAGCTGGTTGTGCTCATCTATAGTTGCCAGTAAACGGTTTGGGAAGTACATATTACCAAGGCAAACTGGACTCCCGAAGTGAACAGACCTCACCACCAGGAATATATTTCCCTCCCCACCCCTTTCCGCCTTCCACAAAGACAGTTCCCTCCGTGACTACCTGGTCAAGTCCACACCCCCTACAACCCACCCTCCCATCCTGGCACTTGCCCCTGCCACCGCAGGAACTGTAAAACCTGTGCCCACACCTCCTCCCTCACCTCTATCCAAGGCCCTAAAGGAGCCTTCCACATCCATCAAAGTTTTACCTGTACATCCATTAATATCATTTATTGTATCCGTTGCTCCCGATGCGGTCTCCTCTACATTGGGGAGACTGGGTGCCTCCTAGCAGAGCGCTTTAGGGAACATCTCCGAGACACCCACACCAATCAACCACACCGCCATGTGGCCCAACATTTCAACTCCCCTCCCACTCTGCCGAGGACATGGAGGTCCTGGGCCTCCTTCACCACCGCTCCCTCACCACCAGACACCTGGAAGAAGAACGCCTCATCTTCCGCCTCGGAACATTTCAACCCCAGGGCATCAATATGGACTTCAACAGTTTCCTCATTTCCCCTCCCCCCACCTCACCCTAGTTCCAAACTTCCAGCTCAGCCCTTGACTTGCCCATGACTTGTCCGGACTTGTCCTACCTGCCTATCTCCTTTTCCACCTATCCACTCCACCCTCTCCTCCCTGACCTATCACCTTCATCCCCTCCCCCACTCACCCATTGTACTCTATGCTACTTTCTCCCCACCCCCACTCTCCTCTAGCTTATCACTCCATGCTTCAGGCTCACTGCCTTTATTCCTGATGAAGGGCTTTTGTTCGAAACGTCGATTTCGCTGCTCCTCGGATGCTGCCTGAACTGCTGTGCTCTTCCAGCACCACTAATCCAGAATCTGGTTTCCAGCATCTGCAGTCATTGTTTTTACCTCCCTAAGTGAACAGTAACATGATAAAATAAGAACAAAGAACAAAGAAAATTTACAGCCCAGGAACAGGCCCTTCAGCTCTCCAAGCCTGAGCCGATCCAAATATACTGTCTAAACCTGTCGGTCAATTCCTAAGCACCTGTATTCCTCTACTCCCCACCTACTCATGCATCTGTCCAGACGCATCTTAAATGAATCTACCGTGCCTGCCTCTACCACCTCTGCTGGCAATGCGTTTCAAATGCCCACCACCCTCTGTGTGAAGTACTTGCCATGTGTAACCCCCTTAAACTTTCCACCTCTCACCTTGAAAGCATGACCTCTCATTATTGAATCTTTCACCCTGGGAAAAAGCCTGTCTCTATCCACTCTGTCTATACCCTTCATGATTTTGTAAACCTCAATCAGGTCCCCCCTCAATCTCCTTTTTTCCAGTGAAAATAAACCTAACCTACTCAATCTCTCTTCATAACTAGCACCTTCCATACCAGGCAACATCCTCGTAAACCTTCTCTGCACCCTCTCCAAAGCGTCCACATCCTTTTGGCAATGTACACAGTATTCTAAATGCAGCCGTTCCAGTGTCTTGGACAATTTTAACATGACTTGCCAGCTCTTATATTGAATACCCCATCCAATGAAGGCAAGCATACTATATGCCTTTTTGACCACTCTATCCACCTGTGCAGCAACCTTCACCATGGTCTCACTATCCCAACGGAAAAAAGACTACTTGTGGTGGCATAACCTCAGCCAAGGAAGCTGAGTGTTGGGACATTTATGGGTAACCTTAGCCAGTGTGGGAATTGAACCTGCATTGTAGGTATCACTCTGCATTGTAAAGCAGCCATCTAAGCTAATGAGCCCCCAGAAATGAACTGTAACACACTCCTAACAAGTACTGTTTAATACACCCAGTCACAGTACCCTGTTGTTTCTGAGCATCCCAACTTGAGGAACAACAAATGCTTGAGATCACGGCGGGTCAGACAGCATCCATGGAGAGAGAGCTAGTTCACATTTCAAGTCTAGATGACTCTTCATCACAAAACGTTAGCTTGCTCTCTCTCCATGGTTGCTGTCTGACCTGGTGTGATCTCCAGCATTGGTTGTTTTCAGTACAGATTCCAGGATCTACAGTAATTTTCTCCCACCCTATCTCTGAGTATGTCTTTAAAAATAAGAACCTTTTAAAAATGCCAACACCCAAGTTATTTTCATCAATGACTACGCAGATATGAGCATTTTAATTCAAGAAGAGTGCCATACACTGAAAATAGCCTGGTTGCAAGGGCAAAAAAATCTAGTACAGGGAAGTATGTGATTTAAAAAAAATCATTCATGGGATGAGGACGTTGCAGTGTACACCAGTATTTATTGCCTGTCCCTAATTGCCCAGAAGGCAGTTAAGAATCAAACACATTGTTTGATTCTTAAGTCACATGGAGTCACATGCAGGCCAGTCCAAGTAGGGATGGTAGTTTCCTTCCTTAAAGGACATTAGTGAACCAGAGAGGTTTTTCCAACAATGGTTTCATGGTTATCATTAGATTCTTTAATTCCAGATTTTTATTGAATTCAAATTCTGCCATCTGCCAAATTGGGATTTGAACCAGGTTCCCCAGAACATTAGAGTTAACGTTTTGGATGCGGTGACCATCCCCAGTTCTAAGGAAGGGTCACTGGATCCAAAGAGGAGAAAGTGAGGTCTGCAGATGCTGGAGATCAAAGTTGAAACTTTATTGCTGGAACAGCACAGCAGGTCAGGCAGCATCCAGGGAACAGGAGATTCGACGTTTCGGGCACAGGCCCTTCTTCAGGATTCCTGAAGAAGGGCCTGTGCCCGAAACGTCGAATCTCCTGTTCCCTGGATGCTGAATCACTGGATCCAAAACCTTACTTTTGATTTCTCTGCACAGACGTTGCCAGACTTGCTGAGCTTTCTCAAGCAATTTCTGTTTTTGTTACTGATAGACAAACTCGCAGTTCATTCAGTTTCCCCAGAACATTACCTGGGTCTCTGGATTAACAGTCCAGATCATCACCTCCCCATTCTTAACTTGTTCTTACGATACATCAGACAATAATCAGGACCTGAGAGCAATCATAGAGTTTTAAATTCATACAGCATTGAAACAGACCTTTTTATCCAAAATGTCCATGCTGATCAGATATCCTAAATTAGGAGAAAGTGAGGACTGCAGATGCTGGAGATCAGAGCCGAAAATGTGTTGCTGGAAAAGTGCAGCAGGTCAGGCAGAAGCCCTTCCTGAAGAAGGGTTCATGCCCAAAACGTCGATTCTCCTGCTCCTTGGATGCTGCCTGACCTGCTGCGCTTTTCCAGCAACACATTTTCAGCTCAGATATCCTAAGTTAATCTAGTTAAAAATCACACAACACCAGGTTATAGTCAAACAGGTTTAATTGGAAGCTCTAGCTTTTGGAGTTCTGCTCCTTCATCAGGTGGTCAATGAAGGAGCCTGATGAAGGAGTGACACTCCAACAGTTAGTGCTTCCAATCAAACCTGTTTGACTATAACCTGGTGTTGTGTGATTTTTAACTTTGTACACCCCAGTCCAACACCGGCATCTCCAAATCATAAATTGATCTGGTCCTGTTTGCCAGCACTTGGCCCATATCCCTTAAAACCCTTCCTATTCATATACCCATCCAGATGCCTTTTAAATGTTGTAATTGTGCCAGCCTCCATCACTTCCTCTGGCAGCTCATCCACACACCCACCGCCTCTGTGTGAAAAAGTTACCCCTTAGGTCCCTTTTAAGTCTTTCCCCTCTCACCTAAAACCCATGCCCTCTCGTTCTAGACTCCCCCAACCCAGGGGAAAATATCTTGTCTATTGACCTTGTCCGTGCCCCTCATAAAGTTCAGGGAAAACAGCCCCAGCCTATTCAGCTTCTCACTGTAGCTCAAACCCTCCAACCGAGGCAACAAACCTGAAAATCCTCCCTGAACCCTTTCAAGTTTCACAACACCCTTCATTCAAATTGTCATTTTAAAAAATTGGGTTGGTGTAAATAGCTAGTTGGGGGAGGGGTGGGGTGGGGTGCATTGAAAGGGGCTGGTGCCACGGGAGAAAGCAACAAGGCAGCAGCGTGTAGTTCATAGTAAAGGCGCTAAGACCCAGAGGGAGCATCTGCAGCTGTTATAAACTGGGAGCGACCTGTAGAGGGTATTGAGAGACTGTAGTCAGAGCGAGAGCGTGTGTTTGGTGCTGTGCAGTGTGTGCTGCTGTTGTACCTCCAGTCCCAGGCAAGCTGCTGCCCTAACGAACCTCATGGCCACATACTGATGACCAGGAACTCCCAGTTGCACACAGAGGATTGTAGCAGCAGCAGGAATTTAATGGATTCGTCTCGGAAGGGTGAGTGCTGTGTGTTGGAGCTCTCTCTCTCTCTGTGTGTGTGACAGTGCGGAGAGAGGAAGCACTCACATGCCTTATATTCGCAGGACTGTGTTACTGCTGGCGTATTTTACAAAGGGCGTTTCTTTGTATCCAGAAATAATCAGGATATTTCCCAACAGATTGTATTTTTTTTGTTTCGGTTGCTGAGTGCTTTTCTTTGGAGGGGAAGCGAGAGACAGATCTAATATTAAGCAGCACATCGAAACGTCCCAAAGCGCTGCACAGCCAGTGAGATACTTTTTGGGTTGCAGTCAGTGTGGTGAGTGCAGGAAACATAAGTTGCATATTGCAAACATAGCAGTCTGGATGGTGGCTGGTTAATGGTGAGGTGGGGGGTGACTGAAGGGTATGCATGGGTCAGGACTTTGAAATGGCACAGCAGCAATGTTTTTAAACACTGTGCCTTTGGCACTGTAGCACCCTGTCAGTACTGCAGCTGGAGTGCCAACCCACATTGGGAGATCTCCCCTATGGATTGGAGTTAGTGCCCAAGGTTGCAGCTGGCACTGTTGGAGGTGCCAGCAGATGGCATTACTTGCACCTTTGGGAGATTCTGATGTGGGAGATTCTGTTGTGTAGTGTTGAAAGTAAGGGGTGACCCTGTTGATGTTTCATTGTGATTTCTTGGGGGAGTGTGGCCATTGCAGGGCATTGAACATGAGCAGGGGTCCCTTTGTAAGAAGACCCCTTGTGTATCTGTGTGGCTGATTGCCTTAAAGGCATCAGGCTGTGCTAGGCCCAGCCTAACAGTGATTGTAAACTGCAGGGAGCTGTGATCTTGCTCATGGCCTGTATTTCTGACTGTGAGGGATATGGGGATAGTGCTGGAAAGTGAAGTTAAGGTAGAAGGTCATCTGTGAGGAATAGAGGAATATAGGGATAGGGCGGGAAAGTGGATGTGAGGAATATCGAATCGCCACAATACGATTGAGGAGCTGACTAGCCTACTTCTGTTCCTATGTCTTATGGGCTTATAATATTGTTGAATGGTGGATCAGACTTAAGGGGTTGAATGGCCTATTGCTGCTCCTATTTTTTTTTACCCATGTGTTTACTTATAACAACATGGTAAAACAAGTTATTCAGTCATGTGACCTGTAGTGGGATCTTGTTGTTTGCATGTTGTGCTTGCTATGTTACCACAGCAAGCTCCTCTTCAGAAATCCTTCCATCAGTTGCAGAGATTCAGACCAAGCGGAGGTTGTTAAAGAATCAGTTGCTTCTATCGGGAGTCCCTTTGATGTCCAGGGTCTGGTGCTGTGGCTGAATGGGATGAGAGGGGAGTGGGCCAGACGGCCTCTGCTATTTCTCTAGCTAACTAACCGTCGGCCCCACGGATCTGGCATCATCTGTGGAGATAAAAACCCAGGGTGACGTTTTGAGGCCAATCTGACTTTTTGTTTTGGAACTTTTTTTCGTTGAGGTGTCTGAGGCAGTGGTTCACCAGAGACTGATACTGAGTGAACCCGAGCCTAGGCTGTAACTACCTACAGCTGCCTTGATCAACTTTGATGAAATCTGAGGCCTTTCTCTCTCAGATGTTACAGCGAGGCACTATCTCTGAGCCTTGTGGGACACAAAACCTCAAGGGCTAAAAGTATTTCAGAGGGCAGTTCAGAGTCAACCACATTGCTGTGGATCTGGAGTCACATGTAGCCCAGACCAGATAAAGATGATAGATTTCCTTCCCTAAAGGACATTCGTGAACCACATGTATAATCGCAGTACTCTGATTACCATTAGACTAGTTTTTTGATTTCAGATATTTTTTGATTATTGTAAAGGCTATCACAATGATAATTGTCATGTTCACCACTACTGAAACTATTTGTATATTCCAGAATTATTAATTGAAAGGCTGGGGCCTTTTAATGCTTGTGGGAAGTGGGAAATAGTCTGAAGCAGATGAGGCGATCGCAAGTTTTTTTTTGAGGGACGAGGCACTAGATATATCAGAAGACATGCTTTGAGCCTTTATTTTAAGATGGAGGCATTGTCAGTGGAGATGTACATTAGAAGATTAGGATGCACAAGGAGGAATAATTGTAGTTCTGCAGATTAGTGTAAACAGCAACAGCTTTGATTTGTGTAATGCCTTTAAGGCAAAAGCATATCTCAACGTATTCCCAAGAATGTTACAAAGTGGAGGGGAGGTGATGGCCTATTAATCCGGAGATCCAGACAATGACCTGGGGACCTGGATTCAAATCCTGTCACGGCAGATGGTGGAATTCTTTGAAAATCTGGAATTAAGCAAAAAGTGAAACCATTGTCAGGAAAAAGCCATCTGGTTCACTAATGCCCTTTAGGGAAGGAAACTGCAATCCTTGCCCAGTCTGGCCTACATGTGACTCCAGACCCACAGCAATGTGGTTGACTCTTAAATGCCCTCTGGAGAATTGGGGATGGGGCAATAAATGCTGGCCTACCCAACAATACACAGTACAAGGTTGTTACTGGGACTGGAGGGTTTGAGTTATAAGGAGATGCTGGCTATTTTAAAAATAATTGACAGAGTGGCATACGGAGATTTAGAACTCTCAGGAGGATACAGTGGATTGAAACTCTGCCATTGTGATGCCCATCTTAAAGAAGGGAGGGAGACAGAAAGCAGGAAACTATAGGCCAGTTAGCCTGACGTTTGCCCTTGGCGGAACATGCTGGAGCCTGTTTGTAAGGAAGAAATAGCAGGACATTTGGAAATACATTCAAACTGAGTCAGCATGATTTTGTGAAGGGAGATCATGTTTGATGAATTTGCTACACATTTTTGAAGGGGAACCTGTAGATGTAGTGTATTTGGATTTCCCAAAGGTATTTCCTAAAAAGGTAAAACACAAAATGGTTCAGTGTACAAGTTGGTCCCTGTGTTATGATGGGATATACTGGCATTGCAGGCATTTAAAATTGATTCACCAGGCTGATTTGATTTGACTTATTGTAGTCATATATGTACTAACAGTGAAAAGTTCTGTTTTGTGAGTAGTACAGGCAGATCATAATAAACTAGGACATACAGATCATAAGGTGCTTAGACAGAGCAAGGCATACAAGGTTACAGCTGCATAGGAGGTGCACAAAGCAAGATCAACGTTAGTAAGATCAACTTTATTTAAAGTTAGAGAGTCCATTCATCAGTCTAATAATAGCAGGGATCTCCTGGGATGAAGAGGTTCACTTGTCAAGAATGACTTGATACAACTTTGAGAGGGCTTGATAGGGAAGATATTTCCACTAATGAGGCCTTCTCTAAACAAGGGATGTAGCTACAGAATAAGGAGACAATCATTTAAAACTGAAATGTAAAAGTATTTCTTGTTTGTGGGTTGGAAATGTTCGGAATTCTCAACCCAAGAGAGTTGTGCAGGCTATGTCTCTGCAAATATTGAGAGAAGTGATTGATAAAATTGTGAAATATTGAGGAGTTGAGGGCTCGGGCAAACAGGAAGGATATTATTAAATTAGAGAAGGTGTGGAAAAGATATACAGTGCAAAGATGTTACTGGGATAGATGAGTGAGTTATAAGGAGAGGCTGGGACATCTTTCACTGAAATGTTAGGAAGTTGAGGGGTGAGGTTTGGAAAATCATGAGGGCTATAGATCAAGTGAATGGCAGGTGTCTTTTCCCTAGAGTGGGGGATTTTAAGACTAGAGGGCACCTTTTTAAAGTGAGAGGGCAAAGACTTAAAAGGGACCTGAGGGGTAACTTTTTCACACAGAGGGTGGTTTGCATGTGGAATGAACTGCCAGAGGAAGTGATAGATGCAGATACAGTTACAACAATTAAAAATCATTTGGACAGGTATGTGAATAGGAAAGGTTTAGAGGGAGAAAGGCTAAACACAGGCAAATGGGAAACTTGGTTAGTATGAACAAGTTGGACCGAAGAGTCTCACAACACAGAAACATCTAGAATGGCAGGGTGGATACAAGGGGCTGAATGATCTATTCCTTCTCCATAATTCTGTATGTTCATATTAGGTCAGGTGATCAAACCCTTGCTTCTGAGAGAAGTTTTGTTTGTGAGGAGGTGAGACAGTGGGGAATAGGTTGAGGGATGGAATTTCCAGAGCTGGATATTGAACAGCCAGCCTTATAACAGGGGAAGATGGAGGTTGAGAAGTTCATTGAGCATATTGGAGCTTCTTGATGAGAGAAAGATCATCGATGACTTTGATTAGTGTTACCTGTTCCTTTTATGCCCTCTTTCTGTCTCTGCCTCTCACACTTCTACTAATCCATCTCATTCTCTTACTCTCTCTATTCTCTCTCTCTCTCTCTCTCTCTCTCTCTCTCTCTCTCTCTCTCTCTCTCTCTCGCGTTCTTTCTCTCTTTCCTTTTTTGTGTGCACTTTTTATCGTGTACTTTTTTTTTTCACTCGTTCTTTTTTTCTTGCTCTCTTTTTGCGGTGTGTGTCTCTGTGTCTCTCTTTCTGATAGCTCGTTTGACAATTTGACAGATGGGAAGGGCAGATGCTGGGATAGGACAAACTATTTGATCAACTATTATTGGCAGTCAGTGTGCAGCCCTTGGGGAGTGATGTAATGGTTGCTGTTACCTCCAAGAGGGAGCCAGCTGGTGCTCTGTAACACTGAGGCAGGGGTCCATGCCAATGCGGAGTACCTGCTCATACACTTCAGAGCAGTGTTTGAACCCTGGCATCCATGCAGTTCCAGCTTACAGTGAGTTAAGCTTGCTCTGCATGTTCTTGTACCTTTTTGTGGTTACCTTTCTATTGTGCATTCTTGAATGTCACTTGGAGCTCCACACAGACAGCTCCTGCAGTTTGCAAAGCAAAATCCTGCTTTTAAAATCCTGAAATAACCTTTTTGTCTGTAAGGCTGCACTGCAGATTTCTGCTTCATTCCCTTACTGCTTCCTCACAGGACTCCGTCAACATCAGGTTCCCAGTCATGAGAGCCCACCCTGTTGAAAACCCATGATGGCGAGTTGATTTTTAAGGCGTTGAAGAGACGAGGAACTGGAATGAGGAGCAATGGAAAGATGCAGACTCTTGTACCGAGACAGAAAGAATCTGTTGCCAAATGTCTTGCAGCAACTTCTAAAAGAAAACAGATTGTGTTAAGTGTGTTCCACAGTGTGCGGCTGTGCTTGGGTTATGTTACCAGATTAGAAATGAGGAGTTAGATTCCCCCCACCCTGCCACAGCTTGATCCCTTTGAAATCGATTCAAGGAGGAATTGATTAAAACAACTTCAACGTGATTTTGAAAGGTTGCTGGTTTTCTCTAAGGTTTGCAAGCTCTCTCACCCTTACCCGGTTTGTGCCACCACTTCTAGTTACTAGCCACTGGTGGCTCGTGGTTGAGTACGTTTGCTGGCACCAATCCCCTTCTTGAGTTGAGTCTGAAAGGATTCTGTTATCTGTTGTCAAGGATAGGCCATACATGTCTAACATAATATGGTGTAACCTGTTGAATGATGGGTACAATTAACACAGCCAAAGGAAGGTGTATTGCATCCTCATTAGGACCTCATGCAGGACTGGCTGTTTTTCCACTGAAGGGCATTTAAAGAAGACCACCCAGGGCAATTAGAGATTGCTGCAAATACACTCATATTGCCTTGAACAATTGAAATAAAACCTAGGGCGTCATCGGATTGGGTGGAGTAACTACTACTTCTCTATTTAACTCTTTCAGAGCCTTACACCACAATCAGGTCCTCTAAATTGCCTTACTCCTGTAACCTACATGATTGACTCTTGCCTACCCTATGAAGAGGCTCAGGAGGTGGCCTGGAATCTCCAAAGATGGAAGGTAACTTCCAGGACATTGCTTGGTACAAGCACAACAAAATATAGCAGATATCGGCAATTTGAAATCAAAACAGGAAGTGGTGGAAAAATGCATTAGATCTGGAAGCATCTGTGAGGAGAAAAGCAGAACTACTGACTTAAGTCCTGTATGACTCTTCTTCAGAAGGTCATCTGTCTTGTCTCGATTGTTTGATTTGATTTGTTGTTGTCACATGTACCAAGATACTGTGGAAAAAAATGTTGTTTAACATGTTATGCAGGCAGATCATACCATACAATGCATCAGGATAGCTTAACAGTCTGTAGGATACAGTGTGACAGCTGCAGAGAAGGTGGAGAGAGAGAGAGATCAGAATTAATGGGAGAGGTTCGTTTAAAAGCCTGATAACTGTTCTTGAGTCTATTGGTACATGTATTCAAACTTTAGTATCTTCTACCTGACAGAAGAGGGTGGAAGAAAGTATAATCAGAGTGGGAGGGGTCTTTGATGTGAGTTGGTTTTCTGAAGCAGTGAGAAGTGCAGGTGGAGTCAGTGGATGGAAGGCTGGTTTGTGTGATGGACTGAGCTGTGTTCGCGACTCTGTAGTTTCTTACGGTCTTAGGAAGAGCAGTTGCCATACCACACTGTGCATCCGGATAGGATGCTCTCAATGGTGTATCTATAAAATTTAGAAGGAGTGGTTGTGGACATGCTGAATTTTCTTAGCCTCCTGAGGAAGTAAAGATGTTGTTGTGCTTTCTTGATCATTTTGTCAATGTGGGTGGACCAGGACAGATCATCGCTCCCAGGAACTTGATGCTCTTGACCATCTCCACCACAGCACCATTGATGCAGACCATGCCCTCCACTCCACCTGAAGTCAGTAACCAACTCCTTCATTTTGCGGACATTGATCGAGAGATTGTTGTCTTTACACCATACTGCTAAACACTCAGTCTCTTTCCTGTACTCTATCTCGTCGTTATTTGAGATCCACCTGATAATGGTAGTGTTGTCAGTAAACGTGTAAATGGAATTGGGGCAGAATTTGGCTACTCTGGGCAACCTTAAAGCAAAATCATTAAGGCATTGAAGACGAAAATTCTATCTTTTATTAGTGTTTCTGTATACTGCGGAGAGAAGGACTGAAAAATGAGTTTATTTTTGCTTTCTACTTAATGTAGGAAGGTAGTGTTGTGTAGTTGGTGGGTCGAGTCATTGAGATGTACAGCACGGAAACAGACCTGTGGTCCAACTCGTCCATGCTGACCAGATGTTCCAACCTAATCTAGTCCCATTTGCCAGCACTTGGCCCATATCCTTCTAAAATCTTCCTGTTCATATACCCATCCAGATGCCATTTAAATATTGCTATTATACCAGCTTCCACCACTTCCTCTGGTAGCTCATTTCATACACGTACCACCCTCTGTGTGAAAAGTTGCCCCTTAGGTCCGTTATATATCTTTCCCCTCTGACTCTAAACTTATGCCCTCTAGTTCTGGACTCCCCCACCCCAGGGAAAAGATTTTGTCTATTTACCCTATCCATGCCCCTCATAATTTTGTAAACCTCTATAAGGTCACCCCTCAGCCTCCGATGCTCCAGGCAAAACAGCCCCAGCCTATTCAGCCACTCCTCTTAGCTCAAATCTTCCAACCCTGGCAACATCCTTATAAACCGTTCTAGTACTCCAGAGCTTGAGTGTAACTGCAAAAACGTGCACTTGTTAAAGCTTTTCCTCCTGAATCCATTACATAATTCGCAAGATATAAATAATTCAAGGGCAAAGCCAGCATTTATACTGCATGAGGGAAGAGGGATTCTTTGGTCAGAAAGTGGGCTCCAAATACTGCTGGTGTTGTCATGGAGAATGCCTCTATTAACGATGATTGACAATCAACTGCCAGGGTTTGTCTGAGTTTGAAAGCAGACAGGTTAACTCTGGTTTAGTAGGTTCGTATCCTGCGAAATGAACCAGTGACTGGATGTCAGGAATTTTGTAGGTGGAGCAGGTGCAGAATGTGTCTAGAAATCAAAAAGACTGCAGATGCTGGAAATCGGAAACGAAAGTAGAAATTGCTCGCAAAGTTCAGCAAGGTCTGGCAGCATTGTGGAGAGAAATCCTGTAATGCTGCAGCCCATGATATGTAGATGCATCCACAGTGTTGTTAGGAAGGACGTTTCACAACATTGACCCAATGACCCTAAAGGAATGGTGATATACTGCCAAATCTGGGTAGTGAGTGCTTGGAGGGGAATTTGCAGGTCATGATGTTCTGATGTATCTGCTGTCTTCCAAGATGGTGGTGGTTGTGGGGTTTGGAAACTGCTTTCCAAGGAGCTGTGGTGAATATCTGCAGTGCATCTTGTGCAAGGTACTCACTGCTATCATGGTGTCGGTAGAGGGATGGAATGTTGAAAATTGTGGACGGGGTGCCAATCACGTGGGCTACCTTGTGTCGAGTTTGTTGAGTTTTGGTGGAGCTGCTCTCAACCAGGCAAGTGAAATTCCGTCACACTTCCAATTTGTGTTGAGTGAGCTTTGTGGAGTCAGGAGCTGAGTTATGTGCTGAAGAGTTCCCAACTTCTAACTTGTGCTTATAGCCACAATCATATGGCTGATCCACTTCAGCCTGTGGGTCGTATTCCCACTGCTGGGTGCAGATAGGATTTCACTTTGACATCAACAAAATTGCAATTCATGGTATGGGTCCAATCTTGTAATACCTGAAATGTCATGTGATAGTACTGTGGTTTTAAGAGGTGTATTATGTCCTGGTGTTTTTCTTTGAAGAAAGGTTGAGACAGAGGTGAAGAGTGGTCTTCTCTAAAGCCAATAAATTAAACAGCTTGTGAGACGTTGGATTTTTAAAAAAATGCTGGAACAATAGAAGCAGCCTGAATGGATGAGGTCAAGCTCCCCCAGAACCATGATTTTTAGTTTTAGTTTTCTGCAGTTGCTAGAGACTTGCAGCTGGATGTGGAAGCTCTTACTCCTCCTTACAACTAAAAGCTGGGGGTTCTCTTCTTGCTGCTAGTATTGGATGTGAGATAGACACCCCCTTGGCACAGGCAAATTCAGTAAAATAGACTGTTACTATATTGAAACAACAGTCAATTTGTAATTTATTATATCAATTATTTTGTTTCTCATTTTAATTGTTACAGTTAAACCAACTTTTTTTTCCCTTTAAGTTTGGCGACACGGTGGCTCAGTGGTTAGCAGCAGAGTCCCAGGTTCGATTCCAGCCTCCGGTGTGGAGTTTGTGTGGAGTTTGCACATTCTCCCCATGTCTGCATGGGTTTCCTCCGGGTGCTCCGGTTTCCTCCCACAGTCCAAAGATGTGCAGGTTAGGTGAATTGGCCGTGCTAAATTGCCCATAGTGTTAACTGCATTAGTCAGAGGGAAATGGGTCTGGGTGGGTTACTGTTCAGAGGGTCGGTGTGGACTTGTTGGGCTGAAGGGCCTGTTTCCACACTGTAGGGAATCTAATCTAATCTAAATTTGTCTGTATTTTAGCTTTAAGCAATAGTTTGACGAATAAAACTGATCTGGAACGCAATGCCTTACACTTTTTAAAATAAGAAAGAAATTAGGGTCTAGACAATCTTCTTAATATATTTTGAGGGAGTTTGGTCTGGTTCATAACAGTTAAGATGCAACTCCTGTTGTGATTAGATTAAACCTTCACTATATGTAGCAGGTATCCTATGCTGTTTTTTTTACCCCATGTCAAAAATCAGTTCTATATTTGAGCAAGATTAATTAATTGGGAATACAAAGGCTAAATTTAGAGTTGGTGAAATCATTCTATAATGAGATTGATCCCTGTGGACCAAGAATCGATAGGTCAAACAGACTGAACGAAGCTCACTACGTCCTTGGATTCCAACTCTGAGCTGCCGACTGTTTGTTTTTTTGTTGTTGTGTCAGTTTTCTCTTGAGCACAATGTCCCTGCTTACTGCCACTGAGTTCCAAGGAAGTACTCAAGGCCATGTGAGTGCGGAACTATGACTCTGATCCCTGGCATCAACAGGTTGGATTGTAAACCACGGTTGGATTCAGATGAGGAATTGTGATGGGTGAGACGTATTCTGTTTTTGCTTCTGTCCTTTTGGCTGGTGATGAAAGAGTGCACTGCACAATATTGAGCAGAACCAAATTGCTCTCCCTCAAGTCCAGATCAACATTTAGCCTTCTGCAAGCATCACAAACAGGACAGGTTATTCGGATAGTAGCGCACTGATGTTTGTGGAATGTTGTTTCACAGTGAGAGCAGGTTACTGAAGAGCTATCCACCAATGAGCAGTGTCAGTTCAGTCATGGCACCCCAGTTGTTGGTTCCCATGGTCTGATGGAACTTGTGATGTTGTTATATTATCAAATAGAACTAAGGTGCAAGATAGAGGATAAGTTTTAGGGTTGAATGGCCTCTGTTGAAGAGGAAAATTCTTCTAATGTGGATCGGGCTGTTGTATCAGCTAATGTTGCCTGATCTTCTAGTATCTAATTTTGAAAAATCCTGAAGAAGGGTTTATGCCCGAAACGTCGATTCTCCTGCTCCTCGGATGCTGCCGGGCCTGCTGTGCTTTTCCAGCACCACATTTTTCAACTCTGGTCTCCAGCATCTGCAGTCCTCACTTTCTGCTTCTAGCACCTAATCCCTATCCCACATTGGGATGGACTGAAAGTTTTTGAACTTCCTAGGAAAATAGGTTTACTGGATTCTGTGATTTTATTTTTTAAAAATTCCGGTCTAATTCTTGAATAAGTCCAAAAGAAGTTGATTTTCTTTCTTTTCTTTTCCCACTTTTGCCCTGTTCATGAAAGAATAGGCATGTGCCTGGTACCAGTTGGTTAGGCACCTCCTAATGAGCACAGGGAGGGGAATGCTTCACCTTTCACTGCCTCAGCTGATCTCAAACACTTTACAACCGAAGACGTACAGTCACTGTTGTAATGTCCTTAAGATTTAATGACACATTTTTATTTTCTTGCACATTTTTGATTGAATCAGAGAAAAGCAACAAGGACATGGGGATTTCTCAAATTAAACCTTGGCAGTTGCTAAATGGCTGGGTGAATTTTATTTTACAGAATATCAGTGGGGAACGCTGACAGCAGGACTGAGACATGCTGGGACAGGCTTGATTGAAAATATCAGTAATACTTAAGTTTTGCTGCAGGTAGTGGGAGGGTGAGGGTGTTTCAGTATATGAAGCTGCTTTTTATTTTGGTTTTGTCTTTTTTTAACCAGCTACCAACCCTTGAGAGCGGCATGAATAGCACTGCTGCTTCACAGCGCCAAGGATCTGGGTTCAATTCTACCCTTTGGCGACTGTCTGTGTGGTGTTTGCATGTTCTCCCCATGTCTGTTTGGGTTTCCTCTGGGTGCTCCAGTTTCCTTCCACAGTCCAAAAAGATCTGTGGATTAGGTGGATTGGCCATGCTAAATTGCCCATAGTGTCCAGCGATGTGCAGGCGGGGTGGATTAGCTGCGGGAAGTGCAGGGTTATGGGGGTTGGGTGGGATGCTGTTCTGAGGGTTGGTGTGGACTCGATGGGCCAAATGGCCTGCTTCCTTATTGTGTCGGGATTTTCTGATTCTAATCTAATATTATAGAATCCCGACTGAGCAGATAGATGCCATTCGAGTCGAGACTTGCACTTGTCCAATATCCAGACTTGCACTCCCGGTGCTGTACTGAAGGGGTGCTGCTCTGTCAGAGGTGCTTTCAGATGAGATGTTTAAAGCAGAATGTCTGTCTGCCCTTTGTAGACTAATGTTAAAGATTCCATGCTGCTTTTGGAGAGGATGACCCAGATGGATCATTGGGCCCAGGACCATGGATGGACCCAGGATACTGATTAAGGATGATCAGCCATGATCATATTGAATGGTGGTGCAAGCTCGAAGGGCAGAATGGCCTACACCTGCAACTATTGTCTATTGTCTGTTGGATCAAAGATCAAATCAATTTATTTTGAGAAAAGGGACAGAAAAGGTGCAACAGCGTTGCTTAATGCATTCGATATGCCACTGTCCAATTGGCATGGTCTGCAGGGAAATCATAGAGAAATGCCAATATTTATAGATTAATTATAATGGGAGCCTCTATTCAAATGTAGATTAGGACAGTGGGAGAATGAAGAGTGAAGGGGAGAAAATATTCCTATATTATGTTTCGAAAAAGTTTCTACAGCAGTGTATGTCCAATCCAACAAGATGCACTGTTGGATCTGGTTAAATATGCCAATGAGATCACGTAGCATTGGGGCGGGTTGTCATTTCAACATGATATTCATTGTATTGTGAGATTTAGAATGATAGAAAAGGACGATAGGCAATCCAGAGCAAGGTTAATGAACGAGAGAGAACAGGCTTCAATGGGTTAAGGGCAGAGCAGTGCCAGATAGACTGGTAGGAACAATGCTTTGGGTGAAAGCAGCCCAATGTGTTGGGCACAGCCAAGGTCTCTTCCCTCAAGAGACAAAGTTAGAGTAAACAAATCCAGAGCTCCCTCGGTAAAAACTGATTTAGAAATTAAGATAAAGAAGAAAATGAGTATTTATGACAGCTGTCAGGTGGAATCTACAAATGAAAGCCATGAGGAAGACTGAAGAGTCAGAGGGCAGGTGAAAAGGTGTACATAGAGACGCAAAGAGAAGTGGAGAAACTGGCAGTCGTAAATGTGAACCACAAAATCCTCTATAGGGGTATAATTAATAAGTGATTTCAAGGGAGTAGCTCCATATTAGGAACCAGAGGTATGGCTGATGTATTCAGTGAATACTTTGCATCTGTCTTTCCCCATGGCATAATAATGACTGAGGAGGAAACTCTGTCACTAGGCAGATAAGAAGGAAGTGTTGGATAGACTGTTGGTGCTTAAAGTTTCCAAGGCACCGGGAATGGATGAGATGTATCCAAGGATGCTGAAAGAAGTTAGGAATTGCAGGGGCACTGGCTGTAATCTTTCAGTCTTCCCTATACCCAGGTGAGGTGCTAGAGAACTGGGGAATTACAAACTATTCCAACCTGTTCAAAAAGGTGGCTTGGAAAACCCAGTAATTACAGACCACTCAGTTTAACTTCAGCTGGGCCGATTGTCCTCCCCTACCACCTGAGCCAGACCAACCAATGTCAGAGTCCCATCTCTCGTTGCTATGCCAACCTCATCGATGTCACTGTGATGCCCCTTCGCCACCAGTGCTGGACCCAACCACTGATGAAGTTGGTGATTTTCAGATGCCATCTTTTGCCGCCGGGCCTGCGTCGCCGCCATCACCTTTTCAGTGAGGAAAAAACATAAAATACAGCTATCATTCACATGGAGGGACTGAATCTGGAACGTGCAGGGTTGAAGTTGAGGTGTCGGAACGTGCAATCCTCCAAACACCCCATCAACCTGAGCTTGCCAACATGAAACAGAGGCAGCAGACTGTGGGCGCTGGATGTTACAGAACCACTGATATGGAGTGGAAACCAGGCAAAAGTGAGGATTGCAGATCAGAGTGGTGCTGGAAAAGCACAGTAGCTCAGGCAGCGTCCGAGTGGAAATAAGTTATCCTTGATCCTGAGGGACTGCCTCCGAGTGAATGTAAAAACACAGTAGGCAGCCACATTTTGATTTTATAAAACAAAAAGGGGCTACACTTTTTTTTTGGGAAGAACGTTTCGTGCTTTGGGACAGCAGTATGGATACCGTCTCAATTTGCCACCGGCTCAAAGATCGATCAGACTACGATTTGGTGCTTCCCAGTCTCTGGGTGAGTTACAACACAGTATAAAGATCCCATCTAATTCACTAACACGTCATCTATTTGTGAATCTTCAAATATTTCACCAAGCCATGCAAAATGTTCAGCTTGTGATTTGAGTTTAGTGTTTTTGTTTTTGTTTAAAACTTTATCCTTTTTTTTAAGGGATTTCGGGGGAAGTTTGTCATTTGCCAGCTGTGCTGTCCATTTGGTGTCAGCATGGGAAGTAAACAGGAACAAGGTAGAGTTGGACAATCAGCCATGATCACAGTGAGCCTGTTGGGGCAGACTCTAAGGGCAGAGTGTAAAAACAATGACTGCAGATGCTGGAAACCAGATTCTGGATCAGTGGTGCTGGAAGAGCACAGCAATTCAGGCAGCATCCGAGGACAGGCAAAATCGACGTTTCGGGCAAAAGCCCTTCATCAGGAATAAAGATGAAGGGCTTTTGCCCGAAACGTTTTAAGCTTTATTCCTGATGAAGGGCTTTTACCCGAAACCTCGATTTTGCCTGTCCTCTGATGCTGCCTGAATTGCTGTGCTCTTCCAGCACCACTGATCCAGAATCTAAGGGCAGAGTGGCCTACTCCTCCTGTTTGTGATGTTTTGAAGTATTGTGAGAAAGAGTGCACCGAGAGGCCATCGGTGAAAGAAATCCATTATGATGTAGAGAAGAATTGTCCTTGAGAGCATGGATCTCACTCACACTCTCTCACACACACACACACGAAGTGGTTGAAGTTCAGGTAACTCCTATTTCTTGAAAGTTCACTTTACGCCACTTTCACAATATGACCTACCTTAGTACACGTTTTCGCTGACCAAAAGAAATCCAAAGAGGATTTTCGCTTTTATGAAGGCAAACTTTTTCCCATATAAATTAATGCTTTGTCACTTTATGCCATTTTGACTTACAAAAGGTTTCATAGGAATGCTCCGCTTTCTGAAAGCGGGGAGTACCTGTGAACAATGTGAATAAATTTAAGGGGAAACTAGGCACATACAAGGGATTGTGATGGGAGCTTTTAAATGAGGATAGATGATAGGAAGCTTAAGTGGGTCATTAGTACTGGTATGAGTGTTCTTTTTAATTTCAAAAATATACATTGTTTTATACATATATGAATACAATTCAGTTCTGTACAGTAGCATATCAAGGAAATGAACAGACATCAAAGTTTGACTCTAGCCAACAAACAAATCAAAGGCATCTCTTACCTGAAAATCAAAAAATGCTGGAGATCACAGCAGGTCAGGCAGCACAAGTTTATAAGATTGTGAATGGCATGGCTAGAGTGGAAATGTATGAGGCTTTATCCCCACCAAGAGGGGTCAGTTATTAGGGGGGACAAGTTCAAGGTGCGAAGGGGCACGTTTAAAAGAGATGTGCAAGGCAAGTTTTTTTTTTAACACCAAGGGTGGTGAGATCCTGGAACAAGCTGCTAGAGGAGGTGGTGGAAGCAGACACAATAGCAGCATCAAGAAGCACCTGGGCAAATATATGAATAGGAAGGGAATAGAGGGATATGGATCCTGCAAGTGAAGACACTTTTACTATGAAAGGGCAGAATGTGTCAGTGCAGGCTTGGAGGGCCGAAGGGCCTGTGCTGTTTTGTACTTTATTCTCTGTTTATCCGTGGAGAGAAATCAAGCTAACATTTTGAGTCTAGATAACTCTTCATCTGAAGAGTCTGAAGCTCTGAAGAGTCATCTAGATTTGAAACGGGCTCTCTCTGTCTCTGTCTCTGTCTCTGTAATCTCCAGCATTTTTTGTTTTCAATTCAGAATCCAACGTCTGTGGTAGTTTGCTGCTACAAAGGCATGTCTTGCATGTAAATACATTTTTGTACAAGTATTTGAGGCACCAGGAGGGTCTGATAATTGAATGGACCCCCATTTACCTTCAGCAGGAAGACCTCAAACTGTGGTCTTTCCCCACGATACCTTGCTGGCAGCTGCCCCAAGCTTTCGTGTGTTCCTTGGCACATACTCCTGGATCTTGGAATGAGCCAGTCTGCAACATGCAGTTGAGAGCAGGTCAGGCAGCATCTGAGGAGCAGGAAAATAGATGTTTTGGGCAAAAGCCCTTGTTGAGGCGTGATTCCTGATTCTTTCATCAGGAATTTTGCCCGAAATGTCGATTTTCCTGCTCCTTGGATGTTGTCTGACCTGCTGTGCTTTTCCAGCACCACTCTAATCTCGACTCTGAGGACTGCAGATGCTGGTCGTCACTTTCGCCAACATTCAGTTGAGGCCAATTCCTATGGTCTGGAAGACCAACACGTTTCATGCAGACTGAGAAGCATCTCCTTTTCCCCCCCCCGGGAACAAACTATAGAGTACAGTACTGTGTCCGGAGGTGCTCAGGATGAATCTCGGCATCTTTCTTCAGACCTCCTTTGTAAAGGCACTTTCCAGAGGGAGATATGTGACTATCCCCCACCCCAGCTGCTTCAAGGGAGCTCAGTTGTTTGTGATGCCAACAGTACGGGTTCAATTCTTACTGACGTCAGTATGAAGGTTCCTTCTCAACCTCTCATTTAAGATGTAGTGACCCTCAGGCCAAGCCACCACCAAGTCATCTCTCTTTCTCTGAGAGAACAGCCCTATGATCTGGTTAGACTATGGAGACTTCACCTTTTTTAATACTGGCACAGACTGTTTGGACTGACTAGCTTGTAGCTTTATATCCCATGTATGTGATTGCTGAGGGTCCAAGGAATGGCACAATTGGCTCCTCTTGAGGAAGTGGTTTTGATCAGGAATGACCCACCGCATTCTCCTAGCCCTTTCTAATCCCTTCATCTGCACCTGCCCAAAGGACAGACAGATCCCGCAGTCCTCTGGGGTCAGTCAGTGAGCCACCTCCGGTGCCAGAGAAAGCCAGAGACAGCCAGACAACAGCAATGAATGTCACCACATTGTTGCCGTAACAACCAAAGTTTAATTGAAGGAGCACTCCCAGTCTGCAAGAGAGGATATTTATGTGGCGCTGTATCATCTGTCAAACTTGATGGGACAGAAGATTTTACATGTAATTGTATTTTTATTTTCTGCTATTTGTGAAATAGGTTCTGGAGAATTTCTGGCACTATCTGTTGGAATGCTGTCAGAGTGTTGTCGAGAAAATGTTCGTTCCAGGAATGGCAACATTTCTCTGCATTTGTTATAACATTTTTTTTTGTTTCTTGTGTGAACTTTTCCTGAAAAATAAATTATCTGACCGCGGGTGGTTCCTGTGGGCTGAAGTTGGGTTCACCCTTGCCAACGTTCTCATCACTTTGGCACACAGCCCACCTTGTGTTAGAGAGGTTTGTTTTTCTTTTTTGTTTTTATGCGTATCCAAGAATTGCTGGGCCAGGTGTCCTTGCGGGAGTCTGGGTGAGGTCTCTAAGGGTAAGAGAGGAGGTGGAATAGATGCAAAAGTAATGATTTTGAAGTGGCCTTTGAAAATCTTTAAAAGGAAGGCTTTTTTTTGAGAAATGTAACATTTTTGCTCCCTCCGCAACTGACTGGCTCTTGAGCTGGGAGGCAGTCCTCTCTTAGAGACTGCACTGTCATTCAGTCAGAGTCGAAAATGATGCCTTGTGCCTAATTTCATGGATGATGAAACGAGCCATATTTTGGAGTTTTAGGGGAAATAGCCTGAGGGAAATTTGCAAGGTTGAAACCGGGAGGGTTTTGGAGGTGTGACGTGAGAGAAGGATCGCTCTTATGGTTGGGATGACTGTTGTTGTGCCCAAGTCCTGGAAGGTGGCTGTGGTTGTGGATCTGAAAAGAGTTAATGCTGAGGGGCGCTATAAGCACCTCCTGCTATGAAATTGTCCCTTGGACTTATGGGCAGAACAGTTCATGATTTTGAAGGTCTAACATCTGGTTCTCCTCAAAATCGCTATAACAATGTCATGTCAATATAACCTGTAACAAAATATTAATGTGCAATAAACTGTATCTTAATGGCAAGAGGCTCTTCTAACTGGTGCAGGTAGTGTTTTTTCTTGACCATACTAGGAGCAAGCAAAGTTAAAAATCACACGACACCAGGTTATAGTCCAACAGGTTTAATTGGAAGCACACTAGCTTTTGGAGCGATGCACCTTCATCAGGTGATTGTGGAGGGCCCGATCGTAACACAGAATTTATAGCAAAAATTTACAGCGTGATGTAACTGAAATTATACATTGAAAACTTGATTGTCCCCTGTTAAGCCTTTCATCTGTTAGAATACAGTGATAGTTTCACTTCTTTCATGTGTAAATCACAAAACCTTTTTTTAAAAGTTGCATTCTCGGGTTAGCTGTTAACAATGGTGATAGCTAGACAATATGTTGAAGGTGTTGGCCCCCTGTGTTCTCTGTCTATGACCTGATGTTTAGATTGATTCTAATCTAAAAAGTGAGATAACAGAGTTTTACATAAATTCATGCAGTTTTTGAACTCGGAGTTCTACATGAATGTATGCAGTTTTTGAGCAAAGTGCAATGTAACTCTGCAAGTACAAATTCACCCCACAAAGTGTGTGTGTGTGTGTGTGTGTCTGGGGTGAGCAAGCAGACTCTTCACTTAGTGGTTAGTGGTAACAACATTTTATTATGAGCTGTGACTCCATACAGCATAGTGAGCTGGCGTGTCCATACAATATGGTGAGCAGCGATGTGGATTTGTCTTAACATGGTGAATAGTGCTGTGAGATCTTCACACTCTCTCTATTTAAAGTTGCCTGCTCAAATAGCACCATCAGCAGCAGGGGTCGAGCTGAAGATTTGAAGAATGCTGCACATGAAATCCTCGTGGCAATCCTCCGTGAGGAAGCATGCTCCGGTGAATGGTTTAAAAAAAAATCTCTGATCCACTAAGAGTGAGACACGGCACCAGGAGAGTTAGCAACTCCACTGAGGAAGGAGAACATTCCAGGTTAAGAAGTGAGGTGGTCTCTTTGAGAGCAGTCTCCAGTCAGAGCACAGCAGTGATCTAAAAGACGCTGGATGCTTTGGGTGAAGCATAACAGCACTGGTAGACCAGGAGAAGTTTTTAAAAAATGTACGGAAATCCACACTATATAAAAATGAGAAGTTCAAAAGAATCGCTTAAAACTCCGATCAAACTTTGCTGCCTTTTATTGAGTGGGCAACACAAGACGTCCGAGACAAAAACCAGGGGATGGAGGCACATAGAGTAAATATTAATCTGAGACCACAGACATGGGGGCGACACAAGGCTAATGAAGTGATTAATGTTGAGTAGATTAAAAACCTAGGATAGGAAATTTGGGAGATGGGTTTCAGGCTGAGAAAAGGCAGACAATACTCCAGAATACCCCAATTTAAAGACTGGAATCTTTTAAATTAAACCACGAGGAGTGCAAATCATTCAGTATTTAAAGTGGGAATCATTTTATTTAGATCTCTGAACAACGGGATTGACACAACGAAGCTCTGGATAAAGTGGGAGCTGTTTTGTTTTTGTAATACGTGGGGAAGCCCTCCAGTACAGCATTGAAGAGAATCAAACAGTTGTAGTGAAATAAAAATTCTTTCAGGCAAGTAAAATTATATAATTACATTGGGAAGAAATGGCAGCAGATATAGCATTGCCAATAAAGCATGGAGTCATAGAGATATACAGCGCGGAAACAGACCTCTCTGTCCAACCATACCAACCAGATACAGGTCATTCTGCTATAACGCGCATTTCGTTAATGCAAATTTGTTTTTATGAAATTGATGAATTGAGAACTCTGTTACTAAAGCACAAACTTTATAACCAATACACACTTTAAATGTGATTGCGGCCCCATTAGGTTAAATGGTGCTGTTATTACGTGATTTTCTTACCACTGGATTGGACAAAAATGGAACTACCACATTAAAGCTGAGCTGACTGTATCCCGAATTAATCTAGTTCCATTTGCCAGCATTTGACCCATATCCCTATAAACACTTCCTATTCATGTATCTATCCAGATGTCTTTTTATGTTCCTAATTTTATCAGCCTCCACTACTTCCTCTAGCAGATTAATCCATGCACGTACCATCCTCTGTGTGAAAAGGTTGCCCCTTGGGTCCCTTTTATATCTTTCTCCTCTCCCCTTAAACCTCTGCCCTCTAGTTTTGGGCTCCCCCACAAGGAGCTAGTTGGTCCTGTGCTGATGAGTGTGTTTTGGACTTTCTGAAGTTGGGGAGAGAGAGTTTCAAGTGAAAGGAAGACATGGTTGGGGGAAAATAAAATCATGAGAAAATGACTGTGTGCCTGACATGCAATCTTTACAAAGACGTGAAAAATTTTTAAAAATTATTTTTACTCGGCTGCCTAGCAACTCGATAATTATGTTTTAAAATTTCCAGGCCAGTCGACAGAGGGAAAGGGGGGGGGGCAGGGGTTTGTTTGCTTTCAGACAAAATATGCCCCTATCCCTTTCCCCTTGTCAGGAGCCTACCTGCTTTTCCAATTCTAGAACATGGTGTAAAAACAAGGAGGAGGAGTAGGCCATTCAGCCCCTTGAGCCTGCTCCATACTCTGATGCAACCATGGCAGATCTCAAGGCCTCAACTCCACTTTCTTGTTCACTCTCTATAAACCTTCAACTAATAATCTGCCTTTCCCCTCTTTTTTTTTTAATTTACTCAATGGTCCCTGCATCCACGGCGCTCTGAGGAAGTGAATTCCACAACCTTTTGAGAGAAGTAATTTCTTTGCCTCTCTTTTAAAATCTGCTACCCTGTATGCTAAAACTATGCCTTCTCATTCTAGTTTGGCCTGTATGAGGAAACCTTCTTTTACATAGACACTGAACTGCTCAACCTCTTGTCATACGGCAGACCCTGTCAGCTCTGAAATCAACCATGTGAAGCTCCTCTGAAGGTTCAG
This sequence comes from Chiloscyllium plagiosum, assembly GCF_004010195.1. NCBI lineage: Eukaryota > Metazoa > Chordata > Chondrichthyes > Orectolobiformes > Hemiscylliidae > Chiloscyllium > Chiloscyllium plagiosum. The sequence goes on from NC_057710.1 coordinate 13,868,716, forward strand.
TGTGTGTTGGAACTGGGTGTAAGGCAGAGTGTGGAACCTGGAAACCCTCCCCTCAAGGGTGTCCAAGGGCATTGCGTCTCGTGCACTGTGTTGGCAAGCTTGCCTAACTCCGAGCCACTGTACCAGCTAAAGCACTCTATTAGGAGTCTTGGAGTTGTACAACATGGAAACAGACCCTTCAGACCATTATCTTTTTGGTTTTATAATTGAGTTTCATCTTTGGTGCCCAGTTATAGAGTCCTAGAAATGTACAGAATGGGAACAGACCCTTCGCTCCAACCTGTCCATGCCGATCAGATATCCCAACCCAATCTAGTCCCACCTGCCAGCAACCGGCCCATATCCCTCCAAACTCTTCCTATTCATATACCCATCCAAATGCCTCTTAAATGTTGCAATTGTACCAACCCCCACCACTTCCTCTGGCAGCTCATTCCATACACGTACCACCCGCTGTGTGAAAAAGTTGCCCCTTAGGTCTCTTTTTATATCTTACCCCTCTCACCCTAAACCTATGCCCTCTAGTTCTGGACTCCCCGACCCCAGGGAAAAGATTTTGCCTATTTACCCTATCCATGCCCCTCATAATTTTGTAAGCCCCTATAAGGTTACCCTTCAGCCTCTGACGCTCCAGGGAAAACAGCCCAGGCCTGTTCAGCCTCTCCCTATCGCTCAAATCCTCCAACCCTGGCAACATCCTTGTAAATCTTTTCTGAACCCTTTCAAGTTTCACAACATCTTTCTGATAGGAAGGAGACCAGAATTTCATGCAATATTCCAACAGAGGCCTAACCAATGTCCTGTACAGCTGCAACATGATCTCCCAACTCCTGTACTCAATACTCTGACCGATTTAAAAGAAAGCATACCAAACGCCTTCTTCACTATCCTATCTACCTGCGACTCCACTTTCAAGGAGCTATGAACCTGCACTCCAAGGTCTCTTTGTTCAGCAACACTCCCTAGGACCTTACCATTAAGTGTAAAGGTCCTGCTAAGAACATAGAACGTTACAGCGCAGTACAGCCCCTTCAGCCCTCGATGTTGCGCCGACCTGTCATACCAATCTGAAGCCCATCTAACCGACACTATTCCATGTACTTCCATATGCTTGTCCAATGACGACTTAAATGTACTTAAAGTTGGCGAATCTACTACCATTGCAGGCAAAGCATTCCATATCCTTACTACTCTCTGAGTAAAGAAACTACCTCTGACATCTGTCCTATATCTATCACCCCTCAATTTAAAGCCATGGCCCCTCGTGCTCGCCGTCACCATACTTGGAAAAAGGCTCTCCCTGTCCACCCTATCTAACCATTGATCATCTTATGTCTCTAAGATTTACTTTCCCAAAATGCAGCACCTTGCATTTATCTGAATTAAACTCCATCTGCCACTTCTCAACTCATTGGCCCATCTAGTCAAGATCCTGTTGTAATCTGAGGTAACCCTCTTCGCTGTCCACTACACCTCCAATTTTGGTGTCATCTGCAAACTTACTAACTGTACCTCTTATGCTCACACCCAAATCATTTATGTAAATGACAAAAAGTAGAGGGCCCAGCACCAATCCTTGTGGCACTCCACTGGTCACAGGCCTCCAGTCTGAAAAACAACCCTCCACCACCACCACCCTCTGTCTTCTACCTTTGAGCCAGTTCTGAATCCAAATAGCTAGTTCTCCCTGTATCCCGTGAGATCTAACCTTGCTAAACAGTCTCCCATGGGGAACCTTGTCGAATGCCTTACTGAAGTCCATATAGATCACATCTACCGCTTTGCCCTCATCAATCCTCTTTGTTACTTCTTCAAAAAACTGACACATGATTAAGCCCTTTTGGTTCACAATGATCACTAGCAGAGTCGCTGATGGCCTTGGACTGAGTCCAGTACAAAGGGCAGTCAAAGAACATAGGAACAGGAGTAGGCCATTCAGCCCATTCTACCATTCAGTGATATCAGGACTGATGTGTGGCATAAGCCAAATACTTTCCTTATGGCCCATTTATTAAATGTATTGAGAAAGGCTGGACTGGCACCATTCCTTGTAAGTGTTGCCTCAGACCCTAAGAGCATTTAAAATTAAACGGCTGCCGATGCTGTAAATGTGAAACAAAAGCAGAAATTGCTGGAGAAACTCAGCAGTTTTGGCAGCATCTGTGGATACCGAGAAAGAGTTAATATTTTGAGTCCAGTGACTCTTCTTTACTGGACTCAACGTTAACTCTGTTCTCTCCTCAGCTGGTGTAGGAAAGATTTACAAGGATGTTGGGGGCGAGAAGTATGGTACTGGAAAAGTACAGTAGGTCAGGCAGCATCCGAAGAGCAGGGAAGTTGATGATTTGGACATAAGCCCTTCAGGAATGCAGGAGGTGGGAAGGGGCCGGAGAGATAAATAGGAGGGTGGGGGTGGGAGGAAGGTAGCTGGGAAGGCAATAGGTAGATTCAGGTGATAGGTCGGAGAGGATGGTGGAGCGGATAGGTGGGAAGGAGGGTGGACAGGTAGGGCTGATCAAGAGGGCAGTGTGGAGTTGGAGAGTGGGATCTGGGATGAGGTGGAAGGGGAGATAAGGAAACCGGTGAAACTGACATTGATGCTGTGTGGTTGGAGGGTCCCAAGGTGGAAGATGAGGTGTTCTTCCTCCAGTCATCAGGTGGCTTGCATTTGGTGGTGGAGGAGGCCCAGGACTTGAATGTCCTTGGCAGAGGGGGGTTTGAAATGTTCGGCCACAGGGGGGTGGGCTTGTTTGGTGTGTGTGGGAGTCCCAACGATGTTACCTGAAATGTTTACAAGGATGTTGTCCAGGGTTAGAGTGAGTGAGCTGTAGAGTGAGGCTTAACAGTCTGGGACTGTTTTCTTTGGAGTGACAGAGGCTGAGGGGTTACCTTGAGGCTTATGAAATTGAGATAAGGATAGGTAAGAGGGGAAAGATTTTAAAAGGGATTTAAAGGGCAGTGTTTTGATGTAGAGGGTGGTACATGTATGGAATGAGCTGCCAGAGAAGGTAGTGGAATCTGGTACAATTGCAGCATTGTAAAAGGCATCTCAATAGGTATAGGAATAGGAAGGGTTTAGAGGGATTTAGGCCAAGTGCTGGCAAGTGGGACTAGATTAATGTAGGATATCTGGTTAGTATGGCCAGTTTGGATCACAGGGTCTGATTCCATGCTGTACATCTGAGATGTGACCCGACCTGCTGAATTTCTCCAGCAATTTCTGCTTTTGTCCAACGAGACACAACACAAAACATTGAACAGTACAGGCCCTTCGGCCCTCTGTGTTGTGTTGGCCTTTTATCCTACTCTAAGCTCAGACTAACGTATAAAGCCTTCATTGTACAATCTTCCATGTGCCTAACCAAGAGTTGCTTAAATGTCCCTCATGTATCTGACTCTACTATCACTGCTGGCTGTGCATTCCACAGACCCACCACTCTGTGTAAAGAACATACCCCTGACATCTCACCGAAATCTTCCCCCAATTACCCTAAAATTATGCCCCCTCATGATAGCCATTTCTACCCTGGGAAAAGGTCTCTGGCTATCCATTCTATCTATGCCTCTCATCATTTTGTATACCTCTATCAAGTCACATCTCATCCTTCTTTGCTCCAATCCAATGAGAAAAGCCCTAGTTCCTCCTTCATATGACATGCTCTCCCCTCCAGGAAGCATCCTCGTAAATCTCCTGTGCACCCTCTCTAAAGCTTCCACATTCTTCCTATAATGAGGTGACCAGAACTGAACACAATATTCTGATTAGATTAGATTACTTACAGTGTGGAAACAGGCCCTTCGGCCCAACAAGTCCACACCGACCCTCCAAAGAGCAACCCACCCAGACCCATTCCCCTACATTTACCCCTACCACATAACACTATGGGCAATTTAGCATGGCCAATTCACCTAACCTGCACATTTTTGGACTGTGGGAGGAAACCGGAGCACCCGGAGGAAACCCACGCAGAGACTGGGAGAATGTGCAAACTCAACACAGATAGTTGCCTGAAGTGGGAATTGAACCTGAGTCTCTGGCACTGTGAGGTAGCAGTGCTAACCACTGTGCCACCGTGATAGCCACCCATTCTAAATGTGGTCTAACCAGGGCTCTATAGAGCTGCAGCATAACCTCGCGGCTCTTGAACTCAATCCCCCCTGCCAATGAAAGTCAACACACCATACACTTTCTTAACCCTATCAAGTTGGGTGAGAACTTTTGAGGGATCGATGGACATGGACCCCAAGATCTCTCTGTTCCTCCACACTACCAAGAATTAACCCTATTTTCTGCATTCAAATTCAACCTTGCAAAGTGAATCACTAAACACTTTTCCAGGTTAATCTCCATTAGCCTCTTATCATCCCAGGTCTACATCCTGTCAATGTACCGTTGCAACCTCCAACAGCCCTCTACACTATTCACAACTCCATCCACCTACGTGTCACCGGCAAACTTACTAATCCACTGTTCCACTTCCTCATCCAAGTCATTTATAAAAATCACAAAGAACAGAGGTCCCAGAGCCGATTGCTGTGGAACATCACTGGTCACTGAGCTCCAGGCTGAATACTTCCTATCTACTACCACTCTCTGTCTTCTGTGGGCCAGCCAATTTTATATCCAGCCAGACAGGTTTCCGTGTATCCCATGCCTCTTTACTTTCTGAATGAGCCTACCATGGGGAACCTTATCAAACACTTTGCTAAAATCCACTACATCCACTGCTCTACCTTCATCAATGTGTTTTGTCACATCCTCAAAGAATTCAATAAGGTTTGTGAGGCATGACCTACCCCTCTCAAAACCGTGTTGACTATCTTGAATCAGACTATGGTTTTCCAAGTAATCATAAATCTTGTCTCTCAGAATCCTCTCCAATAATTTGCCCACCATGGATGTAAAACTGACTGACTGGTCTGTTATTCCCAGAATTATCCCTATTCCCTTTTCTTGAACAAGGGAATAATGTTTGCCACCTTCCAATCATATGGCACTACTCCAATGGACAGAGAGGCCACAAAGGTCACTGCTGAAGGTGTAGAAATCTCTTGCTTTCCTTCCTGAAGTAAACTTGGGTATATCCCATCTGGCCCAGGGGACTTATCTATCCTTATGTCTTTGAAATATTTAAGCACATCCTCCATCTTAACATCAACCTGTTCAAGCATATCAATCTGTTTCCTCAGAAATGTCAAGGTCCCTCTCAGTAGTGAATACTGAAGCAAAGCGTTCATTAAGGACCTCCCCTACCACCTCTGACTCCAGGCACAGGTTCCCTCCACTATCCCCGTTTGGCCCTACCCTCACTCTGGCCATCCTCTTGTTCCTCACATAAGTGTAGAATGCCTTGGGATTTTCCTTAATCCTACCTACGAAAGGTTTTTTGTGCCACCTTCTAACCCTCCTAAGTCTATTCTTCAATTCCTTCCTGGCTACCTTGTAACCCTCGAGAGCCCTGTCTGATCCTTGCCTCCTCAAACTTAAGTATGATTTGGAGGTGCCGATGTTGGACTGGGGTGGACAAAGTTTAAAAGTCCAACAGGTTTATTTGGAAGTACTAGCTTTCGGAGCACTGCCCCTTCAACAGATGTTGTCAATCTTAAGTAAGCTTCCTTCTTCCTATTGATTAGATGTTCCACATCTCTTGTCACCCAAGGTTCCTTCACCCTACCATCCCTTCCTTGCCTCAATGGGAGAAACCAGTCCAGCACTATCAGCAAGTGCTCCCTAGACCATCTCCACATTTCTGTTGTGCATTACCCTGAGAACATCTGTTCTCACTCTTATGCTTCACAGTTCCTGCCTAATAACATTGTTATTCCCTCCCTTCCAATTAAATACTTTCCCATACCTTTTGCTTCTATCCCTCTCCATGACTATAATAAAGGTCAGGGAGTTGTGATCACAATCACTGAAATGCTCTCCCACCGAGAGATCTGACACCTGGTATGGTTCATTGCCAAGTACCAAATCCAATATGCCCCCCTCCTCGAGTTAGCTTATCTCTATATTAAGTTAGGAACCCTTCCTGGACACACTTGATAAAAACTGCTCCATCCAAACTATTTGAACTAAGGAAGTTCCAATCAATGTTAGGGAAGTTGAAGTCACCCATGACAACAACCCTGTTCCTTCTGCATCTTTCCAAAATCTGCCTCCCAATCTGCTCCTGTGTCTCTGTTGCTATTGGGGGGGGTCTATAGAAAACTCCTTATAAAGTGACTGCTTTCCTGTTTCTGACTTCCACCCATACTGACTCTGTAGACAAACTCTCCCTGAGAACCTCCCTTTCTGCAGCTGTGATACTATCCCTGTTTAGCAATGCCACTCTCCCACCTCTTTTACCTCTCCCCTATTCCTTTTGAAACACCTAAACCCTGGAACATCCAACAACCATTCCTACTCCGTGGTGGCCACAACATTGCAGTTCCCTCCTGATACTTATTGCATTAAAATAGACACACTTCAATCCATCACACTGACTGCACCTTTGTCCTATCCAGTGCCTATCCCTCCTCATAGACTGTCTGCATGGTGTAGCTGGCTGTTCACTACCTACCCCATCATCTGATCTGTAGCTCAGGTTCCTACTCTCCTGCCAATCTGGTTTAAACCTCATGAAGAGCTTTAGCAAACCTCCTGCTCAGGATATTGGTTCCCCTCCAGTTCTGGTGCAACCTGTACTTCCTGGGGCGGCATGGTGGCTCAGTGGTTAGCAATGCTGCTTCACAGCACTAGGGTCCCAGGTTCGATTCCAGCCTTGGGTGACTGTCTATCTGGAGTTTGCACATTCTCTCCGTGTCTGCGTGGGTTTCCTCCGGGTGCTCTGGTTTCCTCCCACAGTCACAAAGATGTGCAGGTCTGGTGAATTGGCCATGCTAAATTGCCCATAGTGTTAGGTGCATTAGTCAAAGGGAAATGGGTCTGGGTGGGTTACTCTTCGGAGGGTCGGTGTGGACTTGTTCCACACTGTAGGGAATCTAATCTAATCTAATCACCTTCCCCAGAAGGTATCCCAATGATCCACATATCTGGAGCCCTCTCTCCTACACCAGCCCTGCAGCCATGTATTCATCTGCATTCACTCTCTATTCCTAGCCACTCTCATCATGGCACTGGTAACAATCCTGAGATTACTACTGTTTGTCCTACCTTCTAGCTTCTAACCTAACTCCCTATATTGACTTTTCAGGGAGGTCCTCCTCCCTTTCCCTACCTCTGTCAATGGTCCTGATGTATACCATGAATTCTGGTAGTTCTCCCTCCCCTGTAAGAATTCTGTAGTTTCGAACTGAGATCCCTGACCTTGTTTAATTTTCGAAAAGTCTTTGGATCGAGGTAACGTTTAGATTTGAGAGCAACAACGGAAGACCCTGTCTCTGTGTTTTAATTCAAAAACAAGACACAAAATCATTATGTTAATCTTGATGAACTGGCAGCTGTATCTCTGCTATATCGAGAATTGTGATAACAACGTAATTTGCAGTAACTGATTATTCTCCATCAGATTGGTTTTCTGCTCCTTCTCGCCACTTCCTCGCTCATCTCAAAAATAGATTTTTATTTTCCACATCCTGTTCCCTCACACTCTTGCTTTTCTCACGAAAGTGCACAATATCCCATAGAATCCCTACGGGGTGGAAGCAGGTCCTTCAGCCCATCAAGTCCTCACCAAGCCACCAAAGACCACCCAACCAAACCCACCCCATCTCTGGATCTCCCATGGCTAATCCACCTAGCCTGCACAACTCTGAACACTGGGCAATTTAGTACAGCCAATCCACCTAACCTGCACATCTTTGGATTGCGGGAGGAAACCCCCGCACAAATTGGGAGAATGTGCAAACTCCACACAGACAGTCACTCAAGGTTGGAACCGAACCTGGGTCCCTGGTGCTGTGGGGTAGCAGTGCTAACCACCGATCCACTGTGCCACCGAGGTCTCCATAGAGATCCTCCATGCACCTCTTACTGTCCAGTGCTGAGAATTGATCACTGTCCTTCCATTATATAATGATTGTCAGGTAACTAGTTCTCTGTGTGGAATGCTCATCGTGTAATGAGGGAATTTTTGGATTTGGGGCGGCACAGTGGCTCAGTGGTTAGCACTGCTGCCTCACAGCACCAGGGACCCAGGTTTGATGCCAGCTTCGGGTGACTGTCTGTGTGGAGTTTGCACATTCTCCCAATGGGTGTGAGAGATTCCTCTAGATGCTCCAGTTTCCTTCCACGGTCGAAGGGTGTGGTGCTGGAAAGCACAGCCGGTCAGGCAGCATCTAGGGCGCGGGAGAAACGATGTTTTGAACATAAGTTCTTTGTCAGGAATGAGACTTGTGGCTGTGGGCCAAGGGGGCTGGGAGATAAATAGGGGGATGGGGCTCTGGGGAAGGTAGCTGGGTATGCGATAGGTAGGTGAAGGAGGGGGGCAAGGTGATGGAGCAGATAGGTAGGAAGGAAGACGGACAGATGGGACAGTTCAAGAGGGTGGTGCCGTATAGGAAGGTTGGATCTGGGATAAGGTGGGGAGGGGAGATGAGGAAATTGGTGAAATCCACATTGATGCCGTGTGGTTGGAGGATCCCCAGGCGGAATGTGAGGCCTTCTGCCTCCACTCATCTGGTTTGGTGGTGGAGGAGACCTAGGACCTGCATGTCCTCCATTGGTAGGCATTAAGGAAGGAGATGTGACTGTAGTAGCAAGTCTGCTTCAGGGTGTGGCTGAACAGCTTCAGAGCAGAGTTGAAAAAGTTCTTCTCCCTGTACAAGGCATGCAGGTCCTGGGCCTCCTTCATTGCTAAGCCCTAACCACCCTATTCCTGAAGGAAGAAGGCCTCATCTTCCGCCTTGGGATCCTCCACCCACACAGAGTCAGTGTGAATTTCACCAGTTTCCTCATTTTCCACCCCCCACCCCCAACCTTATCCCAGATCCAACCTTCCTATTCGGCACCACCCTCTTGAACTGTCCCACCTGTCCGTCTTCCTTCCCACCTATCCGCTCCACCCTCCTCTCTGACATATCACCTTCACCACCTTCATCGCATACCCAGCTACTTTCCCCCCAGCCCCACCCTCCACTCCCATTAATCTCCCAAACCCCTTGGCACACAAGCCTCATTCCTGATGAAGAGCACATGCCTGAAACATCAATTCTCCTGCTCCTCAGATGCTGCCTAACCTGCTGTGCTCTTCCAGCACCACACTCTTCAACTCTGATCTCCAGCATCTCCAGTCCTCACTTTCTCCTAGTTTCCTCCCACAGTCCAAAGATGTGTGGGTTAGGTGATCTGGCTGTGCTAAATTGCCCATAGTGTCCAGGGAATGTATAGGTTAGATGCATTAGTCAGGTGAAATGTAGAGTAATAGGGGAATGGGTCTGGGTGGGATACTTTTCAAGGGTCAGTGTGGACTTGTTGGGCCAAATGGCCTGTTTCCATACTGTAGGGATTCTTTGATTTTTTTTTCCCTGTGACCACACATGCAGGAAGTGTCACTAGCTGAGTTCCATATCAGAACATGAACAATTGCTGGAGTCCCTGCATCCAAAAGTTTGCAAACTCTGTAGGTAGGATGTAGAGATATTTCCTTACGTGTTTGGGATGGTTTAAATGAGCTTGATGAGGGGATGGGAATCTGTGTGAGAATTCAGGCATGAGAGGAGCCAAGCTAGTAATGGTAGGAAGAAAATAATTGACCAAATTTGGAAGGCAGCAGAAACAAAGGTTCGGATTACAATGTGGAAAAATAGTGCAAGGCATTACCAAAGATCCTGAAACAAACAAGCAAACAGAAATTCATGGAAAAAAACAGCTCAGCAGGTCTGGCAGCATCTATGCTGAGAAAAAACAATTGACTTTTTTCAATCACTGGACACTGAAATTCCCAGCATCCTCAGTTGTTGGTCTCACTAACCGTACTGGATTTGAATGCATTTGGAGCAATATAGAAGGATTGGTGGCACAGGTAGCAATTATACATGCCCATTGACTTCTATCACAGAAACCTGGCTGCAGGGTGACCAAGGCCAGGAACAGTATTTTCAGTGGTTTTCTGTTTAGGAAGGATTAGAAAAAAAAAGGTTAAGGAGATGGGGTGGTGTTATTAATAAGGGACAAGATCAACACATTAAGATCACTGACTGGATGATCAAGAAGTAGAGTGGTTTTGGATGGAGTAATGAAACAACAAATGCATTGAGTATAGGAGTTGGGAAGTCATGCTGTGGCTGTACAGGAAAACACTGTATTGGTGAAAACACTTTTGGAACATTGTGTTCAGTTCTGATCTCCCTGCTATAGGAAATATGTTGTGAAACCTGAAAGCGTTCAGAAAAGATTTACAAGTATGTTGCTGGGGATGGGGTGTTTGAGCTACAGGGAGAGGCTGAATAGGCTGGGGCTGTTTTCCCTGGAGCATGGGAGGCCGAGAGGTGACCTTTAGAGGTTTATAAAATCATGGGGGACATGGGTACAGTGAATAGACAAAGTCTTTTCCCTGGGGTGGGGGAGCATGGGTTTGAGAGGGGAAAGATATGAAAGGGATCTACAGGGCAACATTTTCAGGCAGAAGATGATTTGTGTATGGACTGAGCTGCCAGAGGAAGTGGCTGAGGCTGGAACAATTACAATATTCAAAAGGCATCAGGATGGGTAAATGACTAGAAATGATTTAGAGGGATATGGCCCAAGTGCTGGCAAATGGGATGAGATTAATTTAGGATATCTGGTCACCATAGACGAGTTAGACTGAAGAGTTTGTTTCCATGCTGTATAACTCTAAGAGACAGCAAATATTGGTAGGAGTTGTTAATAGCCACGGAACAGTAATGGTAATTTACAGTATGGTTTTAGAGGTACATGGAACAAGAGTTAGATAGTAATTATAGGGGATTTAAATCTATCTATCGACTAGGTAATCTTAATTTGCATTAATGTTTTTGGGAAGCAATTCCTAGAATATATATCTACCAGTGAGTTCCCTAGACCAGTAAGTTGTGAGACCATCTAGAGAATGGGAAATTTCAATTGATGAAGGGCTTCTGCCCGAAACATCGATTTTCTCCTGCTCCTTGGACGCTGCCTGACTTGCTGTGCTTTTCCAGCACCATACTCTCTACTCTGATCTCCAGCATCTGCAGTCTTCACTTTCTCCCAATTTCAATAGAGTATTGTACAATGAACAAATGCCAATGAATCTAATTGTAAAGGAACCTTTTGGAAAGAGTGACCTTAATGCTAGGATTTTAGTGTAAGCTTTAAGCTTTTAATCCAGTCTGAAACTAGGGATTCAATTCTAAGTACATGAAAATACAAGGTATGAGGAAAAGTGGGTTGGTATTAATGAGATTATGGATTAATGCATTAATTAATGACATTAAAGCGTAAAATATGATTTACAACAAACATCCAGCCGTTTTTGCTTTTAAGCACAAATGCAATTCAATGTGACCAATAAGGCAAGTTGAAGGTTGTGTTTGATCACAAGAAGAGGCTTAAGTTGCCTAAAAATGTAGAAGCCTGAGGATTGGGAGTATTTTACAATTCAGCAAAGTTGGACCAAGAGGCTAATAACAAATGGTAGGGAGGAGGGGGAAATACAGGATGTCACTAGGGAGAAATATGTTTTAAGAAAAATCATGAAAAGAATGAAGAGACTGAGCAATATATTCTCTAGAATCAAGGCGAGTAAAAAGTGGTCTCATTGAAACACAGGAACTCTTACAGGGTAGATACAGGAAGAATGCTTTCCTAATTTTGGTTGGACAGGAAGCCTGTTTTCTAATGAAGAAATCCTCCCTTACTCCGTCTTAAATGGTCTGCCTTCTTCTCCTGAGATTGTGACCTTTGTTTCTAGCCAGGGGAAACGTCCTACCTATATTCATCCTGTTCTGTCCTAGAAGAATTAAATGTCAATGAGATTGCACTTCACTCTTCAAAACCCTCGAGAATACAGACCCAAATTCCTCAATCTCTCCTCGTAACCATCCCAGGATTAATCTGATGAGCCTCTGAACTCCATTTTAGAGTAAGTATATCTTTCCTTGGATAAGGAGACCAAAACCCCTCTCAGTACTTCAAAAAAGATCTAACTGAGGCTCCATACAACTGATGAAGGGCTTATGCCTGAATTATCGACTCTCCTGCTCCTTGGATGCTGCCTGACCTGCTGTGCTTTTCCAGTGCTGCACTTTTCGACTCCGATCTCCTGCATCTGCAGTCCTCCCTTTCTCTTTCTCTCCATACTACTGCTGCATGATGCACTCAAATCCCCTTGAAGTGAATTCTTAGGATGTGCATTACATAATTGCTTGCTGCATCGGTAGAGTCATACAACATGGAAACAGGCCCTTCAGCCCAACTCCCTTCATGCCAACCAGGTTTCCTAAACTGAACTAGACCCACTTGACTCCATTTGGCCCATATCCCTCTAAACCTTTCCTATCCATGTATCTGTCCAAATGTCTTTTAAATATTGTAATTGTACCTGCATCTTCTAGCAACTCAATATAACACACTGCCCTCTGTGTTTAGCAGTTGCCCCTCCAGTCCCTTCTAAATCTTTCCCCCTCATCTTAAACCTCTGCCCTCTAGTTTTTGCCTTGGGGAAAAGACCTTGACTAATGTAGGCCTCTCATGATTTTATAAACCTCCTATTAAAGTATCTTTGGGTCCTGAAGGGACAGAGTGACCAACCTCAAGTCGTTGTCCATGTAGATACCAACGACATAGGTAGAAAGAGGGATAGGGATGTAAGGCAGGAGTTCAGGGAGCTAGGGTGAAAACAGAGCTTGAACAAACAGAGTTGTTATCTCTGGATTGTTACCCGTGCCTAGTGATAGTGAGGCAAGGAATAGGGAGAGATATCAGTTAAACACATGGCTGCAAGGATGGTGCAGGAGGAAGAGTTTCAGGTTTTTGGATAATTGGGGCTCATTCTGCGGAAGGTGGGACTTGTACAAACAGGACGGTCTTCACTTGAACCAGAGAGGTACCAATATCCTGGGTGGGAAATTTGTTGGTGCTATTTGGGTGGATTTAAACTAGCTCAGCAGAGGGATGGGAACCTGAGTTGTAATTGCAGTGTACAGGAGAATGAGAGTAGGAAGGACAGGGACAAGATTTCAGGGTCACAGGAATGTGCTGGCAGACAGCAAACTGGTTTGAAGTGTCTACTTCAACGCCAGAAATATCCGAAATACGGTAGGTGAGCTTGCAGCATGGATAGGCACCTGCGACTTCGATGTTGTAGCCATTTCAGAGACATGGATCGAGCAAGGTGAGGAATGGATGTTGCAGGTTCCAGGGTTTAGATCTTTCATTAAAACAGGCAAGGTGGTAAAAGAGTTAGTCAAAGATAGTATAATGGTGGCTGAGAGAATTTTTGATGAGGACTCGTCTACTGAGGTAGTGTGGGCTGAGGTTAGAAACAGGACAGGAGAGGTCACACAGCTTAGAGTTTTTTATAGGCCTCAGCAGAGTTCCAGGGAGGTGGAAGAGAGAATTAGCAAAATTATTCTAAGTAGGAGTGAAAGGAACAGGGTGGTCATTATGAGGGACTTTAACTTCCCCAACATTGACTGGAAATGTTATAGCTCTGGTATGTCGAATGGATCAGTTTTTGTCCAATGTGTATAGAAGGGTTTCCTGACACAGCAAGGGCCGACGAGAGGGGAGGCCACACTGGATCTGGTGCATAGTAATGAACCAGGCCAGGTGTTTGATTTAGTTGTAGGTGAGCACTTTGAAGAGAGTGACCATAATTCAGTTACGTTTAGTTTAGCGATGGAAAGGGATAGGTGAATGCCACCGGTCAAGAGTTATTGATGGGGCAAAGGCAATTATAATGCGATTAGGCAAGAATTAGGATGCATAGAATGGGGTAGCAAAATGCAGGGGTTGCAGACTATTGAAATGTGGAGCTGGTTTACGGAACAAATATTGCGTGTCCTTGATAGGTATGTCCCTGTCAGGCAGGGAGAAAGTGATTAAGGTAAGGAAACTGTGGTTTACTACCGAAACTGCATCTCTTGTTAAGAAGAAGAAGGCTTATGTGTTGATGAGGCAAGATGGTACAGATGAGGCGATAGAGAGTTACAGATCAGCTAAGAAGGATTTAAAGAGAGTCCAGAAGAGCAAAGAGAGGACACGAACAGTCTTTAGCAAATAGAATAAAGGAGAACCCTAAAGCTTTCTATAGGTATGTGAGGAATAAAGGGATGATTAGGTTAGGAATAGGACCAGTCAAAGACAGAAGTGGGAAGTTGAGTGTGGACCCTGTAGAGATCGGAGAGGTGCTAAATGAACATTTCTCATCGGTGTTCACTCAGGAAAAGGAGAATATTGTGGAGGAGAAGAATGAGGTACGAGATATTAGACTAGAAAGGATCGAGGTTAGTTACACGCAAGTGTTATCAATTCTAGAAGGAGTGAAAGTAGACAAGTTCCCTGGGCCAGATGGGATTTATCCGAGAATTATCTGGGAAGCTAGGGAGGAGATAGCAGAGTCGTTGGCTTTGATATTTGAGTTGTCATTGTCTACGGGTTTAGTACCTGAGGACTGGAGGATTGCAAATGTTGTGCCCTTGTTCAAGAAGGGCAGCAGAGATGACCCAGGTATGGTTGATGGAAAATATTCAGCCTGGAGTCCAGTTACTAGTGGTGTGCCACAAGGATATGTGTTGGGACCACTGCTGTTTGTCATTTTTATAAATGACTTTTAGACGCAGGCATAGGTGGATAGATTAGTAAATTTGCAGATGACACTAAAGTCGGTGGAGTAGTGGACAGTTTGGAAGAAGGTTGCAGGGAGACTTGGATAAACTGCAGAATTGGGCTGAGAGGTGGCAAATGGAATTCAATGCAGCTAAATGTGAGGTGGTGCACTTTGGGAAGAATAACAGGAAGGCAGAATACTGGGTCAATGGAAAGATTCGTGGTAGCGTGGATGTGCAGAGGGATCTTGGAGTCCATGTGCATAGATCCCTGAAAGTTGCCACCCAGGTGGATAGTGCTGTGAAGAAGTCATATGGTGTGTTAGGTTTCATTGGTAGAGGGATTGAGTTCCGGAGCCGTAATGTCATGCTGCAACTATACAAAACACTGGTGCGGAATATTGTGTACAGTTCTGGTCCCCATATTTCGGGAAGGATGTGGAAGCATTGGAAAAGGTGCAGAGGAGATTTACCAGGATGTTGCCTGGTCTAGAGGGAAGGTCTTATGAGGAAAGGCTGAGAGACTTGGGTCTGTTCTCATTGAAAAGAAGAAGGCTAAGGGGGGATTTGATAGAGACATACAAGATGATCAGAGGATTAGATAGGGTAGACCGTGAAATACTTTTTCCTAGGATGATGTCAGCTTGTACGAGAGGGCATAACTACATATTGAGGTGTGATAGATTTAAGACTGATATCAGAGGAAAGTTCTTTACCCAGAGAGTGGTAAGGGTGTGGAATGCCCTACCTGCTAATGTAGTCAACTCAGCCACATTAGGGAGATTTAAACAATCCTTAGATAAGCACATGGATGATTTTGGGATAGTGTAAGGGGACCGAGCTGAGAATAGTTCACAGGTTGGTGCAACATCGAGGGCCGAAGGGGCCTTTTCTGCGCTGTGTTGTTCTATGTTCTATTAACCCTCAGCCTCCTTTGCTCCAGGGAATAAAAATCCCAGCCATTCCAGCCTCTCCTTATAACTAACCCCCCCCACCCAAGTCTCAGTAACATCCTTGTAAATCCTTTGTCGCACCCTTTCTAGTTTAATAACATCCTCCCTATTGCAGGGTGACCAGATTGCACGTGAGCGTTTAGTGATTCATGGACAAGGGCACCAGGTCCCTTTGGACTACTGTGCTTCCCTAGTTCCCTTTTTGTAGTTCAGAAACCTTCTGTCTTCTGTTCTTTTCAGCCAACGTGAATAACTTCTCACTAACTCACATTATATGCCGTTAGCCATCTTCTGGCTCATTCACTCGCCTGCTCAAGTCTCCTTGAATCCACCTCGCATCACAACTTGCATTCCCACCCAATTTGCTGTCTTCCACAAATTTGGAAATATTACAGTTGGACCCTGCATCCTAATCATTTCTACACACATCATTTTGCAAACAGTAGTGGACCGAGCACTGATTCTGGTGGTAGAACAAAGAAAATTACAGCACAAGGACAGGCCCTTTGGCCCTCCAAGCCTGCGCTGATCCAGATCCTCTATCTAAACCTGTCGCTTACTTTATAAGGATCTGTATCCCTCTGCTCCCTGCCTATTCATGTATCTGTCTCGATACATCTTAAAAAATGCTATCGTGCCCCTTCTACCACCACCTCTGAGAACGTGTTCCAGGCATCACCACCCTCTGTGTAAGGAGCTTTCCACGCATATGTCCCCTAAACCTTTCCTCTCTCGATTTGAACTCGTGACCCCCAGTAATTGAGTCCCCCGCTCTGGGGGAGAAAGCTTCTTGCTATCCATCATATTGATACCTCCCATGATTTTGTAGACCTCAATCAGGTACCCACTTAACCTCCGTCTTTCGAATGAAAATAATCCTAATCTACTCAACCTCTCTTCATAGCTCATTAGTTACAGCCTATCATTCTGAGAATGGTTTGGTTTGTTTATTCTTAATCTCTAATAACCATTTGTCCATCCAATATATTCTGCAAATCCCATGTGCTCTAATTTTATTTCCAACTTCCTGTTTGGAACTTTATGGAAACCCATCCGATAATCCAAATATACCATATTCACTGGTTCTCCTTTATCTATGCTACACACAACGTCCTCAAAAAACTGTATAGCAAGCTGTACCTCAGTTCAATTTAGCTGCTCACTTTTTCATGGAGCATCTTGACATGCTTTACCACATCAAAGCTGTTATAAATGTAAGTTCTATCCAGACGAAATTCAGGGAGAGTGGATGTTTGTTTGGTTTTTCCACTTTGAAGTATTCTGGGTTAATTCTGAGATCAAGAACCGGGGGTCTGGTTTCCAAATAAGAGGTCATTTGGAATTGTACTGAGGAAGACTTTGTTCATTCAGAGGGTGGTGAATCTTAAGAATTCTCTGCCTGAGGACCGTGGAAGCTCAATGATTGAGTCCGTTTAAATTGGAAATCAATGGATTTCGGTGTGAAAAAAGCATAAATGAACAGTGTTAGTATGGGTAATAGTTTAGGGATAGAGGATCAGCCACAATCTCACACTTGGAGTATTGTGTGCAGTTTTGGGCCCCATATCTCAGGAGGGATGTACTGACCCTGGAGCATGTTTAGAGGAGGTTCATGAGAATGGTCCCAGGGATGAAAAGCTTAACATATGAGGAAAGTTTGAGAATTCTGGGTTTATACTCGATGGAGTTTAGAAAGATATGGGGGATCTAAATGAAATGTACAAAAAACTGAATGGACTGAAAAGAGTAGATGTTGGGACGATGTTTGCATTGGTAGGAGGTAGGACCCAAGGGCATAACCTTAGAGTAAAGGGAAGATCTTTTAGAACGGAGATAAGGAGAAACGTCTTCAGCTAGAAAGTGGTGAATCTATGGAATTCCCTGCCACAGAAGGCTGTGGAGGCCAGGTCATTCTGTTTATTTAAGACCGAGCTGGGTTCTTGAGTATCGAGAGGATCAAGGGTAATGGAGAGAAAGCGGGAGAATGGGGTTGACAAACTTATCAGCCATGATTGAATGGCGGAGCAGACTCTGTGAGCTGAATGACCTAATTTCTGCTTCTATGTCTTATGGTTGTATAGACTCCAAGGGCTGAATGGCCCACTCCTACTTCTACTAAGCTCTGTTTAATCGCTGGGAGTGGTGTAGTGAAAGGTGGCCTGACAGAGTGGAACTCCAAGCTTGGGTGGGTGTGCTGAGTAGGCCCATGTTTGTGAATCGGTTGACTGAATTGTCACCTTACAGCAGGCCTGGGTTCAAGTCCCACCTGCTCCAGCGGCATGTAAAAACATGTCTGAACAGGTCGATCAGAAAACATTTATAATCCATCTCTGAACAGTGGTTGGGGTTGCGATCTGCCTCCCTGTGTGTTGGCAGTCGCAGAATTACAGGTTCATATTGTGTAGGAAGAAGCCATTCGGCCCAGCAGGTCCTTGGTGGCTCTTTGAGGGCAAGGAGAAAGTGACGACTGCGGATGTGGAGATCAGAGTCAAAAGGTGTGGTGCTGGAAAAGTACAGCAGGTCAGGCGGCATCCGAGGAGCAGGAGAGTTGTCGTTTCAGGCATAAGCAGTTCATGAGGAATGTTCAGTGGGCAATCCATTTAGTCCCATTCACTTTCCTCTTTCTCCACCTCCTTTTATCCTTTGTGTATTCATCCCAATCCCTTTTGAAGGCTGCTGTTGATTCTGTTTCCACCCTGTCAGGGCGTGCTTTTCAAATGCCAATCACACATTGGGTAAGAAGGCTTTTCCTCTTGGAGATTCTGGTATAATCTGCAATTGTCTTAAAGCAGGAGCTCATGTGCATGTCCCTGCATCAATGAAGACTACAGGATAGAAAAATAAAGTGGTTAAAAAGGCATACTGAATATTTCCCTAATCAATCAAAGGATTGAATACAGGAGCAAAGAGATTGTGTTGGAGGTGGATGTATTTGTGGTTTGACCATAGCTAGAGCACTGTGTTCTGTTCTGGTCACCACACTAAAGGAAGGATGCTGTTGGTCTACAGGGAACACAGAGGTGACTCTCTACCTCATTTTCCACTTGGAGTCCCTGCAGCCCTCCAGACTCAAAATAGAGTTCAATAACTTTTATATAGAATGTAGAACATTACAGCGGGCCCTCGATGTTGCACCGCCCTGTCATACCAATCTGAAGCCCATCCCACCTACACTATTCCATGTACATCCATATGCCTGTCCAATGGCAACTTAAATGTACTTAAACTTGGCGAATCTACTACCGATGCAGGCAAAGCATTCCATACCCTTACTACTCTGAGTAAAGAAACTACCTGGGCGGCATGGTGGCACAGTGGTTAGCACTGCTGCCTCACAGCACCTGAGACCCGGGTTCAATTCCCGCCTCAGGCGTCTGACTGTGTGGAGTTTGCACATTCTCCCCGTGTCTGCGTGGGTTTCCTCCGGGTGCT
>NC_057710.1:13892312-13900594 GCF_004010195.1 Chiloscyllium plagiosum
ATTCCATACATGTACCATCCTCTGCATGAAAAAGTTGCCCCTTAGGTCTCTTTTATATCTTTCCCCTCTCACCCTAAATCTATGCCCTCTAGATCTGGACTCCCCAACCCCAGGGAAAAGACTTTGTCTATTTATCGAATCCATGCCCCTCATAATTTTGTAAACCTCTGTAAGGTCACCCTTCAGCCTCCGATGCTCCAGGGAAAACAGCCCCAGCCTGTTCAGCCTCAGCCTCAGATCCTCCAACCCTGGCAACATCCTTGTAAATCTTTTCTGTACCCTCTCAAGTTTCACAACATCTATCCGATAGGAAGGAGACCAGAATTGCATGCAATATTCCAACAGTGGCCTAACCAATGTCCTGTACAGCTGCAACATGACCTCCCAACTCCTGTACTCAATACTCTGACCAATAAAGGAAAGCATACCAAACGCCTTCTTCACTATCCTATCTACCTGCGACTCCACTTTCAAGGAGCTATGAACCTGCACTCCAAGGTCTCTTTGTTCAGCAACACTCCCGAGGACCTTACCATTAAGTGTATAAGTCCTGCTAAGATTTGTTTTCCCAAAATGCAGCACCTCGCATTTATTCTGAATTAAACTCCATCTGCCACTTCTCAGCCCATTGGTCCAGATCCTGTTGTAATCTCAGGTAACCCTCTTCACTGTCCAATTTTGATATCATCTGCAAACTTACTAACTGTACCTCCTTATGCTTGCGTCCAAATCATTTATGTAAATGACAAAACGTAGAGGGCCCAGCACCGATCCTTGTGGCACTCCACTGGCTACAAGCCTCCAGTCTGAAAAACAACCTTCCACCACCACCCTCTTCTACCTTTTGAGCCAGTTCTGTCTCCAAATGCTAGTTCTTCTTGTATTCCATGAGATCTAATCTTGCTAATCAGTCTCCCATGGGGAACCTTGTCGAACGCCTTACTGAAGTCCATATAGATCACATCTACTGCTCTGCCCTCATCAATCTTCTTTGTTACTTATTCAAAACACTCAATCAAGTTTGTGAGACATGATTTCCCACGCACAAAGCCATGTTGACTATCCCGAATCAGTCCTTGCCTTTCCAAATACATGTACGTCCTGTCCCTCAGGATTCCCTCCAACAACTTGCCCACCACCGAGGTCAGGCTCACCGGTCTATAGTTCCCTGGCTTGTCTTTACCGCCCTTCTTAAACAGTGGCACCACTTTTGCCAACTTCCAGTCTTCTGGCACCTCACCTGTGACTGTCGATGATACAAATATCTCAGTAAGAGACCTAGCAATAACTTCTCTAGCTTCCCACAGAGTTCTCGGATGCTCTCTCCCCCTGCCCTCTTCTCCCACTATCTTTTTTCTCTTTTGCTTCTCTGCTTTCTTTTTTACTCTCGTTATCCTCTTCTCTTTTCTCACCCTCCTCTCTTTCATCGCTTTTTCGCTCCCTCTTTCCTGTCTTTTTTTTTCTGTCTCTCTCCTCGGTTTTTCACTCTCTCTCTCGTACGCCCTCTCCTCTCTTTTCCCCTACAGTATCTCCAAAGGCCCATTTCATTGCTGGAGTGGTGCTTGAACCCACAGCCTTTTGCCCCTGGAGACTGCATTAGCCGTTTGGCACTGAAACCCTCATGTTCATGCCTTTGCATGAACGAACTGGACACTTCCAATTCACTCCAGGCTGACCTGTATAATCTAGGGTTTTCCAAAACTTATGCCAAGTCCCATTCCCACAGCGTCCCTATTCTCACTGACTTACATTTGCGTTCTGGTTAAGTTGTGCCTTGATTTAAAAACAAAACTCAACCTGTTCCTTTGATTTCTCACGACCTAGCCCCTGCTCTATAACCTCTTCCAGCCCAACAATCCTCCAAGATATCTGTGTCCCAAATTTTCGACTTCTATTATGAATTGCTGATCCCTTCAGTTCTGGAAGTTTCTCCTGTAAAACCACAGGCTCCATTAAGGTGTTCCTTAAAATCTGCCTGTTTGACTCTATATTTGTTTTGGTCTTTTGCCCCAATACCTCTGTTATTGCTCAGTGTCCCATTTTGCAGGATTACAATACCTTCCAGAAGTAAGTCTTGATGTTTACCTACCTTAAGGGTGCTGTGTAAATGAAGGTGGTAGTGATTGAATTTGGTGTGTCTGTTGTTCTTTCAATTCCACTGTTCTGACTGACAGAGTGAGCTAAATAATTGCCAAGCCGTTTTGAGTGATTAATGTACGCATTGTAATGTGTAAGGAGAGTCATTGCATCACTTTGAGTCATTAAAGCCTCTTCTGCAGAAAGTCTTGGCAATATATCAGAAGGGAAACAGGTTATCCCAGTGTTGTTAAACTCGAAATGGTGCAGAAAAGAATAACAAGGATGTTGCCAGGTTTGGAGGGGTTGAGCTATAGGGAGACACTGAATAGGCTGGGGCTATTTTCCCTGGAGTATTGGAGGCTGAGGGATGACCTTTTTATAGAGGTTTATAAAATCATGAGGGGCATGGATAGCGTGAATACTCAAGACCCTTTCCCTGGGGTGGGCGAGTCCAAAAACAGAGGGCATAGGTTTAGGGTGAGAGGGAAAAGATTTAAAAGGGACCAAAGGAACAACTTTTTTCCATGCAGAGGCTGGTGCGTGTATGAAATGAGCTGCCAGAGGAAGTAATGGAGGCTGGTACAGTTACAACATTTAAAACGCATCTGGATGGGTATATGAATAAGAACGGTTTAGAGTGATATGGGCCAAATGCTGGCAAATGGGACTAGATTAATTTAGGATATCTGGTTGGCATGGATCAGTTGGACTGAAGGGTCTGTTTTTACTTGCTGTACATCTCTGTGACTTTAACTGCATTTTCATTTAACCATGTATGTGTTTTTATTCTTACAAACATGGTCTTTCTCTTCCCCTTCCCAGCCCACTCCCAGGGATTACACAAGGGAGTGGAATTTCTTTTTTGAAAAAAAATGCAATGGCAATACTTAATGGTTCTGTCCTGATGGCTCAGTGGTTAGCCCTGCTCCCTCATAGTGCCAGGGTTCAATTCCACCCTTGGGTGACTGTCTGTATGGAGTTTGCATGTCTGTGCGGGTTTCCTCCCACAGTCCAAAGGCATGCAGGTTAAGTGGATTGGCCACCGGAAATGTGGGATTATGGGGCTAGTTTTGGGTGGGATACTCTTCAGAGGGTCAGTGTAGACTCGAAGGGCTGAATGGCACTGTTGGGATTCAATGATTCTAGGCATCATCTGCAGAAGGAAAAATAGAGTTCTAATGAAAGGACATCAAATGTTGAGTTGAGAATTCTTGTTTATTTTAGATTTGTTAGTTTGTGCAAGTTTGTTAATTCCCTTCTGCATTGCGGTTAGTTTTGACATGGCACTCATTTATGGACTCCATCCATAAACACATTGACCAGGACCAATATACCGACTGCTGCTATGAACAACCAGAAGCAGTAGGAACGAAACCAAATAAATTCTGACCGACAGTATAGTAGCGCTTCATAGGAGGCTCCACAGCACTGCGGATGACACCTAGATAGGGCTCAACGTCTGCAAACCAATTTCCCAGCTCGGCGAATATACCCACAACAACTTCAATAGTGCGATTTATTTTTTTGGATTGAGACAGTGCAAGTTGATTTGTTGTTTGAGAAGAATACAATGTAAAGTTATCATAGTCCCATTAGTTGGGCGGCACGGTGGCACAGTGGTTAGCACTGCTGCCTCACAGCGCCAGAGACCTGGGTTCAATTCCTGCCGCAGGCGACTCTCTGTGTGGAGTTTGCACATTCTTCCCGTGTCTGCATGGGTTTCCTCTGGGTGCTCCGGTTTCCTCCCACAATCCAAAAATGTGCAGGTTAGGTGAATTGGCCATGCTAAATTGCCCGTAGTGTTAGGTGAAGGGGTAAATGTAAGGGAATGGGTCTGGGTGGGTTGCGCTTCGGCGGGTCGGTGTGGACTTGTTGGGCTAAAGAGCCTGTTTCCACACTAAGTAATCATGACTGGTGGTGACTTTAACCTAAAGGTCACCACACCTCAGGTGAGATTGAGCAAGAAACTGCACTGCGCTGTTGGCATCGCGCTATGTGGTAAACTAGCCATCGAGCTAACTGAGCGAACAGATTAGCTGCTGAACAGACCCTTGAAAGAGACTATGGTCCTGTGTGCTATGTCAAAATTTAATTTGTTTATATGCAGAGCAAAATCAGTGAGATGAAGTTCGGTTTTGAAATCTGGTGAAGAGTGGGCTACAACACTGGGTTAATGTATATCTAAGGAGATATGTTTTGTACAGAGTCATCTGAGGTCAATACTTGGAATATTAGAATACTTATGGATAATCTTAACACAAAAAAAGCTGCAGTCACATTTAGTAAACTGTCAAGAAGCCAGTTTGACGTTGCATTACTCAGTGAGGCTTTGTAACTCTGGGAGGAGCAGCTGAAAGAGCAAGCTGGGAATTCACCTTCTCTTGGAGAGGAAAGGCTCACTGTAATCATCATGTTCACATAGGTGAGCTTGGATGTATTTTCAGAACTCCCCAGTTGTATACATTCAAGGCAATACGGACTTCAGTAAGGCGTTCGACAAAGTTTCCCATATGGAACCCAAAGTTTCCCACTGGTTAACAAGGTTAAATTACACGGAATAAAGGGAGAACTAGCCATTTGGATACAGAACTGGCTCAAAGGTAGAAGTCAGAGGGTGGTGGTGGAGGGTTGTTTTTCAGACTGGAGGCCTGTGACCAGTGGAGTGCCACAAGAATTTGTGCTAGACCACCACTTTTCATCATTTATATAAATGATTTGGATATAAGCATAAGAGGTACAGTTAGTAAGTTTGCAGATGACACCAAAATTGGAGGTGTAGTGGACAGTGAAGAAGGTTACCTTAGATTATAACGGGATCTTGATCAGATGGGCCAGTGGGCTGAGAAGTGGCAGATGGAGTTTCATTTAGATGAGGTGCTGCATTTTGGGAAAGCAAATCTTAGCGGGACTTATATACTTAATGGTAAGGTCCTGGGGACTATTGCTGAACAAAAAGACCTTGGAGTGTAGGTTCTTTGAAAGTGGAGTCGCAGGTAGATAGGATAGTGAAGAAGGCGTTTGGTATGCTTTCCTTTATTGGTCAGAGTATTGAGTACAGGAGTTGGAAGGTCATGTTACGGCTGTACAGGACATTGGTTAGGCCACTGTTGGAATATTGCGTGCAATTCTGGTCTCCTTCCTATCGGATAGATGTTGTGAAACTTGAAAGGGTTCAGAAAAGATTTACAAGGATGTTGCCAGGGTTGGAGGATTTGAGCTATAGAGAGAGGCTGAACAGGCTGGGGCTGTTTTCCTTGGAGCATCGGAGGCTGAGGGGTGACCTCATAGAGGTTTATAAAATGATGAGGGGCATGGATAGGATAAATAGGCAGTCTTTTCTCTGTGGTGGGGCAGTCCAGAACTAGGGGGCATAGGTTTGGGGTGAGAGGGGAAAGATATAAAAGAGACTAAGCGGCAACCTTTTCACACAGAGGGTGGTATGGGTATGGAATGAGCTGCCAGAGCAAGTGGTGGAGGCTGGTACAATTGCAACATTTAAAAGGCATCTGAATGGGCATATGAATAGGAAGGGTTTGGAGGAATATGGGCTGGGTGCTGGCAGGTGGGACTAGATTAGGTTGGGAAAACTGGTCGGCATGGACAAGTTGGACCAAAGGGTTTGTTTCCATGCTGTACATCTCTATGACTCTATGTTCACTAACGATGCCCTGCTCTACCTCTCCATCAGTTCTCCTGACCCCTCCTATTGCCACTAAAATGATCAGACCGCTGTCTCCATAATGAGGGCTAGATGTGCAGAAATCCTCCTCAATAAATATTGGGAACTTTGAAAATATTTATTCCAGATCCTGTTTACTACCAATTTCAGCCTTTTTTCCTGAAACTATACTTTTTAAGACCAGATTGGGTTGTTTGCACTGTGATGCCATTTTTTGACCATGAGCTGATCTTCCAACCATGCATTTGTTCCACAGTTAAGATTGCCTATTTTCACCTCTCTGACACGCCTTTATCAGTGAGAAATCAAAGCAGCTGTAGGCCATTTGGCCCCTCAGTTCCACGGCAGCATTCCATATTATAATCACTGATCTGTTTGGGTTTTGAATGCCACATTTCCCATTTACCCTTGATTAACTTACCCATTTGATTTCCTTGACTGACACGAATCTTGCAGGCTGACTAATAGTCAGTTTTAAAAATATTCAACGATCTTCACATCCATTGTCTTGAGGTAGAGAGTTTCAAAGTCATACAGCGCTCTCTCTCTCTCTCTCTCTGCCTTTTAAAACCGAGATTCCTAATTTTAGAAACAACTACCAAATCATTCTGAACTCTCCCTGAGAGGGGAATGTCCTTTTCCATAGGCGAAAATGAGGACTGCAGATGCTGGAGATTAGAGTTGAGAGTGTGGTGCTGGAAAAGTACAGCAGGTCAGGCCGCATCCGAGAAGCAGGAGAATCGACTTTTCAGGCAAAAGCCCTTCATGTCAACCTTCACAAGACCATCCAAAATCTCTTAACTTCCACTGGCCGGTTACCCCTCCAGTAGAAGATAAACACTGTCTATCCAACCTATGCTTTTAGTCATCGAATCCCTGCACTGTGGAAGCAGGCCATTCGGCCCATCAAGTCCACACTGACTCTCCGAGAAACATCCCACCCAGGCCCACCCTTACTCTATCCCTGTAACCCTCCATTTCCCATGGCTAATCCATCTAGCATGCACATCCCTGGACACAATGGGCAATTTAGCATGGCCAATCCACCTAACCTGCACATCTTTGGACTGTGGGAGGAAACCGGAGCACCCGGAGAAAAGCCACGCAGACTGTGGATGAATGTGCAAACTCCACACAGACAGTCACTTGAGGGTGGAATCGAACCTGGATCCCTGGTAATGTGAGGCAGCAGTGTTGACCACTGAGCCACCGTGCTGGTCATTCAACCTAGCAAAACCTGCCTCCAAAGCGTTACATCCTTCCAATAAGTAAGGGGACCAAAACCACACACGTATTCAAAACATGAAGCATGACATCGTTACTTGCATAATATAACATAAAAGTAATAAAGGATAGCATTGCCATTAGCTGCTTTCAGTACATACTCCATCTGAATACTAATACATTGTGACTCATCCATTGGAACACCTTGAACCCTCTGCATCCCGATTCTCTACTCATTGTCTGTTTGGTTAATACTCTTTAATTTTTTCTGGCCAGCTAAACAATTTTACATTTTCCCAAATTACATTCCATGTGCCAGATGTTTGCCCTTTCACTCAGAACCTCTGCGTGAGTTTGCATCCCAATGTGGAGCTTTTTCATTACAGAACATTCCATCTGTTTTTGAGATCTGGATATTCAGCGACTGTGCCTTCACACCCTGTGGCTAGGCCATTGATGTGAATTGTCAAAAGTTGAGACTCCACCCATCAGACAGGGACCCATTTATTCCAACTCTGTTTTCTACCAGCCAACCAATTTCTATCAGTGGTCAAATTAATGCAAAATACTGTGGATGCTGAAGGTCTGACATTTAAGACAAAGTGCTGGTGAAGCTCAGCATGTCTGACTGCATTTGTAAAGAGAGAGAAAGAGATAATATTTTATCTTTGGAATAGGGAGTTACTATTAAATCCATAAATATATTAAATTACTATTACTTGAAGTTGGTTTGCTCAGGTGGCTGGACAGCTGGTTTGCAATGCAGAATGATGCCAAATTCTCACACTGTCTGGGGTTAACATTGAACAACTCTCCTTCTCAAGTTCTCCCTTTGCCTGAGGTATAGTGACCTTTGTCTCTCTCTCTCTCTCTCTCTCTCTCTCTCTTATTTAGTAAGAGTATCAACTCCAATTTGGAGGTCCTAAGAAAACACTCATTGGTTAGAACGTGGATCTTAGATGCTTTCAAAACGAAACTGGATGTATACACAAGATTTACATGGATTTATTTTAAAAATCCTGAGGCAAGTTGAATAGACTGATAGGAAATGCACTGGTAGCTGTGCCAAACAGTCTGCTCCTTGCTCTGTATAATCTGTGAGGAGAAAGTGAGGACTGCAGATGCTGGAGATCAGAGCTGAAAATGTGTTGCTGGAAAAGCACAGCAGGTCAGGCAGCATCCAAGGAACAGGAGAATCGACGTTTCGGGCATAAGCCCTTCTTCAGGAATGAGGAAGGTGTGCCCAGCAGGCTAAGATAAAAGGTAGGGAGGAGGGACTTGGGGGAGGGGCGTTGGGAAT
>NC_057710.1:13904422-13920111 GCF_004010195.1 Chiloscyllium plagiosum
GCTGGACACACTTTCCTCATTCCTGAAGAAGGGCTTATGCCCAAAACGTCGATTCTCCTGTTCCTTGGATGCTGCCTGACCTGCTGTGCTTTTCCAGCAACACATTTTCAGCTCTGTATAATCTGTGCCTATCTGGTAGGGGTTTAGCCATTTCTCTGTGTTCTGATCAGTCGGCTTCTAGTTGTACAGAATCTAAATTGTTACAGAACCAGCCCATCAAGCCTGCCAATCTCCCGCCTTTGGCCTACGTCCTTGCACATCATTACAATCCAAACAAAATCTGAATTCTCAATTGAACTTGCCTCCAGGGCAGTGAGCTCTGCCATCCACACTACATCCCATGTGAGAGAGAATTTGTTTTTCTCACCTCACCCTTGCTTCGTCTGCCCCTCAGTTTAATCTTTGCCCTCTCTTTTACATTTGCAAACAGCTCCACCCTATCTGCTCTGTCCAGCTCACTCATGATTTTGAAGTCAAGCCAATTTGGCATCACTCCCTCTACTGTTGTCTGCTGGATGGTTAATTCTTTCAAAACAGTTGCTGATTATGTCCATCCACTGATTTCATATATTTCACCTGAGCTCAGTGGAGAGCTAGTACTGCCTTGTAGGGCCGAATGGCATCCCTGTGGTTCTGTAATGACTCTGACTGTGAAACGGTTTGGGCTGGAAAATTTGAATGAAGTTTTGTGTGAATTTGTTGACTTGGCTCAGGAAAGCCAAGGCTGGACTATTTGATTCATTTTCTTCGGAAGTCCTATCTTAACAGCAACGTGCTTGGGACCTGCAGCCCAGCGCCTGCTGCCATTCAAGAAGGCAGATCCCCACCACCTTCTGGAGGGCAATTCGGGACAGGCAGTGGATACTGGCTCAGCAGCGGCACCCACATCCCGTGAAAGAATTTTAGATAAAAGAAATAAAATAAAGAGTAGGTTCCTAAAGAGAGGAGAGCAGGAGTAGGGGGACCTGGGAGAACATATTACACAAGTCATTGAAGGTGTCAGTGCACATTGAGAGTGGGTTGTGAATCAGTAAGTGGCATCGCGGACTTCATAAATTGGATGTAGAGAATTGTTTAGTTTTAAAAAAAAAAGTGGGGGTGATATGAAACCTGTTTATTGCATTGATTCCACCTCAGTTGGAGCATTGCCCTGTACACCGCATAAGGATGTTGAAGGCCTGAGAGTCATAGAGATGTACCTTTCAGTCCAACTCGTCCATGCTGACAAGATATCTGAATCTAATCTAGTCCCCTTTGCCAACACTTGGCCCATATCCCTCTCAACCTATTCTTTTACCTATCCAGATGCCTTTTAGATTAGATTACCTACAGTGTGGAAACAGGCCCTTCAGCCCAACAAGTCCACACCGACACTCCAAAGAGCAACCCCCCCCCCCACATTCACCCCTGACTAATGCAACTAACTCTATGGGCAATTTAGCTTGGCCAATTCATTTTAAATATTGTAATTCCACCAGCCTCCACCACTTCCTCTGGCAGCTCATTCTATACACACGCTATCGTCTGCGTGAAAAGGTTGCTCCTTGGGTTCCTTTTAAAATTTTTCCCCCCTCACCTTAAGCCTATACCCTCTAAGTTCTGGCCTCCCCAGAATTTTATAAACCTCGAAGATCACCCCTAGCCTCCGACACTCCAGAGAAAACAGCCTCTGCCTACCCCTAGAGACATGCACAAAGAATTTCACCAGATTGTCTCCAGGGGTGAGGAACCTTCAGTGGTGCAGATTATGGAAGCTGTTCACCTTCTAGAAGGCAGGATTGAGTGTGGCTCTGTTTGAGTATTCAAAACCATGAGGAGTCTGGGCAGTAGATAGGGAGAAACTGTTCCATATGAAATGATCAATGTTAACAATTTAAGCTGATTCACTCTTTTGCTAATTAGGATTCTGTTTTATGTCGCATGTGGTTAGAATCTGGAATGCAGTGCCTGAGTGCACGGTCGAGGCAGTTTCTATCATGTGTTTCTAAAGTTTTCTATAATGTGGGGTTGCACAAGAACCCAACCATTGGGTTAAAGAAGAGCTATCTGTATGGTGTCCCCCACACTCCAGCATCATCGTAAAATACAAAAATAAACTAAAACATAGAATATAAAGGCAGAAAAATGAAAATACAGTCCCTCTTGTTAAGTGCTCCACCCATGGGCCATGGGGTCAGACACGAGTCCACTTCACCCCGTCGCCATGGGAATGAGAGCCACCTATTCTTCAGTGCCAACCCACCTCCACCGACTCCCTCACCGTTGAGTCCTCACTGGATCTCGCCAATGCAGATCCTACTGGTTGTTACCGGGCACTGCACCAGCCCAAACCCGTCACCGCCTTGAGCCACCACATTGATACAGCTGCTGCTGGGTCCTGTACTGGGTCCAAACTCTCTTCCGCCCCCACTGCTGCCATGAATCTGTACTGGGTGTAGACACCACCAGAAACCCAAAGTGGACTTGGCCACTTCAGCAGCCACAAGTTGGCACTAGGACCCCTCGGCGCTGCGGAAGCTGCTGGCAATCCACACTATCTTTGCCTGTGTTCAGGGAGTATTTGTTTTTTAATGCTGAAACGAATCAATTGCCATTTCTGTGCAGGTCATGTTTCTGCTGTGTGCTTCACATGCTGATATCTGATGGTATAATCAAAGTGATGTTGCGGCAATCTGGTATTCAGAATGATAAAGGAAAAATCAAATTGAAGAAATGGACAAAAATTAAACACCATTTCAGAGCAGTTTCTTTCATGTATAGTATACAATATAGATGGAGTGTTCAGCTATGACATGACTGGCAGGGAACAGGATTAAAGGTTGAAGAATGAAGGGTGGCTCAGTGGTTAGCACTACTGCCTCACAGCACCAGGGACCCTGGTTCGATTCCAGCCTCAGGTGACTGTCTGTGTGTAGTTTGCACATTCTCCCAGTGTCTGCGTGGATTCCCTCTGGGTGCTCGGGTTTTCTCTCACAGTCCAAAGATGTGCAGGTCAGGTGGCTAGGCCATGCTGCATTATCCGTTCAGGGATGTATGGGTTAAGTGTGGGAAATGCAGGTTTCCAGGAATGGGATAAGGGGTTGGGATCCTCTTTGGGGGAGCTGTGTGGACTTGTTGGGCTGCCTGGCCTGTTTCCACACTGTACGGATTCTATGTAATGAAGCTCATGGTTTTACTGGGCTTCCCCGTGCAACGCCATCACATGATTTCCCCCAAAACCAGGGACAAAAAAAGGAGGTCTCAAACCTACATTGTCCTCTCCCAAACCTAGTCCCTGTCACTCCTCACTCTTTTGCTATCTGACCTACCTCGGTTACCAATCTGGTAATACCTCACTTGTAAAATTTGCACAGTGATAGTGTCTCTACGACTATCCCAGACATTCTATGTTCAAGTCCCGCCTGCCCTCGTTGTGTGTCATGCCATCAGTCATTCTACATTTTAGTCCTGTGCCCATGGTAGTGACCCTACCTGTGATTCTGAGCCAAGAGGTCTCAGTTCAAGTCCTACCTCCTCCATCCCTGAACATGATTTGGAGATGTCGGTGTTGGACTGGGGTGTACAAAGTTAAAAATCACACAACACCAGGTTATAGTCCAAAAAGTTTAATTGGAAGCACACTAGCTTTCGGAGCGACGCTCCTTCATCAGATGATAGTGGAGGGCTCAATCCTAACACACAGAATTTATAGCAAAAATTTACAATGTGAAGTAACTGAAATTACCTGATGATGATGATGAAGGAGCGTCGCTCCGAAAGCTAGTGTGCTTCCAATCAAACCTGTTGGGCTATAACCTGGTGTTGTGTGATTTCTAACTTTGTAATCCCTGAACAGGTTGATTTAAGGCTTCCCATAGGATGTTAGTGTTTCTCCAGTTCTGGCCGTCTCAGTAAAACCAGTTTCTGTCACTTTATAAAAAGCTGAAAAAGCTCAGGTAGCATTTGTGGAGAGTTCACGTTACATTACCTTTCATCTGAACTTCTCGATTGAAGCCTGTGCCTTCAGCTTTTAATGGCTGAAAGCTCTGCAATTCTCTGCCACAATCTCTCCACTTTGCAACCACTGTTTTCTTGTAGACCCTTAAAACCTGCATTGTTTAAAATAGTTTTGGTTATCTCTCTTATGTGGTATTTTATTCATCAAGCCTCCAATGTAATGTCTTGGAATATTTTATTTCAAAATACAGTTACCACCCACTGGGCAAATCCACTAATTTTCAAGTCCCACTACTCCCAGGGTTTCAACTAAAGTTGATCATTTTAATGCAAAGTGAACTAAAACACTGACCAAGTTCCTATGCCTAATAAAACTATTATTTGGACAAATAAATGAATTCTAATTTCAAATAAACTATCAACGTTAAGTCTGTTCTATCTTAAATCACCTTTTTTTAAAAATCCCCTGCTCATACATAGAGGAGAAAGTGAGGTCTGCAGATGCTGGAGATCAAAGTTGAAACTTTATTGCTGGAACAGCACAGCAGGTCAGGCAGCATCCAGGGAACAGGAGATTCGACGTTTCGGGCACAGGCCCTTCTTCAGGAATGAGACAAGCAATAGAGATAATAACATGAAACATCGGTTTTATGGATGGAAGGGAAAAAAAAACTAGGAACTGCCTTTCAATAGCACCAGGACTTTGTTGTTAATCTTCTTTCTCCAGTTTCTTTTACTTTTTTTCACAGGACGCACAAAGCGCTCAGTATTCTCATGACAAAGTCTCTTAGTTACTGGTCAAAAGCAAAAGCTAATAGCAACTGCAGGCGGAAAAAAAAGCTAGCTTTCTTGAGGCTTGAGTTATGTTACAGTACAGAGCAAGTCTCATGCTCCACCTACCCTTCCAGCAGTCCAAAGGCTTCTCATGGTATTGTTTGCAACAGAAGTTATCCAAGAGCCATTCAGAGTTGTGGTAAGGCTTGATGATCTTTGGCTTTACCCACTGTTTGCAATGCTGCAGATGAATCAGCTACCTTTTGCCCACCAAACCACGCGTTACACACATGCCATAATGAAATTCTGGCTACAACCATCACCTTCCCCCACCTTGCACTGCATGGATAAAACTTCAGTATGAACACCACACACCAGTTTCACTAACTTTTTAAAAGCTTTTAAGAGCCTTTCTTGTTTGTTTTAGTTTGAAGTCAAAAAATCACCTAACCGTTTGAGTCCACTATGACTCTTCTTCAGAATTGAAGGAAATTAGGAATGTGATGCCCATAAGAGCATATGACATAGGAGCAGAAATTAGGCCACTCGGCCTATCGAGTCTGCTCTGCCATTCAATCATGGATGATAAGTTTCTCAACCCCATTCTCCCGCTTTCTCCCTGTAACCCTTGATCCTCTTGACAATCAAGAACCTATCTATCTCAGTCTTAAATATACTCCATGAGCTGGCCTCCACAGTCTTCTGTGGCAATGAATTCCATAGATTCACCACTCTGGCTGAAGAAATTTCTTCTTATCTCTGTTCTAAAAGATCTTCCCTTTGCTGTAAGGCTACGCCCTCTGGTTCTAGTCTCCCCTACCAATTGAAACATTTTCCTAACATCCACTCGGTCGAGGTCATTCAGCATTCTGTATGTTTCAGTTCGAACCCCCCTCATTCTTCTAAAATCCATCGAGTATAAACCCAGAGTTCCTCATATGTTAAGTTTTTCATTCCTGGGACAATTTTCTTGAACCTCCTCTTGAACACACTCCAAGACCAGTACATCCTGAGGTAGGAGGCCCAAAGCTGCGCACAATACTCCAAAAGTGGTCTGACCAGAGCCTTATAGAGCCTCTGAAGTACATCCCTTCTTTTACATCCAAGTCCTCTCAAAGTAAATGCCATCATTGTATTTGTCTTCCTAACTCCTGACCCAACCTGCCAGTTTACCTTGAGAGAATCCTGGACTAGAACTCCCAAATCACTTTACATTTCAGATTTCTGAATTTTCTCCCCATTTAGAAAATAGTCCATGTCTCTATTCTTCCTACCAGAGTGCCTGACCTCACATTTTCCCACGTTGTATACCATTGTAATTTCTTTGTCCACTCTCCTAACCTGCCCAAATCCTTCTGCAGCCTCCCCGCCTCCTCAATGCTACCTGCCCCCCTACCTATCTTTATATCATCCGCAAACTTAGCCAGAATGCCCCCAGTTCCTTCATTTAGATCATTAATACATAAAGTGAAAAGTCGTGGTTCCAACAGTGAGCCTTGTGGAACACCACTTGTCACCGGCTGCTATCCTGAGAAGGACCTTTTTATCCCCACTCTCGCTTTCTGCCAGACAGCCAAGCCTCTATCCATGCTCGCACCTTGCCTCTGACACCATGGACCTTGGGTGCTCCGGTTTCCTCCCACAGTCCAAAGATGTGCAGGTCAGGTGAATTGGCCATGCTCAATTGCCCATAGTGTTAGGTGCATTAGTCCGAGGGAAATGGGTCTGGGTGGATTAGTCTTTGGAGGGTCAGTGTAGACTTGTTGGGCCGAAGGGCCTGTTTCCACACTGTAGGGAATCTAATCTAATCTTATTTTACTCAGCCTCCTGTGTGGCACCTTATCAAAGGCCTTCTAGAAGTCCAGGTAGATAACATCTATTGACTAATGTTGAGCTTCACTTGAAGACTGCGCCAGGTCATGATCTTTTCTCTGCTGATATCACCTGGTTCTGGTAATGCACTCACATCCCCATGCACTATGCTGAGCCATACCATCGCTATCATGCAGTTATGGGTTTTCAGTGTGTGAATTTGCAACAAATATGCTTGTTTAAAATCTGTCATAAAGTGAAACCCATGGCAATTTCCAAAACCAGTTATCCCAGTTGATTGCCTGTTATGCTGATTTCTATGAGTACTAGTCTCTGACCTGTTATTTGATTTTAGAAAGCTTTTAATGGCTTTTCGCACACGTATAAACAATGTTTTCTCCCCCTGAGGAAGGTATAAAATGAAAAAAATTAGACCGTTTTCAACTGAGTGTGTAATGCTTACAGCCTGCTAATGTTTTGTGCCTATTCTGAATGAAGAGCGATTATAGGGATGTTGTTGTTATAGAATCATAGAGAAAAAGTGCAGGAGGAGGCCATTTAGCCCTTCGAGCTAGCATCATCATCCAATATGATCTTGGCTAATCATGCAATCTCAGGAATCCACTCTAAATCTCTCCCCATACCCCTGGATCCCTTCGGCAGCAAGGGCCACGTCCTTCTTCCTCTTGAACATTTCTAATGAACTGGCCCCAACAGCATCCTGTGAGAGAATTCCACCAGATCACAGCTTTGTGTGAAGAAATTCTTCCTCATCGCAGTCCTGAATGGCCTACCCCTGATTCTTGGACTTACTGTAAGTCATGGAGTCATTCAGTCCTTACAGCACAGAAGATGACCGTTCCTTCCATCAACTCTGTACCAGCTCATGACAATAATCCAACCATGCCCATTCACTCTTCCATCTGCAAAGCTATCTTCCTCTTTCATAGAATGTAGGTATCACTGGCAAGGCCAGCATTCGTTGTTCATCCTTAATTGCCTTTAAGAGGGAACTGAAGAGTCAGTCATATTATTCTGGAGTAGCATGTAGGTCACAACTGGCAGATTTTCTTCCTGAAAGATATTAAAAGTAGAAAAGATGACCTGAATGATTAATGAGGAGCAAAAAATTAGAGAAAGCACGTTAGAAATATAGAAAACAGAGTCATAGAGATGTACAGCACGGAAACAGACCCTTCGGACCAGCTCATCTGTGCCAACCAGATATCCTAAATTAATCTAGTCCCATTTGCCAACATTTGGCCCGTATCACTCTAAACCCTTCCTATTCATATGCCCACTCAGTTGTCTTTTAAATGTTGTGTTTGTACCAGCCTCCACCACTTCCTCTGGCAGCTCATTCCATACACACATCACCCTCTGCATGGGGAATGTTGCCCCTTCGATCCCTTTTATATCTTTCGTCTCTCAGCTTAAACCTACACCCTCAAGTTTTGGACTCCTGCCATCCCAGGGAAAAGACCTTGTTTATTTACCCTATCCATGCCCCTCATAATCTTATTCTTTATATTACTAGATTCCCTACAGTGTGGAAACAGGCCCTTCGGCCCAACCAGTCCAAACCGACCCGCCGAAGAGTAACCCACCCAGACCCATTTCCCTCTGACTGATGCACCTAGCACTATGGGCAATTCAGCATGGCCAATTCACCTGACCTGCACGTCTTTGGACTGTAGGAGGAAACCCACACAGACACTGGGAGAATGTGCAAACTCCACACAGTTGCCCAAGGCTGGAATCAAACCTGGGAACCTCGTGCTGTGAGGTAGCAGTGCTAACCACTGAGTCACCATGCCACCCCTAAGACTTTCTATTGTTACAGGTGAAATGCTGTTAAAGTGAGGGTTTGTCTTAAAGAAAGTGACTCTGAGGAATTAACAGTGGGACAATAAGGAGATGGTATTTTGTACCAGACTTCACTATAGAGAATACACGTAACATCCCAGTAATAGCTGGAAGTCAGGAAACAGAGTTCTGAGGAAGGGTCACCAGACCTGAAATGTTAACACTCTGATTTCTCTTCACAGATGGTGCCAGACCTGCTGAGCTTTTCCAGCAGCTTCTGTTTTTGTTAGGCTAATATGGGGAATGGGTGTATTGTGTTATGAAGGAGGCCCAGATTGTATCTGCTCTAGTTTAAGCGAGTAAGAGATGATTTGAATGTAACAAAGGACCCTGAGGGGCCTTGTCAGTGTAGGTGTGGAGACCATATTTCCAGTTTTGAGAGAATTTGTAATTAGGGAGTTTCCCATTGAAAACCAAGAAGAGGAGAATGTCTTTCTTTCAAACTGCCTCATTGAATAGAGGTGGAAGCAGTGTACAAGTAGGGGAGACGCATTCAGAGGGTCAGCAGTGGGAAGCCTAGGAATCTCCGAGAATATCCAGGCCTAACACTGAGTCTTGCTGTAAAACGGTCTGTAATAGTTGCACCTTGTTGCATCAGGTGTAAACTGGGATTTAAGCAACTTACTGACTTCATAATTATTCTAAAAACAATCCATCCTGACCCTGAAAAAAACTCATTCTATATTTCTGGAATCTTAAGTTTCTTCATTCTGATATTAAATAAAAACAAAACCCAAACATATTCATAGGCCCTTCTAAATGTTAGCTGTTCTTTTTACTTTACAAAATGACTTATGTTTTATTTTAATTAGATTGCAAATGAAGGGTGGGAAGTGCTGGATTGCAGCCCGTGTGAATACTTAAAGGGATTGGCTGCTTCTCAAATGACATCACAGTTGCTGCATGCCAAGAGATCCTCTTGACCTGGTGCCAGATTTAACCTTTGCAAACGATACCCGAGAGATCACAAGATCATCGCAGGCAACTTTCTCTGATCAGAGATCAGAGTAACCTCCTTCCTTCTCTCCTAACTGTAAAATCCAGGCTTTTTTTTTAAATTGCTTCAGAGTTGTGGAAGGGTCCGAGACTAGAGGGCACAATCTCGGAATAAAGGGTTAGCCATTTAAGACCAATGAGAAGGTTTTTTTTCTCTCAGGAGATCGTGAATCTGCAGAATTCTTTACCTCAAAGGGCTGTTGAGGCTGAGTCTTTGAGTATATTCAATGCTGTGATAGACTAATTTTTAATCTGTCAGGAAATCCAGAATTATGGGATAAGGGAGGAAAGTGGGGTCGAGGATTAATGGGAGAACAAACTCGATGGGCTGAATGGCCTTCTGCTCCCACTGTTTTATGAACACTGTTGGGATTATTGGTGAATACACAACTTTCTTTCATTGTCCCTATCCAAAATTTTGATGTTGCACAGCACAGTCTAAAAACGAGCAAATTTTGCGTAAGAGGGGAAATCAGATGTAAAATTCACTGATTGCAAACATTTGGAATGAATGGTATACACATTCAGCTTTTTGGGGACCTTCTGCCATTCATTGGGATTATTGGACTGAGTGACAGATCACATTGACCCACCTTGGCTCCATATCCCCCAATATGGAAAATGATCAAATATCTATAAATCTCAAATTGGAAATCTGCAGTTGGTCCTCAAGCTGTTGAGGGCAAGAGAGTTGTTGATCTGCAGTAATTTTTTGTGGTAAAGGTGTTTATTGATTTCTTCCCCAACTTCCAAAGCAAAAGGCCTGACAATAATTATTCAATAGGCGAAAGTGACTACTGCAGATGCTGGAGATTAAAGTCGAGAGTGTGGTGCTGGAAAATCAACATACATTTTCCTGCTCCTCAGATGCTGCTTGTGCTTTACCAGCACCACACTGATTAGATTTTAGATTGGATTCCTTACAGTGTGCAAACAGGCCCTTCGGCCCAACAAGTCCACACCGACCTCCGAAGAGTAATTCACTCAGACCCATTTCCCTCTGACTAATGCACCTAACACTATGGGCAATTTAGCATGGTCAATTCACCTAACCTGCACATCTTTGGATTGTGGGAGGAAACCGAAGCACCCAGAGGAAACCCACGCAGTCACTGGGAGAATGTGCAAACTCCCCACAGACAGTCGCCCAAGGCTGGAATCGAGCCTCCATCCCTGGCGCTGTGAGGCAGCAGTGCTAACCACTGAGCCACCATGCCGCTCTCAATAATAGTTATTCTGTGTCATGTCGTTCCATCAGAGAAAAAAGAAAGGAGGCTGGTGACGTCTACAGTGTTAATGGGGCAACAGAGGAGGTGATGACCTCATGGTATTATCAATGGATTGTTAATCCAGGGACCTAGGTAGGTTCCAGGAACCCAGGTTTGAACCCTGCTATGGTAGATGGTAGAATTTGAATTCAATAAAAATCTGGAATTAAGAGTCTAATGATCATCATGAATTGATTGTTGGGGGAAAGACCCATCTCATTTACTAATGTCTTTTAGAGAAAGAAATCTGCCATCCTTACCTAGTCTGGTCTACGTGTGACACTTTTTTTCTTTAATGTTGCGGGGATGTGAGTTTGAATCCCACCACGGTCATCAAATTCTGATGACAGAATTTGAATTCGATAACAAAATCTGTAATAAGCTAGTTAAATATTAGTCGTGTAATCACTGTTGAATAAACCAATTTGGTTCACTAAAGAGGAAAGGAAGGAAATCTGTTGTCCTTAGCTGGCCCACATGTAATTCTAAACCTATATCAAAGTAGTTGACTCTTCAATGCCGTTTGGGCAATTAGGGACGGGCAATAAATGCTGGCCTAGCCAGTATACCCTCATCCTGTGAATAAACAAAAAAACAAAATTGTGCTTCATGGAAGTGTCGGGCCTAGGAGTCAAGGGATTGATGGGTGAAGTCAGTCTCAGAATGGGCTGGATTTTGTTTTGAAATTCTTCCTGTTTCTCTATTGTCATTCCAGGTTGGTTTCTTGAAGATCAGTCACAAATATGAAATCACGTTTCTGCTGCCTGTCTCCCAGAACCTGCGGCAACAGAGCCAGTCTGTCCCCCTCGCTAACCTTTACTTGAAGCTGGTTGACATCGCTCCAGTAGCAGAAGGTGAGAGCTCTTTCCAAGTGGTTGGGAAAAGGGAGGGATTGCAAAAGGACTTGGGCAATGTGAGGGAAACCTCTGCATTGTCTGATTATAGTCTGGAATACACCGGACAATCTCTGATGGAGACACATATTAATAGCGATTTATAGAAGATAATTGGATACATACTTGAGAAACATTGTTATATTAGTCAACAATACCAAGATCATCTTATTTCCTGTCTGAGGGACTTTGCTGTGCATTAAGTGGATGAGGTTTTTCTGCCAAGCAGTAGATTTGGATTTGAAAAGCATTTGGCACGCTTACCTTCATCAGTCAGAAACATTGATTATAGGTGTTAGGATGTCATGTTTGCGGCTGTACAGGGTATTGGTGAGGTCACTTTTAAAATATTGCATGCAGTTCTGCGAAAGGAAAGATGTTGTGATACTTGAAAAGGTTCAGAAAAGATTTAAAAGGATGTTGCCAGGGTTGGAGAGTTTGAGCTATATGGAGGGGCTGAATAGGCTGGGGCTGTCTGATGTTGAGGGCTGACCTTGTAGAGGTTTAAAAAATCACAAGGGGCATGGATAAGTGAATAACCAAGGTCTTTTCCCC
The DNA here is from genome assembly GCF_004010195.1 of Chiloscyllium plagiosum. Taxonomy (NCBI): domain Eukaryota; kingdom Metazoa; phylum Chordata; class Chondrichthyes; order Orectolobiformes; family Hemiscylliidae; genus Chiloscyllium; species Chiloscyllium plagiosum. The sequence goes on from NC_057710.1 coordinate 13,916,523, forward strand.
AGGGTGGGAGACTCGAAAACTAGAGGGCAAGGTTTAATGTGAGGACGAGAAAGACATAAAAAGGACCTGAGCGACAATATTTTAACGCAGAGGGTGGTACGGGTATGGAATGAGCTGCCAGAGAAAGTGGTGGAGCATGGGACAATAACAAAATTTAAAGGCAACTGGATGGATATATGAATAGGAAGAATTTAGAGGGATATGGGCCAAGTGCTGGCAAATTTATATGGACTACATAAGGAATTCGACAAGGTTCCCCATGGTAGACCGATTAGATCTCATGGAATAAAGAGAGAACTAGCCATTTGGATACAGAACTGACTCGAAGGTAGTAGACAGAGGGTGGCAGTGGATGGTTGTTTTTCAGACTGGAGGCCTGTGACCAGTGGATTGCCACAAGGATCATTGCTGGGTCCTCTACTTTTGTCATTTATATAAATGATTTGGATGTGAACATAGGAGGTATAGTTACAACATCTTCAAGTTTGCAGATGACACCAAAATTGGAGGTGGAGTGGACAACGAAGAAGGTCACCTCAGATTACAATGGGATCTTGATCAGATGGGTAAATGGGCTGAGGAGTGGTAGATGGAGTTTAATTCAGATAAATGCAAGGTGCTGCATTTTGGAAAAGCAAATCTTAGCAGAACTTATACACTTAATGGTAAGGTCCTGGGGTGTGTTGCTGAATAGAGAGACCTTAGAGTGCAGGTTCATAGCTCCTTGAAAGTGGAGTCGCAGTCGAAGAAGGCAATTGGTATGCTTTCCTTTATTAGTCAGAGTATTAAGTACCGGATTTGGGAGATCATGTTGCGGCTGTACAGGACATTGGTTAGGCCACTATTGGAATATTGCGTGCAATTCTGGTCTCCTTCCTATCGGAAGGATGTTGTAAATCTTGAAAGGGTTCAGAAAAGATCTACAAGGATGTTGCCAGGGTTGAAGGATTTGAGCTATCGGGAGAGGCTGAACAGGCTGGGGCTGTTTTCCTAGAGCATTGGAGGCTGAGGGGTGACCTTCTTGAGGTTTATAAAATCATGAGGGGCATGGATAGGGTAAACAGACAAGGTATTTTCCCTGGGTGGGGAACTAAACGGCATAGGTTTACGGTGAGAGGGGAAAGATATAAAAGACACCTGAGGCACACAGAGGGTGGTGCATGTGTGGAATGAGCTGCCAGAGGAAGTGATGGTGGTGGGGTACAATTACAGGAGGAGAAAGTGAGGTCTGCAGGGTTCAGAAAAGATCTACAAGGATGTTGCCAGGGTTGAAGGATTTGAGCTATCGGGAGAGGCTGAACAGGCTGGGGCTGTTTTCCTAGAGCATTGGAGGCTGAGGGGTGACCTTCTTGAGGTTTATAAAATCATGAGGGGCATGGATAGGATAAATAGACAAAGTCTTTTCCCTGACCAGATTTCCCAACCCAATCTAATCCCATTTGTCAGCACCTGGCCCTATCCCTCCAAACCCTTCCTGTTCATATAACCATCCAAATGCCTTTTAAATGTTATAATTGTACCAGCCTCCACCACACCCTCTGGCAGCCCATTCCATATACGTACCACCCTCTGCATGAAAACATGGCCCCTTAGGTCCCTTTTTATACCTTTCCCCTCTCCCCCTAAACCTATACCCTCTAGTTCTGGACTCCCCCACCCCAGGGAAAAGACTTCTTCAAAATAGGATTAGAATAGATGGACGTTTGACTAGCACAGACACAGGGGGCTGTAGGGCCTCATTTTTGTATAAAGACCCTGATTCTCTCGAAGAAGCGAGAGAGGAATTGACAGGGTAGATACTTTAAAAGATGTCCTCACTGGTTAGTGAGACTAGAACTGTCAGACATTTTAACAATAAGACAGAGGTAGGGAAAATTAGATTTCTCACGGGGTCTGTGGAACTTTCTACCCAGACGGCAGTGAAGACAGGATCATTGAAGGTTCTTAAGGCTAATGTCGATGGATTGTTGTCTTGCAAAGGAGTCTGAGTATTGTGGATAGGTGAGAAGGTGGATTCACGTCGTGAATAGATCAGTCACCATCTTACTGAATGTCAGAGCAGGCTCAAGGCATCTTCTCCAGCCCCTGAGCGCTCTCGTTCCTATCTGCATTGTGCTCCCGCTTCTGTGATTCTGCAGGCAGTAGTCATGATGTGAAGGTGCCGGTGTTGGATTGGGGTGAACAAAGTTAAAAAACGCACAACACCAGCTTCTAGTCCAACAGATTTATTCGGAAGCACTAGCTTTCGGAGCACCGCTCCTTCATCAGGTGGTTAAGGAGCAGCACTCCGAAAGCTAATGCTTCCAAATAAACCTGTTGAACTCTCACCTGGTTTTTTGGGATTCTTAACTTTGCAGGCAGTAGATAAGAATTTGTTATGGTTTCTAGCCATGGAGAGTCTCTGCCTTGTCTTTGAAAACACAGCCTGCACAATTGTATGGGTCCACCTCAGGGCTGCGGTTTTAACATCTCGTGTGATTGAGGTTTTAATGTCTCGACTTCTTCAGAAGGCTGAGGAAATTTTGGCCTGTCCACAAAGACTCTGAGGAGAAAGTGAGGACATGCAGATGCTGGAGAGTCAAGAGTGTGGCACTGGAAAAAACACAGCAGGTCAGGCAGCATCCGAGGAGCAAAAGAGTCAACGTTTCAGGCTTCACCCTTCTTCAAGACTGGGGAGAGGGAAGGGAGCTGAGAGATAAATAGTTGGAGTGGGGTGGGGGGGGGAGCGGAGTTGTTTGGTGGGGCTAGAGGAGAGGTAAGTGGGATGGTGATAGGTGAGCAAAGGTAGGATCTTTGTGAAGGGACCAATTTCTTTAGATTCACTATAGCAAGCAACCTATCCATAAGACCATAAGACATAGGAGTGGAAGTAAGGCCATTCGGCCCATCAAGTCCACGCCGTCATTCAATCATGGCTGATGGCCATTTCAACTCCACTTACCCGCATTCTCCCTGTAGCCCTTAATACCTTGTGACATCAAGAATTTATCAATCTCTACCTTGAAGACATTTAGCGTCCCGGCCTCCACTGCACTCCGCGCCAATGAATTCCACAGGCCCACCGCTCTCTGGCTGAAGAAATGTCTCCGCATTTCTGTTCTGAATTTACCCCCTCTAACTCTAAAGCTGTGTCTACCGGTCCTAGTCTCCTCAACTAATGGAAACAATTTCCTAGCGTCCACCCTTTCCAAGCCATGTATTATCTTGTAAGTTTCTATTAGATCTCCCCTTAATCTTCTAAACTCCAATGAATACAATCCCAGGATTCTCAGCCGTTCCTCGTTTGTTAGACCTACCATTCCAGGGATCATCCGTGTGAATCTCCGCTGGACACGCTCCAGTGCCAGTATGTCCTTCCTGAGGTGTGGGGACCAAAACTAGACACAGTACTCCAAATGGGGCCTAACCAGAGCTTTATAAAGTCTCAGTAGCACAACAGTAGCACAACATATTCCAACCCTCTTGAGATAATTGACAACATTGCATTCACTTTCTTAATCACAGATTCAACCTGCATGTTTACCTTTAGAGAATCCTCAACCAGCACTCCCAGATCCCTCTGTACTTTAGCTTTACGAATTTTCTCACC
>NC_057710.1:13925449-13935717 GCF_004010195.1 Chiloscyllium plagiosum
TTCCCTTCCCCCCAACTCAGAAGTTTAAAGTCCTACTGACCACCCTATTTATCCTCTTTGCTGGAACATTGGTACCAGATCGGTTCAGGTGGAGACCGTACCAACGGTACAGATCCCCCGGTTCCAAAACTGATGCCAATGCCCATGAAGTGGAATCCCTCTTTCCCACACCAATCCCTTAGCCACGTGTTTACTTCCCTAACTTTCTTATCCCTGTGCCAATTGGATACAACACAGTGTGGTTTGGCAACTGCTCTTCCCAAGACATTAAGAAACTACAGAGAGTTGTGAACACAGCCCAGTCCATCACACAAACCAGCCTTCCATCCATTGACTCCACCTGTACTTCCCAGCACCTCGGGGAAGCAACCAACGTAATCAAAGAGGCCTCCCAACCCAGTTATAGTCTCTGCCATCGGGCAGAAGATAGAACCATTGGTAAACATGTACAAACAGATTCAAGAATACCATCTTCCCCATTGTTATCAAGTTAATCTCTCTCCCTCCGGCTGTAACACCGTATTCTGCATTCTGTTCTCCTACCATGCTGCACTTTGGTACGACCTGTCTGTACGCCACACAAAATACGATTTTTAACTGTTTCTCGGTACATGTGACAACAGTCTTGTTGATGTGGTTGATGTTTGTGAGCCCACGATGTCAGGAATTGAGCTAGGAGGAGAAATGGAGCAGTAATAAACACAGCTTCCAGAATCCTCAGTGATCCTGATCTGGAGGTTGGGCAGCCTGCAGTCCTGGTGCACGTGCGTACACGTGCATGCACACACACACACACACACACACACACACACACACACACACACACACGCTCAGTCTGTGTTTGCAGCGCATTTTTCCTTGTTCGACTGGCTTGGTAATGACCCAAAACTGTTTTGTACGAGACCCGCGGGAGACCAGAGATTTCATTCCAGTGACTCTACTCTGTTTGGGAGATTTATTTATTTTTCCACGATCCTCAGTATTCAGCCAATTTGGTCCCTGTTGCTTTTTTAAACAGGGCAGCCTTTGTACTTGGTCTGCTGATTGCTGCAATCGCCACATGTCTGAAACACACAGGATTAGAATTCACCATTTTATTTTTACTAAAAGCTCATAAATCACATCCAAAGTTTTCTTTCTTTCTCTCTCTCTCTCTCTCTCTCTCTCTCTTGAAAATGCGCAGCACTTTGTCTGCATGCCTCCAGCCTGAATGCGATAGGTTCACAATTAATTGAAAACAAACCCATGTCGAGGCAGCTTTCAATAAGTCAAGCAATGCGCCGGGCTCAAAGTGAAGGGTCTGAAGACGACCTTGATTCGACACTGCACTGCGGTTGAAGAATTACTTCACAGAAAGATTCCTGTACAGAGCGCTAGATAAACCGTAATGATCTCCGGGCTCTGAGGTAAAATTCTGAGGGCAGCTGGCAACAAATTGGCTCAGACTCCCTCGAGTGTCCAACAGGAATGCGAGGTGTTTAAAACTCAGGTTGACACGCAGAGAGTATTTCTCTGCGAGTGATCGAGAACGAGGGGATATCACCTTCCTCTTGGAGCCAGGCTGTTTGGGAATTACACCAGAAAGCACTGCCTGCTTTCCACATCCTCACAATTCCAAGGTAGAAATCAACAGATTGTTTGTTAGTTTAAGGGATATGTTATAGCAAACCTGGTAAATGCAGTTGAGGTTTTTATGTAAATCATTCATTCATGGGAGGCCTAATGATATTATCACTGGACTAATAATCCAGAGACGCAGGTTATGTTCTGGGGACCTGGGTTCGAATCCTGTCCTGACGTGGTGGAATTTGAATTCAATAAAAATCGGGAGTTAGGAGTCTAATGATGATCATGAAGCCATTGTCGATTGTTGGAAAACCCATCTGGTTCACTAATGCCCTTTAGGGAGGGAAACTGCCACCCTTGCCTGGTCTGGCCTACGTGTGACTCCAGACTTGCAGTAATGTGGTTGACTCTCAACTGCCCTCTGGGCAATTGGGGATGGGCAATGAATACTGACCTGGCCAATGACGTCAACATCCTGTGACTGAAGTGAAAAAAATAGGTCTGTTTGGCTGGCCTGTATTTATTGCCCCGTCCCTAGTTGCCGTTGAGAAGGTGGTGGTAGGCTCCCTTCTTGAACCACTGCAGTCTATGTCCTATAGGCCATTTGGGAGGGAGTTCCTGGATTTTGGCCTTCCCATGCTGAACAAAGAAGGATACTTTTCTGTGTTTTGTATTTTTCTGGTGTCTGTTGCCTTAGTTGATGCCAGTTCGGTCTTCCAGTTTCACTCTTTTCTCGTGGTTGATATGTATGAATGGCTGGTGAGGCCATTTTAGAGACTAATTCAGATGTTGCTGTGGGTGTGGAGTCACATAGGCCAGAGCAGGTAAGGATGGCAGTTTGCTTCTCTGAAGGACATTGGTAAACTAGATTACGACAATGGACAATGATTAGCATTAAACAGGCTTTAATTACAGAATTTCCTTCAGTGACTTTAACAGAACGTTGGCCTCGGAACCTCAGATACTAGATAAGTGATACCATCGATGGCACCACCTCGCCCAGAAATGTGGCCTTGCTAGTGCCCCTTTAAGCCTGACAGAATTTTACAAAAATTAACGATGGTTCTATCATGGTCAATATTAAACTTATAATTCCAAATTTTAAGTGAATTCAAATTCCACCATCTACTGTGTGGGATTTGAACCCAGGTCCTCAAAATATTCTCTGGGTCTGTGCACTAGTAATCCAGCAGCAACACCCCCCAGCCATCATTGAGTGTAGATTTATGTTGGTGACTTAATTGAGCGGTCGAATGGCTGAAATTTGCTGTTCTCCCAATCAAGTTTCCAAGTTTGAAAAATATAATTGAGAATAAACCAACAAAAAAACTAGCAGTTTGAATTTCCACTTCTTGCACACTGGGATGGAACTTGATCACCTCTTGGGAAAGTACAGCCATATGTTTATTCAAGGAAACAGTTGGCGTAGTTTCAGACCTCAGCAAGATGCTCAGAAAGAGGAAGCAAGCTGAGAAAATAGACGTTTGCAAAACCTGCTGGGTGCGGGAGGAATAGGAATGACTGAGGAATGTGATGAGCATGCAGTAGTCCAGAGGATCTGTGACATTATAAAATAAAGAAGCCGTGAGCTCAACAGTAAGGAGGCATGAAGAAGGAGAGGGAGAGACTCTTGAACATTTTCCTATAATCGGGTCCACATCAAATATACACTAGTTGTACAACATTTATCCCCCACCTGTATTTGTCCAGGCAACTGACTAGTTTATCGAAGACATCAAGAGTCAACTGTGTACAGAGGAATTTCAATTATCCAGCATTCGATTATCTGAACATCAGATTATTCAGCAAGATTGCAAGGTGCCGATGCTTGGCTAAAGCATGTTATCTGGTATTCGATAATCTGGAATTCGATTAGCCGCACAAAATATTCTCTGCCTGTGTCCTTTGGATAATCGAGGTCCCTCTGTAGTTCAGTACTGACATTATGCAGCAACTGGGCACGATGGAGATGGCATGTTCTCTGTCCTAAAGTGTGTCACTAATTAGGGTGAAGAAATGAGGAAAAGGAGCAACGCATATTATGTCGTTAGTTGTATAGAGACGAGAGAGAGAATCTGACCGAGATCAGAGATGACAGATGAATAATTGTGTTCATTATTCCACAATCTGTTGGGTAATCATGATCACGATTAAGCTCAGCAGTCATTAAGGAATGTCCCTTGGGGAATACCAAATCCAGATTGGAGTCTATAAGCCAAATACCTTCTTGCTGACAGTGATCATATTTTAATTGAATGTGAGTTAAATTGACATGTGCTAATGTTTATAAAGTGCTACAACGTCAAAGTGCATCAACATTACCATTACACCCTAGGTGAAAGTATAATCGCCTTGTAATGACCTGCTGGTCCTGCCTCAAGGACTGGTGTCAGTCAATGTGACATGTAACCCCTCTATAATTTCACTGCTTAGACTCTCCTTTCACATTAATGCAGATGGAGGTAGCTTTAACCTAATCATTTCCCCTTGTTGTTATTTCAACAGTCCAATTACAAATATCTGCCTGACCAATCCAGCTGACGTTTCCAGTCCTCTCAGACTCTTATCAGCTCGAAATAACAATCAGCTTATCAGTGACTCCCTAAAGCCTAAAAATCACACAATACCAGGTTATAGTCCAACAGGTTTAATTGGAAGCACACTAGCTTTCGGAGCGACACTCCTTCATGTGATAGTGGAGGGCTCGATTGTAACACAGAATTTATAGCAAAAATTTGCAGTGTGATGTAACTGAAATTATACATTGAAAAATTGATTGTCTGTTAAGCCTTTCATCTGTAAGAATACAGTGACAGTTTCACTTCTTTCATGTGTAAATCACAAAACCTTTTTTTAAAAGTTACATTCTCGGGTTAGCTGTTAACAATGGTGATAGCTAGACAATATGTTGAAGGTGTTAGCCCCCTGTGTTCTCTGTCTATGACCTGATGTTTAAACCAACATCCACTTCCTCCACCACCGACATTCAGTAGCAGCAGTGTGAGTTATATCAAGATTCAGTGCAGAAATTCACCAAAGATCCTCAGCTAGCAGCTTCCAAATCCACGACCACTTCTGTTCAGAAGATTGGACACTATAAATTCCCCTCCAAGTCACTCCTCGTTCTAATGACACTATGGGTCTACATACAGCACATGGACTTTTTCTTAAGTCACTTATGGATGTGTGCATTGCTGGTTGGCCAGCTTTTTATTGCCTGTCCCTAGTTGTTCCTTCAGAAGGTGGTAGTGAACTGCCCTCTTGAATTGCTGCAATCCATGTGCTGTACGTTTGCCCCACAATGTCCTTTGGGTGGGAATTCCAGGATTTTAACCCAGTGATGCTGAAGGAATGGTAATATATTTCCAAGTGAGGATGGTGAGTAACTTGCAGGTGGTGATGTTCCCATATTCCTGCTGCCCTTGTCCCTGTAGATGGAAGTAATCGTAGGTTCGGAAGGTGCAAGTATAGTAAAGGTTGTAGGGAGGATTTCTGCAGTGCATTTTGTGGTAGAGGGAGTGGGTGTTGGTTGATGTAGTGCTAATCAAGTGGACTGCAGCAGTTCAAGAAGGCAGCTCACCGTCACCTTCTCAAAGGCAACTAAGGGTGGGCAATAAATGATGGCTGAGCCAGTGATGCCCATGTCCCATAAATTAACATAAAAAAGTCTTGTCAATCTTTTATTGCTAAGGCCTGGGGGAACATCTGGGATTCCCCCAGATGTCTTTGACTCATAGTGAGTTTTGAGAAGGTTTGTAGCTCAGGTTGAGGTTCTGGATGTAGGTTTGCTCGCTGAGCTGGAAGGTTCATTTTCAGATGTTTGTCACCATACTAGGTAACATCATCAGTGAGCCTCCGAAAGAAGCACTGCTTTCTATCTATATGTTTGGGTTTCCTTGGTTGGTGATGTCATTTCCTATGGTGATGCCATTTTCTGTTCTTTTTCTTAAGGAGTGGTAAATGGGATCCAAGTCAATGTGTTTGTTGATCGAGTTCCGGTTGGAATGCCATGCTTTTACTGACGTGCCTGAGATTGGTTAACTGAGCACAGGCCAGCCATTGAAACCGAGGCCCTTCCTTTATCAGTACTCCTTACCCCTACACATTTGCTAGCTGCAAAATTCAGAGAAGTTTTCATTTTATTCAAAAAGTAAGAGCCTTTGCAAACAATGGACCATGGCTAGAGCTGATGTTAATAATCTTAATCACTGATGATCTGCCTCTTGCAAGGCATCCTTGCAAGAGGATTCGCAGTAGGTTAAAATCTTCTAGGAGAAAGTGAGGACTGCAATTGCTGGAGATCAGAGCAAGGATGCTTTCCTTGAAGAAGCTTCTTCCTCCCTCTACAAGGATTTCAGTGAGTCCCACTCTCACTGCCCTGTCGCATTTCCAACGCCCCTCCCCCAAGTCCCTCCTCCCTACCTTTTATCTTAGCCTGCTTGGCACACTTTTTCCTCATTCCTGAAGAAGGGCTCATGCCTGAAATGTCGATTCTCCTGTTCCTTGGATGCTGCCTGACCTGCGCTTTTCCAGCAATACATTTTCAGCTCTGATCTCCAGCATCTGCAGTCCTCACTTTCTCTTAACTGTTTCTTAGGCGTTCCCCCTGAACTACCCCCTGGGGTAGCAAGTTCCATAGACCCTTTAGTTAAAGTGAATCTGCTGAATTCTCTATGGGATTTATTTCTGACGATCTCTTTAGGTGTTTCCTCAACTTTGGACTCCCCTACAACCTTTACTATACTTGCACTTTCAAAGTCTTTCGTAATTGTAAAGATCATAGTTAGCTTCCCCCTCTTCCTAATCATCAATGTCTCTCAATTCTGGTTCCCTGCTTGTAAAGTCTTGTTTTTCTTTTTAGCAAAAGGATTAAATAAATGTTAAAAACACTTTTTTTTTAAAATCGATGCATTTTGTACTTGTGGAAAATATCCCCTCTGTCGACGTTCTTCCCACACAGAGTGGGAGAGTTGTTTGCCAGTTTATGTCTGTATGTTTGTCACAGATACGCCACCAACCAGTGAAGCGTTATAAAAATAACAGACAAATAGTCTTGCCAAATATTTTTCTTTCCATGAAGGCAGCTGCTTTTGAACATTAGCCCGAGATACGACGCCCTCTGATGGTTGCTGTCTCCCTGCTGTTACATCGACAGGTTTTTTTAAGAAACAAGGGGATTGTAGTCATGTTGTGTCCCTCAAAACTGTCAAATGTCTCAAAGCTTTTTGCAGGAATTGCAGGCATTTTTAACTTGGCAATGGGGGAAACACAGTAGTCCACTTGCACACAACAGGTTCCCATAAACAGCAATGCAAAATGTCTTATGATTTGAGGGATCAATCAGGGACCTTCCCTCGTCTTGAGTCTTCCAGCTTGGAAAAAGACCCTTCGGTCCAACTCGACCATGCTGACCAGGTTTCCCAAACTAAACTAGTCCCACTTGCTTTTGTATGGTTCATATCCCTCATATTCATTGGAGTTTAGAAGATTAAGGGGAGATCTAATAGAAACTTACAAGATAATATATGGCTTGGAGAAGGTGGACACTAGGAAATTGTTTCCGTTAGGTGAGGAGACCATAAGGATAATACATGGCTTGGAGAAGGTGGACACTAGGAAATTGTTTCCGTTAGGTGAGGAGACCATAAGGATAATACATGGCTTGGAGAAGGTGGACACTAGGAAATTGTTTCCGTTAGGTGAGGAGACCATAAGGATAATACATGGCTTGGAGAAGGTGGACGGCCGGGACGCTAAATTTCTTCAAGGCAAAGATTGATAAATTCTTGATGTCACAAAGAATTAAGGGCTACGGGGAGAATGCGGGTAAGTGGAGTTGAAATGCCCATCAGCCATGATTGAATGGCGGAGTGGACTTGATGGGCCGAATGGCCTTACTTCCGCTCCTATGTCTTATGGTCTTATGGTCTAAACCTTACCTATGCATGTACCTGTCCAAATGTCTTTTGAACGATGTAACTGTACCTGCGTCAACAACCTCCTCTGGCAGTTGATTTCACATACGAACCACCCTCTTTGTGAAACATTTGCCCCTCAGGTCCCGTTTAAAACTTTCCCCTCTCATCTTAAATCTATGCCCTGTAGTTTTGAACTCCCCTACTCTTGGAAAAAGACCTTGGCCACTCACCTTATCTATACCCCTCATGATTTTGTAAAGCTTGATTAGGTCACCCCTCGACTTCCTTAGCTCCAGTGAATAAAGTCCCATCCTGTCCAGCCACTCAAACCCTCCATTTCTGGTAAAATCCTGGTAAATCTTTTCGGAACCCTCTTCAATTTAAAAGTATTCTTCCTATAGCAGGACGATCAGAACTTTACATAGTACTCCAAAAGTGGCCTCACCAATGGCCTGTAATACCCCTCAACATGACATTCCAACTCCTCTATTCAGTGGTCTCAGCAATAAAGACAAGCATGGTAGACATCTTACCATCCTGCCTACCCATGATGAATGTTTCAAAGAATTATGTACCTAAACCCCTCAGTCTTTCAAATATCAAATTAAAAATGACGTAACACCAGGTTTACTCCAACAGGTTTATTTGGAAGTACTAGCTTTCGGAGTGCTGCTCCTTCATCAGGTAGCTGTGGAGCAGGATCATCAGACACAGAATTTATAGCAAAAGATCACAGGTGCATGCAACTGAAATGGTATATTGATATATTGAGGCCCTACCATTAATTGTATAAGTCCTGCCCTTGTTTTTGTTTTACCTAAGCGCAACACCTCAGATTTATTCAAATTAAACTGCATCTCCTACTCCTCAGCCATTTGGCCCAATTGATTAAGATCCCTTTGTAATCTTAGATAACTGTCTTCATTGTCCACTGCACCACCAATTTTGGTGTCATCCACCATACCTCCTAAAGTCTCAGTGAAATTATTTATATAAGTAACAAAAAGCAAATCTACACTCGTTCCACTTTCCAGCACTAGGCCCATAGAATTGAATGTGACGTCATTTCAAGTACCTATTAAAGGTTGTAAGATTTCCTGCCTCAACTACCCCCCACCCCTGTACGGACTCCCCAGCCACAAAGCACTCTATAGGGATTGGATTGAGTTTCTGTCACCTTGCGTACCTTGCCACCAGCAGCAATAAGCAAACCTCCCAGTGATCAGAAGCAAAATACTCTGGATGCTGAAGATCAGTAATACAAAACAAAAAGTGCTGAAGAAACTCAGCATGTCTGGCATCATCTGCAGAGGAAAAAACCAAATAGCCAAGTCTCCTTTGGAACCCAATCTGGTTTTCGATGTTGCATGATGGATGACTGCTTGCTGCATTCAAGATGGCGCCGGAGCGTGGTGACATTTTGCGAGCTCTTAATCTTACAAATATTAATCTTACATATCTTACTGTTCTGCTGTTCTAAATCTCAATTGTAAGTCTGTCTCTCTGTCTTTGCACCTTCTCTGTGGCCGTAACACTGTAATCTGCTACCCTGATGCCCTTTGTATGGCATGATCTGCCTGTACAGCACACAAAACAACACTTTTCACTGTATCTTGGTACATGTGACAACAATCAATGCTTAGACAACCGAGAAACCCGGGCCTCAGTTTAACCTGTTGTGTGTAAAATGGTGCCCCTGACAGTGTGGCAGTCCTTCAGGGCTGCATGGGAGTGCCAGCTTTAGTTCCAAAGAAGATTCTTACTGGACCGAACGTTAACTCGGTTTCTTTCTCCACAGGTGCTGTGGGACCTGCTGAGCTTCTCTGGCACTTTCTGTTTCTGTGGCTGCGTCAGGTGTTGGTTGTCACATTTCACAGGCTTCGGGTTTTGAAGTAAGAATAGCGGCCATCACTTTGCACACAGTAAGATCCATGATCTGTGTTGTGATGTTGGTCATCCAAGCTGCTTACACGAGCTGATGTTGGACACCTTGTTGGCTTTGTCTCGGTTTGGTTGTGAGGCCTTAGCTGAGGAGGATCTATGAGGGAGGGGAGTGGGGGAGAGTGGGGATGGCCAAGTGAGGATTGTGGGGGTTTGGGAATCAGTTCCTGCCACCGTGGTTTGTGGCAGACTCTGGAAACTGTTCAGAAATAACACTTCAGATCTGACTAATCTGACTGCTGTCTTCAGGCCTTGCTCAGTTCTCCAGGTGGGGACAGCTCGTACATTAACCAGTTAGTAATCTGTAAAAACGTAATCACTTTGGGATTCTGGATTTCTGGACACTGAATTACTGCTTCTGTTCAGGTTGTCGTTCTTTCTCATCGACTAATTTCTTCACTGTCTGTGATCCCAATTTGTTCACTTTTCCGAATTGGGCCTTCTTCAGGTGCAATTCAGGAATGATCATTATCGAGATATTCAGCAACAGGTTGCATCATCGCTACACAATGCACAGCCCTCTCTCTCCCTCCCTGTAAGTGGAAGTAGGCCATTCAGCCTATTGAGTCTGTTCTACCATTCAATGAGATCGTAGCTGATCTAATAATCCTCAGCTCCACTTTCCTGCCTTTTCTCTGTAACTTTTGGTTCCCTTCCTTATTAAGAATCAGTCTACCCCAGTATTGAATATATTTTAAGATCCAGCAATCTCTTTTTCTCCCTCCCTCTCTTTCTTTCACTCCCTCTCTCTCCTTCCCTCTCTTCCTTCTTTCCTTTCTCTCTCTCTCTTCCTTCCTCTCTCTTTCTCTTCCTTCCTTTCTCTCTCTCTTTCTTTCTCTTTCT
>NC_057710.1:13935887-13967416 GCF_004010195.1 Chiloscyllium plagiosum
CTTTATCTTTCTCTCTCTCTCTTTATCTTTCTTTCTCTCTCTCTCTCCCTCTCTTTCTTTCTCTCCCTCTTTCTCTCTCTTCTGTCTTTCTTTCTGTCTTTTCTCTCTCTCTCTCTCGCTCTCTCGCTCTGTCTGAATTCCCCCGCTCCTCCCCAATGCTTGGCACTACACTTAATTGTTTCTTTATAATTTGGTTTTGTATTTTTTCGAGCTGCGGTAATCATTCAGGTTAAAAGTGATCCCTGTATTAGTTAAAACATCCCTGCTCAACTCTTTTGACTTGTCAGGAAAGCAGCCTTTCAGTGTGAACACACCTTCTCCTACAGCTTTACCGTCTCTGAGGCAGGAGCATGTTGCTTCAGGAGGCTGAGCCTAAACTCTCGACTGGCAATCCTAACGCAGTATTGAGGGAGTGCTGCACTGTCACAGTCGAGGTACTGGTGTAGTGGTACTGTCACTGAGCTAGTAATGTCGTGTTTCAGGCTTGGCAAATCTCAGCATGACAACCTATAGGATTGAAATTAAGTTCAGTCAATAGTAACCATGAAGTTGGTTAGAAAAACCTGTCTGGTCCACTAATGTTCTTGTAGCGAAGGAAATCTTCCATCCTTACCTAATACGATAAGATTTAGGACCAGAGGTAGGCCATTCAGCCCATTGAGTTCTGCTGTGCCATTTGGTGATATCACGACTGATCTGATAATCCTCACCAGCATTTTCATTCCTTGCCCTCATTGCTCAATCTGGCCTACATGTGACTCCCAGGTGCACTGTAATGTGGTTGACTCTTAACTGCTCTCTGCAGTGGCTGAGCAAGCCGCTGCGTTCAAAGAAAATTAGCAATGTGCAACAAATGTTGACCTTGTCAGTGACAAGAACAGCTGAGGAATGAACTTAAAGCAAAAGTTGTTAAATCTGGGCCATGTCTTCCCTGTCAGGTCTCCCAATCCCACAACACTTTTTAAGAGATGATTTTCTCTGGCATCCTGACCAATGTATCCATCGATCAATGTATTAAAACAGATTGTTCTTTCTCCTTCACGTTCATGCTACCCATGATGGATTTTCCACTCTCTTTCTTGACCGTGTGTCTGTTGAGCACAGTAAAGTTGTCAAAGCAAGAAATGTTGTACTAGTCATAAATATTAACTCTCATTTCTTCTGCCAACCACCCCGAGACTGTAAACAAAAAAAAAACAGAACAGCTGATGCTGGAAGTCAGAAACAAAACCCAGAAATCACTGTGAAAACTCAGCAGGCCTAGCATCAGCTGTGGGAAGAAAGCAGAGTTTAACATTTAGGTTCCAGTGACCCTTCTTCAGAGCTCTTTATAACCGTTATGAGGAAGGGTCACTGGATCTGAAATGCTAACTCTGAGTTCTCTCTGCAGATGCTGCCAGACCTGCTGAGTTTTCTCAGCGATTTCTGTTTTCCATCCTGACCGAGACTGTGACAGGAACCCTTCTCTCAGTTCTCTCTCACACATAGCTGAAACTTATAGACATGCTGCTATCCTGGAAGGTGAGGAGCCCCTTACAGTACTTTCTTAAGGCAAAAGGTGGCAATAAGATTTTCACGTAACTGGGCACAGGGATAAATGTTGACCTGACAGTCGGGTAACCGTTGTTTTTTGCGATATTTACAATGGGATCTTCTATGTTGAGCTGAGAGGAAAGACAGGCCCTCCTCTTAATGTTTTAACCAGAGAAACAGCACTTGCGACTGTGCTGCACTTTGAGTGCACTTCATTTGGTGTATTGCGTTGATGGGAGGTAACACCTTTAAGGTAAATCATGAGACCATGTCCCTGCGAAGGTGGCCATCAAAGATCCCCCTTTGGAGAAGAACAGCTGCCTGGGTCAAAATGTTCTCATCCTCTGTACCACCAATCAGAAACCCATTGTGGTTGGTAGGAGCTTACTCTGTACACAGTTTCTAGGTCAAAACCATGTCTGATGTCAATATTCAGGCTCAGAGCTCCCGATGGAAAATCCTGAACTGGGTCTCGAAATGTGCAAGTATCCGGAGAAAGAATGACAATCCCCTCACCCTGCTGAGCATGTAAAAAGGCAGCTCCTGTCAACATCATCCAACACACGCGCTCACACACACTTACCTTAAATAACCTTACATTTTCTGTTAGACACAATCTGATTTTTCAATGACGCTGAACATTAAGAGATTTGCAAAGCAATTTAACAAATGACATGTTTTTCTCTTTTAATGTGCAATGTGATTCTAAATTAATAAGTTGAAAAAAGATCTTTGAAACCTGTACTCCAAGCAAATATGTAAGAGGTTCCCAGTATGTTGTTGTTCCATTTTTTTCAATTGCCCCCTTCCTAAATCTTTTCTCTTGCACTCTCTGTCTTCTTTCCTCTCTTATTTATCTCCTCAATTTCTCCCTGATCCCTTTTATCTCAATCTCCATTTCTCTCTCTCCTCGCTCCCCCCAATCCCTTTTGTCTCAATTGCCATTTTTCTCTCTCTCTTAACCCCTTTCTCCCTTAAATTTCTTTCCCCGATTTCTCTCCGACCATCCTGCCCTGTCCTCCTGCTGTTACCCTGTCCCCTCCGTCTCTTTGCTCTGCTACTTTCCATGCCCTCTGCTTCCGCACTCCCCTCCACTGCCTTCCTTGGCCGTTCCCACTCTCCCACTGAGATGTCTTCCTTCTTATTGTGAATGGGAGGAGTCCCTATCCTTGATTCTCTGTTTGTCCAGGAGCCATTCTCAGTGTATGAGGCGAGGGAAAGAGTCTATAAACTCTCGAGCTTCACAGCAACAGAAGGGGGAGCACTACCAATGACCCCTTGGGGTGTTTGGAGGCATCAAGCCTAATGCAGACCCCCCCCTCTGAGTGACACAGATTGCCTCAGCCTTAACTAGACCTCAAACCCTGGGCTCTCCCTCTATGTACAAGTCCATCCAGTGCTGGGTTCACTGTTGCCAAGTGATGCTTTGGGAGGCTGCGTGCTTGCTTTTCAAGGTCAGAGCGGGTGATCATGTTTAAATTCATTGCGAAACAGAATAAAAGTCTCTCGGATAGAGTTAGTCGCTAAGCAACAGAGGCTTTGGCATATTGTGTACAGCTTGCAGTGTTTAGTTTTGTCCACTTAGCTTTTTGAGAACATTTATGGAAGTGTTTTAACCACACGCACAAATAAATGATGCCTTTTTTTCCCTCAAAGAAAAGATCATATGAGTTTACGGGCAATTAGGAGTAATCTTCGAGGTGTTTACTGTGTCTGCCTCTAATGATTAATGGAAAGAGTAGTTGCTGCCAGCAAAATAGGGTGGATGCTTGTGCAGTCAAGATGGGATTAGGAAAAAGAAATTAAAGGATTTCTTGTTTTTACGACCTCAGGACGACCCTGAGTGCTTAACAGCCAGTGAAGTATAGTCGCCCTTGTATTGCTGTGAGTGCAATAGGCAGCTTGCACACACTGAGCTCACACGAGGTGCACTGAGACAATGACCAACCTCATCTGTTCGGATGTTGCTGGTTGAGCAAGAAATATAGACCGACTGACTAAGAGGAACGGACCTCCTCTCGAGTGTTGCTGAACTAAACGACATGATGAGGGGCAACATGGTGACTCCATGGTTAGCACTGCTGCCTCGCAGCATCAGGGACCCAAGTTCGATTCCAACCTCTGGCGACTGTCTGTGTGGAGTTTGTGCATTCTCCTCGTGTCTGTGTGGGTTTCTTCCGGGTGCTCTGGTTTCCTCCCAAAGTCCAAAGATGTGCAGGTTAAGTGGATTGGCCTTGGGATATATAGGATTAGTGGGATACAGTATGTCTGGGAGGATGCTTTTCAGAGGGTTGATCTAGACTCAATGGGCTGAATGGCCTGCTTCCGCATTGTAGGGATTCCATGTTTCTGAAGCTTTGTGTCTTTCACTCATCAGGACATGCAGAAGAATGTCTAATTTTGAACTGAAGGTTTCGGTGTTGGACTGAGGTGTACAAAGTTAAAAATCACACAACACCAGGACTCCAGGTCTTTTTCAATATATAATTTCAGTTGCATCACACTCGAAACTTTTGCTATAAATTTTGTGTCTTATGATCTTATAACTCCACAACCACCTGATGAAGGAGCAGCGCTCCAAAAGTTAGTTTTTCCAAATAAGCCTGTTTGACTATAACCTGGTGTTGTGTGAATTTTAATTTTGAACAGTTGCAACAAAATACTATCTTCAATTTTGGTGTCCGTGCTATAGGAAGGATGTATAAAACTTTAAAGATTTACAAGGATGTTGCCAGAGTTGTTGGGTTTGAGTTATAGGGAGTGGCTAATTAGGCTGGGGCTATTTTCCCTGGAGCGTTGGAGGCTGAGGGGTGAAGGTTATGAAATCATGGGGGGCATGGATAGGGTAAATGGACAAGAACTTTTCCCCAGGGTTGGGGAGTCCAAAACGAGAGGGCATAGGTTTGAGAGAGGAAAGATTTAAAAGGGACCGAAGGGGCAACTTTTTTCATGCAGTGGGTGGTAAGTGGATGGAATGAACTGTCAAAGGTGGTGGTGGAGGCTGGTACAATTACAACATTTAAAGGCATCTGGATGGGTATATGAGTAGGAAATGTTTACAGGGAAATGGGTCAAATGCTGGCAAATGGGATGAGACTTATTTCGGATATCTGGTCAGCATGGACAAGTTGGACCAAAAGGTCTGTTTCTGTGTTGAATGTCTATTTGATTCTATGACTATTAATCAGAAATAATTTTAAGACTGTTGGTCCTTATCCCAGAGGGATTGGAATTCAATTGGGGGAATGTTTACTTTCATTTATTTCAATTCCGTTATTAACATTACGACTTTGTAATGGCCACAGTATGTATCCTTCCTGGAGTCATAGAGTCATAGCGATGTAGAGCATGGAAACAGACCCTTCGGTCCAACTCATCCATGTCGACCAGATATCAGACCCTTTGGTTCAACCAGTCCATGTCACTCATAATCCCAAACTAAACTAGTCCCACCTGCCTGCTCCTGGCCCATATCTCTCCAAACCTTTCGTATTGATAAACTTATCCGAATGTCTTTTCAATGCTGTAATTGTACCAGCATCCACCACTTTCTCTGGCAGTTCATCCCACGCATGAACCACTCTCTGCCCCTCAAAAGTTGTCCTATTTGCTCACCTTAAACATATGCCCCCTAATTTTGAACTCCCCTACCCTAGGGAAAAGACCTTTGCCATTCACCTTATCTGCGCCCCTCATGATTTTATAAACCTATGTAAGGTCACCACTCAACCTCCTACGCTCCAGTGAAAGAAGTCTCAGCCTTTCCAGTCTGTTTTTATAACTTAAAACCCTCCAATCCTGGTAAATCCTTTCTGACCTTCTCCAGTTTAATGATATCCTACTTATAACAGAGTGACCAGAACTGGACAGTGTACTCCAGAAGGGACCTCACCAAAGTCCTGTACAAACTCAATATGACATCCTAATTCTGATACAAAGGCCTGAGCAATGAAAACACGCATGCATGCATGCCAGTCCAGTAGTTATTGCCCATCCCTAATTAACCAGAAGGCAGTTCACCACATTGCTGCAGGTCTGAAGTCACACATAGACTAGACCAGACCAGGTAGGGATTTCCTTCATTAGTGAGCTAGCTGGATATTTTCCCCCAACAGTCAGCAATGTATTCGTGGTCATCATTAGACTCTTACTTCCAGATTTATTTTTATTGAATTCAAATTCTACCATCTGTTGCAGCAGGATTTGAACCTGGTTCCCCTGAACATTATCTCAGCCCCTGGATTAACAATCCAGTGATAATACCACTAGGCCACCATCTCCTCTTCAAAAGTATTTGACGCATCTGGTGCCACGCATAAGATTATTACACAATATTGGGACTCTTGTGATTAAGGTTAATACTTAGCATGAAATGAATATTCATTAATGGACAAAGAATATACCATTCAGAGGGATATAATGGAACGATGTAGGGTAGATGGGCTTCAGATTAGTTCTACAGGTTGGCACAACATCGAGGGCTGAAGGGCCTGTACTACACTGTAATGTTCTATGTTCTTTAATGTATGGGCTAACACAATTTCAGCCTCTAGAATATAGTGTGAATAATTGATTTAGCTGAGGGAATGGAGTCAAAAGCATTGAAGTTTCCTGACTGTTTTGGACCAGACCAAGCACCCTCAAAATATATCAAAGAGATAGCCTAAACCCTAACTTTTTGTTGAAAGGCTTTGTAAGGTTCTGGATTTCAGATATGATTTGATTGGTCCACTCCAAGACTTTAAACAAAACATACTTTATTCTTGCAACACAGTTAAAATACAAACAAAAAAATGACAAATTGGCATTATGTTAATTCTATTGAAATACTTAATAAAATTACATATTATTTAACTGCTAATCATCAGCTGTTCCAATATAGCGGCATCCCATAAACACCCTTGGTAAAGGCAAATTGAGCAAAACAGATTTCCCTCATGCGTTATCTCCTCTTCAGGCCAGGAGAAAGGAACACTTTGAGGAACAGATGCTAGCCACAAAGAAAGAACTCGAGTTTTCTGCTGCTGCAGAGAGAGGGCTTTATCTCACAGCTGCAACAGCCAACTCTAAATCCTAAAGAGGAGAAAGTGAGGACTGCAGATGCTGGAGATCAAAGTCAAAAAGTGTGGCGCTGGAAAAGCACAGCAGATCAGGCAGCATCTGAGGAGCAGGAGAATCGACGTTTGGCTTGGCGTCATTCCCAATGAAGAGCTGATGCTCGAAACATTGACTCTCCTGCTCCTCGGATGTTGCCTGACCTGCTGTGCTATTCCAGCACCCACACTTCTTGACTCCAACTGAAAGCAAAACAAAAGCCCCGGTTCCGCGTGAACCTGACTGCATACACTCATGCTTTTTCCATGCTAAAAACAACACTCAGGGAGCTCAAAGCTGTTTACCAATTACTTCTGAAGCAGACATATCAGCACCATGATGTCACCAAGGTTAAGGATGAGGTTTCTAAATTCTTGGAAGAGCAGAGTCGGATTAGAACAAGTCAACATGGATTTAGTAAGGGGAGGTCGTGCCTGACAAACCTGTTGGAGTTCTTTGAAGAGGTGACAAGTAGGTTAGACCAGGGAAACAGAGTTGGGATAAAAGGTTCTTTTTCGGAATGGCAGCCGGTGACAAGCGGTGTCCCACAGGGTTCAGTATTGGGGTCGCAGCTGTTCAGGTTATATATTAATGATTTGGATGGAGGGACTGGGGGCATTCTAGCAAAGTTTGCCAATGATACAAAGTTAGGTGGACAGGCAGGGAGTACTGAGGAAGTGGTGAGGCTGCAGAAGGATCTAGACAGTTTAGGAGAGTGGTCCAGGAAATGGTTGGTGGAATTCAATGTGAGCAAATGCGAGGTATTGCACTTTGGAAAAAAAGAATACAAGCATGGACTACTTTCTAAACGGTGAGAAAATTCGTAAAGCCAAAGTACAAAGGGATCTGGGATTGCTAGTTGAGGATTCTCTAAAGGTAAACATGCAGGTTGAGTCCGTGATTAAGAAAGCAAATGTAATGTTGTCATTTATCTTGAGGGTTGGAATATAAAAGCACCGTTGTGCTACTGAGACTTTATAAAGCTCTGGTTAGGCCCCATTTGGAGTACTGTGTCCAGTTTTGGACCCCACACCTCAGGAAGGACATACTGGCACTGGAACGTGTCCAACGGAGATTCACACGGATGATCCCTGGAATGACAGGTCTAACATATGAGGAACGGCTGAGGATACTGGGATTGTATTCGTTGGAGTTTAGAAGATTAAGGGGAGACTTAATAGAGACATACAGGGTAAATTCAGAACAGAAATGGGGAGACATTTCTTCAGCCAGAGAGTGGTGCGCCTGTGGAATTCATTGCCGCAGAGTGCAGTGGAGGCCGGGACTCTAAATGTCTTCAAGGCAGAGATTGATAAATTCTTGATGTCACCATGAATTAAGGGTTAGGGGGAGAATACAGGTAAGTGGAGTTGAAATGCCCATCAGCCATGATTGAATGGCGGAGTGGACTCGATGGGCCAAATGGCCTTACTTCCACTCCTATGTCTTATGGTCTTATAATAACCCCACCTCCCCCTTGCAAGAGAGACAGCTCAGAATGGCTCTTAAAGGCACAGCATCATTATTTAACAATACAAAATTAAATGGAAAATGAAGCTATGAGAATGATTTTACAATCATACAGTACAGAAGAGACCATTAGGCCCATCGAATCTGCATTGGCACAAACTAATCTAAATCTACAATAGTCTCACTTGCCAACCCTTGGCCCACAGGCCTTGAATGTTGTGACATCTTCTATCCTTACCCAGTGTGGCCTGCACTTGACTCTAGATCTGTAGCCATGTGGTTGACTCTTAACTTCCCACTGAAATGGCTGAGCAAACCACTATTAGGGTGGGCAACAAATGCTGGCTTTGCCAGCTATGTCCACATCCCATCTCAGTGTATTAGGAAATAGAGTAGAATGGACACACGACCTGTGGAATAAATGCCCTTTAGGGAAGGAATCTGCCATCCTTATTTGGTCTGAGACAAAGAAACTGCAGATGCTGGAATCCAAGGTCGACAAGCAGGAGGCTAGCAGAACACAGCAAGCCAGGCAGCATCAGGAGATGGAGAAGTCAACGTTTCAGAACTGGGGGTGGGTCTGACCTACATGTGACTTCAGACTCAAATAACAAAAAGCAAAGAACAAAGAAAATTTACAGCCCAGGAACAGGCCCTTCGGCCCTCCAAGCCTATTCAGATGCAAATCCACTGTCTAAGCCTGTCACCCAATTCCTAAGCATCTGTATCCCCCTGCTCCCCGCCTACTCATGCATCTGTCCAGACGCTTTTTAAATGAATCCACCATGCTTGTCTCTATTACCTCTGCTGGCAAACCACCGCCCTCTGTGTAAAGTACTTGCCGCGTGTATCCACCTTAAACTTTTCACCTCTCACCTTGAAAGTCTGACCTCTCATTATTGAATCCTTCACACTGGGAAAAAGCTTATCTCTATCTACCCTGTCTATAACCTTCATGATTTTGTAAACCACAATCAGGTCCCCCCTCAATCTCCTTTTTTCTAATGAAAACAATCCTAACCTACTCAACCTCTCTTCATAGCTAGCACCTTCCATACCAGGCAACATCCTTATATACCTTCTCTGCACCCTCTCCAAAGTGTCCACATCCTTTTGGTAATGTGCCGACTAGAACTATACATAGTATTTTAACTGCAGCCGAACCAATGTCTTGTGCAATTTTAACATGACCTGCCAGCTCTTATACTCAATACCCCATCCAATGAAGGCAAGTATACCATATGCCTTCTTGACCACTCTATCTACCTTCAGGGTACAATGGAGCTGAATTCCCAGATCTCTCTGCTCATCAACTTTTCCCAAGGCTCTTCCACTTATTGTATAATTCGCTCTAGAATTAGACTTCCCAAAATGTATCGCCTCACATTTGCCTGGATTGAACTCCATCTGCCACTTCTCCGACCAACATGTGACTTCACTTTCTCTATTAGTCTACTGTGGGGAACCTTATCAAACACCTTACTAAAGTCCATGTATATGACATCTACAGCCCTGCCTTCATCAATCAACTTGGTCACTTCCTCAAAGAACTCTATTAAGTTGGTAAGGCACAATCTCCCCCGCACAAAACCATGTTGCCTCTCACTGATAAGCTCCTTTTCTAAATAAAAATAGATCCTATCCCTCAGTACCTTCTCCAGCAACCTTCCCACCACTGACGTCAGGCTCACTGGTCTGCAGTTACCTGGAATATCCCTACTACCCTTCTTGTACAGGGGACAACATGAGCAATCCTCCAGTTCTCCAGCACCTCACCTGTATTTAAGGATGCTACAAAGATATCTGTCAGGGCCCCAGCTATTTCCTCTCTTGCCTCCTTCAGCAATCTGGGATATATCCCATCCAGTCCTGGGGATATGTCCACCTTAATAACCTTTAGCCCACCCAACACACCTTCCCTACTTATGTCAATGTGATCCAGAATAATTAAACTTCTATCTCTAATCTCAACATTCATCATGTCCCTCTCCTCAGTGAACACTGATGCAAGGTAATCATTCAGAATCTCACCCATTTTCTCAGGTTCGACACACAGCCTTCCTTCCTTATCCTTTAGTCGACCAATCCTCACTGTTACAATACTGGGGGGAACCCCTCTGCTAATTTAAACCCGACACACAGAGAAGCTCAACTCGCGCCGTAATTTGGTAAATTTCGAGAGGCAAAGAACTATCCTAGAGGTCACTATATAAAGCAAAAATTAATCATTTTATTCTTCAAAACCAAAAGAGAGCATGAGACAACTATTTACAACCGCTTTCTCTTAAACTTATCTTTTACCTCCCACTGTACAATACTGGTCCAACTTTTTAAAAATCCCAATTAAGATGTACAAAAAAGAGTCACATTTCAAAACCAATCAGCTTTGTCAATTCTCCTTTGTGGATCTTCCTCTGTCGATTTTTCTCTATCATCTTTTCTTCAGTATTCTGCTTCAGGTCTTTCATATGAACAGGTACCCTTCCAAGAGCTCTTCAGCTAGCAATCTATACTTGTTGGTGTTCTTGGCAGTTCTCCCCCTAACTGTTCAAAATGTCTGGTTTTATATCCAAAACATTGGGTCATTTCATTAGTTTGATGCTGTCAAAATACTAAATTCAAATTTGATTCGATTTTGGTATCTGGAGCATAATTTACACTGGTTGGCCAAATTTGAATTTGTTTTTGTATCATGGCACCTCATCTGCTTTATTGGTTTCACAGTTAAATGTTAAATTTTAAATTCTTTCAGCATACTCTGTGCCTCTCTACATCCATGCCAGCTTCCGGTCTCTCTTAAAGGTACAGTACATAACACCTTCGTAACCCTCATAGTACCGTGGTTGACTCTTAACTACCCTCTGAGCAATTAGGGATGGACAATAAATGCTGGCCTATCCAGCGACACCGTCATTCCAAAAAAGTAGCACAATGCGTAGTTGTCTAATTTGGCACAAAAAAATAATAACGTAGAGGTTTTAATCCGGAGAGAAAAAGAAATATTGGCATTCAGAGGTGTCCGGGGGTGTCCTTGTACATAGATAAATAGGTACAGCAGAAATCAGGAAGGTAAATAGTAAGTTAGCTTTTGTTACAAATGTGTTGCTGTGTGAGGGGAATGAAGTCTTATTGCAATTAAACAGGACATTGATGAATCCATACCTGGAAGACAGTGTACAGTTTTGGTTTCCGAGTCAAGTGGAGACTTGCCCCGGATAAAGAGCGGCAAAAATTCACTTGGGTGATTGGTGTGAAGGGAGTGTCTTGTGAGGAGACATTAAGTATACCTGGCTGATAATACCTAAAACTGAGAAGAATACAAGGTGATCAAGTTGAAGTATGTAAAAGTTCTAAGGGGTTTGACTGGATGGGCACTGAAAACATGTTCCACCAGGCTAGCGAATCTAACACAGAGCATCAGAACAAAGGATCGGCCATGTTGACTGATGTAAGGGGAAATATCTTCACTCAAACAGATGAGTCTACTCTCGAGAGCTGTGGATGCTCAGCCATTGAGTGCATTTAAGACAGACATTTTTGATCACTAAGGAAATTTAGAGACCTCGGACTATCTGGGGCAGTTTTGGAGAAATCCTACTTGTGAGGATACATTGAAGAAGTTGGAACTTTTCTGTGTGTAGCGACAAACACTGAGAGGAAATCTGATGGAGAGTTTCAAAATCATGAGCGGGCTGGATAATGTAGTTGGGGAAAAGCTATTCCTGTTCAAAAGGGACAAGAACAAGAGGGAATAGAATTAAAATGATTTGCAAAAGAAGCAAGAATTATCTGAGTAAAACATTGTCACACAGTGGAGTAGTTAGGATATGGCGTGAACTACCTGGAAGTGTGGTGGAAGCAGGTTCAATTGAGGCTTTCAGGAGGGGCATTGGATGGTTATTTCGACAGAAATAACATACAAAGGTATGGGACGAAAGGACACAAAGTCATGCTCCTTTGCACACCCAGTACAGGCACAGTGGGCCAAATGGTCTCCTCCTATGCTGTGACACTTCGGTGATTTGTGAATGTAAGTTTAGCGTTGAATGGTGAAGGAAACCTGAAGGGTCAAGTCCAGCTCCTATCTTGTCCTCATGCTTGAGAGGTTGAAGTTCAGCTCAAATTATAACATACTTCTTTCCAAATGAAGCTGAAAACTGGGACTGTAGTAGTTACTGAACAGTTCAGGTCCTGCACTCAAATCTGGATGAATGGATTTTGTTTTGTTTCTGTTGATTGTCTTTCACTGAATTATTGAGACACAATGCCATAGAGTCATAGAGATGGACAGCACAGAAACAGACCCTTCGGTCCAACTCGTCCATGTTGACCAGATATCCCAACCCAATCTAGTCCCACCTGCCAGCACCTGGCTCATATCCTTCCAAACCCTTCCTATTCATATACCCATTCAGATTCCTTTTAAATGTTGCAATTGTACCAGCCTCCATCACTTCCTCTGGAAACTCATTCCAAACACACACCACCCTCTGAGTGAAAACGTTGTCCCTTAGATCTCTTTTATATATTTCCTCTCTCACCCTAAACCTATTCCCTCTAGTTCTGGACTCCCCCATCCCAGGGAAAAGACTTTGTCTATTTATCCTATCCATTGCTGCTCATGATTTTATAAACCTCTATAAGATTTGATTAGATTAGATTAGATTAGATTACATTACAGTGTGGAAACAGGCCCTTCGGCCCAACAAGTCCACACCGAAAAGACTTTGTCTATTTATCCTATCCATTGCTGCTCATGATTTTATAAACCTGCCGCCCATTTGGTGGCACGGTGGCACAGTGGTTAGCACTGCTGCCTCACAGCGCCAGAGACCAGAGTTCAAATCCCACCTCAGGTAACTGACTGTGTGGAGTTTGCACATTCTCCCCGTGTCTGCGTGGGTTTCGTCCGGGTGCTCCGGTTTCCTCCCACAGTCCAAAAATGTGCAGGTTAGGTGAATCGGCCATGCTAAATTGCCAGTAGTGTTAGGTGAAGGGGTAAATGTAGGGGAATGGGTCTAGGTGGGTTGCTCTTCGGAGGGTTGGTATGGGCTTGTTGGGCCGAAGGGCCTGTTTCCACATTGTAAGTAATCTAATGTAATCTAATCACCCCTCAGCCTCCGACGCTCCAGCCTGTTCAACCACTCCCTGCAGCTCAAATCCTCCAACCCTGGCAACATCCTTGTAAATCTTTTCTGAGCCCTTTCAAGTTTCACAACATCTTTCCGATAGGAAGGAGACCATAATTGCACGTAATGTTCCAACAGTCGCCTAACCAATGACCTGTACAGCCGCAACATGACCTCCCAACTCCTGTACTCAACACTCTGACCAATAAAGGAAAGCATACCAAACGCCTTCTTCACTATCCTATCTACCTGCGACTCTACTTTCAAGGAGCTATGAGCCTGCATTACAAGGTCTCTTTGTTGAGCAACACTCCCTAGGACCTTACCATTAAGTATATAAGTCCTGCTAGGATTTGCTTTCCCAAAATGCAGCACCTCACATTTAGCTAAATAAAACTCCATCTGCCACTTCTCAGCCCATTGGCCCATCTGATCAAGAACATGTTGTAGTCTGAGGTAACCTCCTTCGCTGTCTACTATACCTCCAATTTTGGTGTCATCAGCATACTCACAAACTATACCTCTGATGCTCACATCCAAATCATTCATATGAATGATGAGAAGTAGAGGGCCCAGCACTGATTCTTGTGGCATTCCACTGTTTACAGGCCTCCAGTCTGAAAAGCAACTCTCCACCACCACCACCCGCTGCCTTCTACTTTTGAGCCATTCTTTATCCAAATGGCGGGTTCTCTCTGTATTCCATGATCTCTAACCTGGCTCACCGGGAACCTTGTTGAACGCCTTACTAAAGTCCATGTAGATCACATCTACCGCTCTGCCCTCATCAATCCTCTTTATTACTTCATCAAAAAACTCAACCAAGTTTGTGAGACATGATTTCCCACGCACAAAGCCATGTTGACTATCCCTAATCAGTCCTTACCTTTCCAAATACATGTACATCCTGTCCCTCAGGATTCCCTCCAACAACTTGCCTACCACCGACATCAGGCTCACTTGTCTGTAGTTCCCTGGCTTGTCCTTACCACCTTTCTTAAACAGTGGCACCACGTTAGCCAACCTCCAGTCTTCCAGCACCTTGCCTGTGACTATTGATGATACAAATATCTCAGTAAGAAGCCCAGCAATATCTTCCCTAGCTTCCCACAGAGTTCTAGGGTACACCTGATCAGGTCCTGGGGATTTATCCACTTTTATGCATTTCAAAATATCCAGCTCTTCCTCCTCTGTAATATGTGCATTTTTCAAGATGTCATCATCTATTTCCCCACATTCTATACCTTCCATGTCCTTTTCCACAGTAAATACTAATGCAAAGTACTCGTGTAGTATCTGTCCCATCTCCTGCGGCTCTACACAAAGGCCGCCTTGCTGATCTTTGAGGGACCCTATTCTCTCCTTAGTTGCCCTTTTATCCTTAATATA
This sequence comes from Chiloscyllium plagiosum, assembly GCF_004010195.1. Classification (NCBI taxonomy): domain Eukaryota; kingdom Metazoa; phylum Chordata; class Chondrichthyes; order Orectolobiformes; family Hemiscylliidae; genus Chiloscyllium; species Chiloscyllium plagiosum. The sequence goes on from NC_057710.1 coordinate 13,950,503, forward strand.
TTTGTAAAAACCCTTTGGATTCTCCTGAACTCTATTTGCCAAAGCTATCTCATGTCCCCTTTTTTGCCCTCCTGATTTCCCTCTTAAGTATACTCCTACTGCCTTTATACTCTTCTAAGGATTCACTTGAACTATCCTGTCTATACCTGACATATGCTTCTTTCTTTTTCTTAATGTGGCAGATTTGGTTTCAACTGTAAGACAGAAATTTGTTGCACAAAAAGAAATAAAACTGAAATGAAGCAAACTATCCCCATGTGATGCAGTGAGAAAGATTTCAAATACACAGCAAAACAAAATTTCAGCTTCTCCCCAATATCATTATGCTACATGAATACCACAGAAAGGGTTGGAGGAACAAAGCAGGTCCAGCAGCATCTGGAGAGTGAGAAATAGAGTTAATGTTTCAAGTTCAGCTTTAGTCTTACTCAGAACTAAAAGGAACTGTAAAATTGTGCTTCTCTTTTTGCTGGTGTAGATAGATAGGGGAGAAGGCTAATTTGGAACAGAATGTAGGAGTGCCCACAGCAGAAGATCAATGGGAGTGATTAATGGGGATAAAGGAGATTAGGAGATGTTAAATAGGTGTAAATGTTAGAGTGGAGGGAAATGAAGAAAGCGACATTAGGGGGGAAGGCATCAGAGATTAAATAGTAAACAGAATGATAGTATAAGCAGGTTGGGTGTGATATAAAATTCTGCATAAACTTGAGGGACAATATGTTTTTTTTAAACTTTGTTTATTCATTCACAGGAATTGGGTGTCATTGGCTAGACCAGCATTTATTGTCCATCCCTAGTTGCCCAGAGGATCGATAGGATTCAACCACATGGCTGTTGGTCTGCAGTCTCTTGTAGGCCAAACCAAGTAAGGACTGCAGTTTCCTTCCCAAAAGGACATTAGTGAACAAGATGGGTTTTTCCCAACAATTAGATTTGTGTGTTTTTTTTAATTTCACTCCTGCAAGATGTGATTTTGAAACTATGTCCCCTAGATGCCCCACCAACAGAAATATCAGTCTTTCTATCAATCTTAACTGTTCCTCTTTAATCTTTTGAAACCTTTGATTAAATTGCCCTCTGCTGACCTTTGAATTTCCCAGGAGTACAGCTGTATCCCTACCCTAGGACACCACGTGCGATTCTAGTCAATTCACATTCGAGGCTGGCCTTTACTTTTCCGAAGCTGTGGTACCCAGTTTGCTTTGAGATCAGCTGAGCCAGACAGCACGTCCGTTTAATGGCCCAGGTGATAGCTGGCTCCTCCAGCAAGGCAGCATTCCATCTGTCCTGCACTGGGACCGCCGGCCTTGATGAGAACTCCGTTCTGCATGCTTTGTTTTGCTGATCTCTAAATGTAGCCGCTGTGCTGAATGAGCCATTGAGTAGGGATCCTGCCTGAAAACTCCCTTGTACTCCCCCTCCCAGATTTAGGATGCAGGCTGCCATTTCCGTAGTCAGGCCTAACTGTCGTCCTGTCAGTCCCACGTTCAATGGTTTAGTTATCCAGTGAGGATAACTGGGATAACAGTGTTGTCACATTACTTCACCAAATATAGTTACAAAATGGCTATCCATTAATCCCCACAAATGACCCCACAGAGACGGGGTCAATTGTTGACGGAGAGACTCTGCTGATTGTACTGGAGGGGCTGCAGAGGAGATTCACCAGGATGGTGCATTCAAGCAATGAAGAGGGACTGGATACGCTTGGATGGTCTTCTTTGGAGAAGAGCAGGTTAAGAAGGGGCACCTGATAGAGGTGTGTCAGATTTTATGAGGGGCATGGACAAGGTGGGTAGAAAGCAGCTGTACCCTTTAGTTGAAGTATCAATAACAAGGGGACATAGTCTCAAAGTGAAAGGCAGCAGGTTTAGAGAGCAGTTGAGGAAAATGCATTTCCACTGGGAGGATGGTGGTGGAGTGGAATACACTGCCTGGGAGGCTAGTTGAGGTGGGAAGCCTCAAAACCTTTAAGAAGTACTTGGATGAATATTTAAAGTATTGTAGCATGCAAGGCTGTGAGCCAAGTGCAGGAAAGTGGAACTAGTGTTGGGAATTGTATATCTTTGCTTGAATCGACTTGAAGGGCCAAAGGGTAATGCCATGTCTGATTCTATGATGCTGCCCAGATCCTGACCACACCATGTCCCATTTTACCCATCACTCTGTGCTCATCAGCTTACATTGGCTTCTGCTCCACAAATACAAGTTTTCCAAATTCTCACCCTTGGTTTGAAATCTCTCCATTGGTGCACTCCTCTCTCTGTTCCTGTGACCCCTGTAGCCTTACAGCCCTCCAAGATATCTGCGGTTCTCCAGTTCCCGGTCTTCTGCATATCCACATTTTCCATGGTTCCCAGTGTTAGCAGGTGCTTCTTCATACGCTGAGGTCATGGGCTTTGATGTTTCTTTGTCAAACCTCTCTAGCCCTCTCCTCCTGTTAAGCCAACCCTTAAAACCTCCCACTTGTGCCGGGACTTCAGCATCTGTGTAGCTCAGTGTTAAGATCTGTTTGATAATGTTCCACAAAGTGCACTAGGATGTTATAGACTATAGAATTCCTATAGTGCAGAAACATGGCCTTTGGCCCAACAAGTCCAATCCGACCCTCCGAAGAGTAACCCACCCAGAACCATTCCCTCTACCTTATATTTACCCCCGACTAATGCACCTAACCTACACATCCCTGAACACTATGGGCAATTTAGCATGGCCAATTCACCTAATCTGCTCATCTTTGGATTGTGAGAGGAAATTGGAGTACCCGGAGGAAACCTGTGCAAACAGGGGGAGAATGTACAAACTCCACACAGACAGTCGCCCAAGGCTGGAATCGAACCTGGGTCCCTGATGCTGTGAGGCAGCAGTGCTAACCACTGAGCCACTGTGCAGTCCCTAGCTTCGTCCACACATGTTCCATCTACGTCCACACAAAACTGCAAGTTGTTATTGAGAAATCAGGTATTTCTAAGGGTCTAAAGTGAGGGCAGCAGATGATGGAGATCAGACTCAAGAGTGTGGTGCTGGAAAAGCATCTGAGGAGCAGAAGAATTGATATTTTAAGCAGAAGCTCTTTGTCATTCCTGATGAAGAGCTTATGCTCGAAACATCGACTCTCCTCAGATGCTGCCTGACCGGCAGTGCGTTTCCAGCACCACACTTTTTGACACTGGTTTCTGAGGATCCAGGTTGCTTGGATTTTTTTTTAGCCTTTCTTTTGTGTAATTTAAAAATAAAATTGACCTTCACTCCTCCTGTTGCAGGTTACCAAGTTAAGTGTGAATACATCGCCCACAAGGAAGGCGTGGTCAGAGAAGAAATGGTTTTGGCCAGCAAGATTAATGATCGTTCCCCTGTAAAAGTCACATTGCAGGCCCGAGTCCTGGGTAAGTTCATTGTTTTTCCTCTCTGAGGCAGTGTGTCCTGTACTGCGCCTGGTATCTGGGATGGTGCCATTGCTGTGCTGACCGGGTTATGTGTGATATTCTGGCTGGAAAATGTGCTGAAATCGAGCAAATGTTTTAGGACGCAAAATCAGGCTGTCTGGGAACCCCATCAAGCTGTGCAGCTTTAAAACCAAGTAAACCATCCCCTCAAGAGAAATATTGATGCATAATGCCAACTTGTGACAGTCAACAGAAGAGCAATAGTGTACAGCTCGTCCATGTGTTTGACCCTGATCATAGAAACTCGTGAGGGGTGACCTTCTAGAGGTTTATGAAATCAAGAGGGGCATGGATCAGGTAAATAGACAAGGTCTTTTCCCTGGGGTAGGGGAGTCCAGAACTAGAGGGCATAGGTTTAAGGTGAGATGGGAAAAATTTACAAGGGACCTAAGGTCCAACATTTTCACACAGAGGGCGGTGCATGTATCGAATGAGCTGCTAGAGGCAGTGAAGGCTGGTAGAATTACAACATTTAAAAGGCATCTGGATGGGTATTTGAGTAGGAAGGGTTTAGAGGGATATGGGTCAAATGCTGGCAAATGGGATTAGATTGAATTAGGATATCTGGTTGGCATGGACACGTTAGATCAAAGGGTCTGTTTCCATGCTGTGCATCTCTATGACTCTCAACTTAGAAAATAGGAGCAAGAGTAGGCTATTCAGCCCATTTAGCTTGCTGTCACCATTCTGTATGATCATGGCTGATCATTCAATTCCATATCCTGTTTTTTTTTCTTTCTCCCTGTACCTTTTGATCCTTTTAACCATAAGAACCATCTCCATCAGAAATTGCAGGAGAAACTCAGCAGGTCTGGCAACATCTGTGGGGAGAAAGTAGAGTTAATGTTTCAAATCCAGTGACCCTTTTTTAGAAGGGTCTGCCCAGAAGGTGGGACAGCACAGATGCTGATGACCTGCTGAGTTTTTCCGGCAATTTCCATTTTTGTTTGAGATCTTCAACATCCACACCTCTGTGCTTAATTTGGCCAAATCTAGCTCCTCGTTGAAAACATTCAATGTTTTGGTCTCAATCACTGTCTGTGGGAGAGAATTCCACAGGCCCACCACTCTGTAGGTGCAGAAATCTCTCCTCATCACAGTCTTAAAAGAACTACCCTGTATCCTTAAACTGCTACCACTGGTTCTGGACTCATGGCTCAGTGGGAACTTGTTGGGCCGAATGGCCTGTGTCCACACTGTAGGGATTTTATTCTGTTCTTATTCCGTGAATCATCAGTAAAAGATGAATCAGGATAAAAAATCTAACATTCGTGGGGTCTGTAAAGTGTTAAAAATACAAAGATGGAAATGTGTTGCTGGAAAAGCGCAGCAGGTCAGGCAGCATCTAGGGAACAGGAGAATCGACGTTTCGGGCATTAGCCCTTCTTTCAGGCTAATGCCCGAAACGTCGATTCTCCTGTTCCCTAGATGCTGCCTGACCTGCTGCGCTTTTCCAGCAACACATTTCCGTCTCTGATCTCCAGCATCTGCAGACCTCACTTTCTCCCGTTAAAAATACAAAGCCTTGTAAGCACCATTCTCTGTTCATATTTGCCTTTTTAAAATTTGTTCCTGTGATATGGAATTCACCGATACGCCGACACGTTTCTCTGCCACCTTGAGTCAGTGTCTGTGTTCACCTTTCATTGTGCGAGGGTTAACGGAAGGAAGCCATGTTGGAACTGTGGTGGCTCTTTTTCCCCTTTGACCCATTCACACCCTTTGTCCCCCTATCTCAGCAATTTCATTTCCTTCAGGGCGTCCGTCTGATTCCTCTTTGATAGTCCCTGTTGAGTTGTTGTACTCCCCTTTCAGGCATTGCATTTCATATCGTGACATTCACTGTAAGAAAACAAATTGGGAACGAGTGATGTACCACTGGGACCAGCGCTGGGGGTCAATATATGTGAATGCCGTGAGTGAGGGAAGGGCACTGACTTGAGCCAAGTTTGCAGATGTCACTAAAATAGGTGGGAAGGCAAATGATGAACACAGAATATGCAGAGGGATATAGGCAGGTTAAGTGAGTAGACAAGAACTTAGCATGCAGAATACAGTGTGGCGAAATGTGAAGTTATGAACTATGGCAGGGAGAATAGAGGAGTTGAATATTTAACTGGCAGAAAGTTACAGAAAGATTTGTGAGTCATCGTCCACAAATCTCAAGAAAGCCTATCATCCACGGTCAGTGGGTAATAGGGAAGGCAAATAGAATGTTAGCCTTTATCTGAAAAGGAATGGAGTTTAACAGGAGGGAGGTTCGCTAAAGCTACACAAGGCACTAGTCAGATCACAGCTGGGATTCTGTGAACGGTTTAGGGCCCCCGATCCAAGGAAAGATATGTTGGTTTTGGAGGCAGTCCAGAGCAGCTTCGCTCGGCTGATAATTGGTATGAAGAGACCGGCTTAAGCGAGTTTAATTATTTTGGATTTGTACTCGTTGTAATATAGAAGAATGAGAGGCAATCTTATTGAAACCAACAAAACTCTTAGGGAGCTTGACGGGGTAGATGTGAAAAGGATGTTTCCCCTTGTGACAGAGTCTTGGACCAAAGGGCATGATCTGAGAATAAGGGGTCGCATATTTCAAACAGAGATGAGGAAGAATTTCTTCCTTCAAAGGGCAGAGAATCTGTGGATCTTTCTTTACTGCAGTGAGCTGTTGAGGCTGCATCATTATATTTAATCAAGTTTGAGATAGACATTAATCAGTAAAGGGATAAAGGGCTATGGAGAAAAGGCAGGGAAGTGGAGCTGAGGATTGTCAAATCAGCAATGATCTCATTGAATGGCGAAGCAGACTTGATGGGCTGAACGGTCTATGTTTTATGACCTTTTGTCAACCACTTTGTCTCTGTGTCCTCTTGTTATTGGCCCTCTGCCACTTGGGACTGTCACACCTTGCTTACTCAATCAAAAACCCTCAATTGTTGAAGACCTCGATCAAATCTCTTCCTAACTTTCACTCTTCTGAGGAGAACAGCCTAGCTTCTCCGGCCTTTCCACTGAATCCTTCATTCTGGGTGAACCTCCTCTGCACTCCCTCTGCACTGAGGTCACACCTTCCCTGTGGTTAAATGGATCTGCTGTGGGATCCTGACGAGAGACTAACAGCCTTTTTCTGATTCTGAGATAAGAAGATATATATATATATAGAGAGAGAGAGAGAGAGAGAGACAGACAGACAGACAGAGAGTGTCTTTGTTCTAGGTCCAAACTTGTTCATGTTGTCAAAGTATTGGTGCTTTGGAGCCCAGCTTGTTGCCATGTACTGTACACTGTTGCTACATAACCCCAAATGGTTTCCAGGACTGCTGCTACATGCCAAGGGCAGCTGCACTCATCGGTGGCTGTGAGATTTTAATTCATCACTGCATCTCTCTTATCAAGTCAGCAGTGTGCACCATGTCACTGCAGCATTGTTCATCCTGCTGTGTGCAGCACTAAGCACATTGTCAACTTATAACCGAGATATTGACAGATGATCGTCAGAGGCACATTGAGCAAACTGTGGGCGAAGTGCATGTCTCTCTGAGTCACAAGGTATTAACCACTGTCGTCTATTGTTACATAATGACTTTCTCTAAGCGCAAGAGTAAAGAAAAAAGATAATGACTTCTATAGAGAATCCTCAATGCAGTGAAACACCTCAAGGTGCCAAACACGAGTATTATAAAACAAAAATTTGGCAAAGAGCCACTTCAGCAGTAACTCATAGAATGTTGTGTTTTATTGTGAGGGAAATGCAACAGCAGGGAAGTTATGCTTCAATTAGACAGGGCATTGTGTGACCACATCTGCAGTATTGCGTACAGTACTGGTGACTGTACTCATGGAAAGACGTTAATCTGTTGGGAAGCGGTTCAGAGAATGTTTACTAGACTAATACCGAGAATGAGGAAAGGCCAGACATGCTTACCCTGTTTCCCCTGGAGTGTAGAATAATCAAAGGTTGTTAAATTAAAACATTTAAGATCCTGAGGGGACTCGACCAAGGTGGATGTTGGAAGGATGCTTCCTCATGTGGGAGATCTAGGAATAGGGCTCAGAGCCCATTTCAGATGGAGATGTGGAAACATGTTTTTTTTTGAGGGTCCCTTCCTCAAAGAATCTTTAAAAATTCTTAAGGCAGATTGCCATGGGGATGAAGGATTATTGGGGCTATGTCGGAATGGAGAGTTGGGTATTAAATGGTGGGAGCTGGATTGAAGGGCCAGGTGGCTCCTAACCTTGTTCCTTCATTTGCGTGTTCATATTTCGAGGAGATATTGAAACCATTGACCAAGGCTTAACCACCGGAAGGGGATTGAAGGAGTGCTTAGAGGGCGCGCAGAGAGAGAGAGAGAGAAAGAGAGATGGAGGAAGTCTCAGAGCTGTTGGATGATGAGATCTGACTGCCATTCATGAAATAATGAAAGTCAGCGATGCTCATGAGGTTCCAATTACAGTGGCACAGATACCTCAGAGGATTGCAGGGCTGGAGGAAGTTACTGAAGAAGAGACAAAGCCATGAAGGGTTTAAAAACCAGGATGAGGTTTTTAAATTGAGGTATTGTTTAACAGCAAGCTAATGTAGATCAGCGAACACATTGGTACAGGATGAATAGGACTTAGTGCAAGCTAGGATAGTGGCTGCAGTGTTTTGGATATGCTCATGTTTAAGGGTTAGTTTGTTTCCAGAAACAAGGCCACCTTTTCAGGTGCTTCATTCAATACCTCTTCATCCCCTGTCCTCAACTCATCACTGGCCCTCTCTGAATCTGGCTTGCACTCTCCTCTTCCTGCCATTTACTCTTCAAAGCCAATCTTACAGTTTGCAATATGGTCAAACCCTGATTCATAAACCCATTCTCCCTTTCTCCTGCCCAGTGCCATTCCATTGCCAAGCACTACCGACATCTAGTCACCCTTAGCCCCTGTTATCGGCCATGGTTGAGTGGCCAACCTGCCTGCCTCTAAGTCAGATGTTTGTGGGTTCATGTTCCATTTGAGGATATGAGAATGAAAATCTACACCAACAGTCCGTTGCAATTCTGAGGACTCGCTCTATTGTTGGGTGCAATGCCTTCTTCAGATGGATGTAAAAGATCCTGTGGCACCTTTTTTTTCTGGAAATAGAGCAAGAAAGTGATCCCAATGAGCATGGTCTCTGTTGTTCCCTTGACCACTATCAGAAAAACACATCATTCCCATAGTGCCCCTCCTCTTTTTGTCTGATAGTTTGCTTTGCTCAAACAGCCTGTTATATTTCCTGCATTACACCAGTGAATACAATTCAGAAGCATTTCATTGGCTACAGAGTGCTTTGAGATGCTGGAGCATCATGAAAGAGACTACATACATGCCCATCAGCATACTTTCCAACCCATTATGTGTGGGGGAGCATGCCAAGGCTAGCACCAGACATAACTAAAAGTGAAGTGTCAACCTGGTGAAGCTACAACTGAGGAGTACTTGAAGAAGCAGTAAGTGATAGATAAGGCTGAATGATCCTACAACTTTAAGCTCTGTGTCCCAGCCTCACCCAGTCACAAATGATGTTGGACAGTTAACCAACTGGAGGGGTGGGCTCAGTGGTTAGCATTGTTGCCTCACAGCACCAGGGACTCAGGTTCAATTCCAGCCTTGGGTGACTGTCTGTTGTAGAGTTTGCACATTCTCCCCATGTCTGCTCAGGTTTCCTCTGGCTGCTCCAGTTTCATAGAATCCCTACAGTGTAGAAACCGGCCATTCGGTTCAACAAGTCCAGACTGATCTTACAAAGAGCAACCGATCCAGACTCATTTCCCTATTACTCTACATTTACCCTGACTAATACCTCTCACATATACATCGCTGAACACTATGGGCAATTTAGCATGACTGATTCACCTAACCTACACACCTTTGGACTATGGGAGGAAACTGGAGCATCCGGAGGAAGCCCAGACAGACAAAGGAAGAATATGCAAACTCCACATAGACAGTCGCCCGCGGCTGGAATCGAACCCAGATCCCTGGTGCTGTGAGACAGCAGTGCTAACCACTGAGCCTCTGTTTCCTCCCACAATCCAAAGATGTACAGGTTAGGTGACTTGGCCATGCTAAAATTGCCCATAGAGTTTAGGAATGTGTGGGTTAGGCGCATTAGTCAGGGGTAAATATAGAATAATCAGGTAGGGGAATAGGCCTGGGTGGGTTACTCTTCAGAGGGTCACAGCTCATTCTACAGCATTAATCTTCAGCACTGAAGCCTTCGCTTGCTGGAACATTGTCAAGGCCCACAGTCTTTGCAATATCCAACACTTCAACTATTTCTTTACATGACTTTTTGAGCCAAATGGCCTGTTTCCACATTGTAGGGATTCTATGATTTTATGAAATACCCTCAGCCTCGATAATGGAATAGCCAGAACGTCATTGCAAAAGATAAGGCTGAAGCATTTACAAGTTTCAGGCAGAAGTGCATGCCTAATACATGACCCATCTCAGCCTCTTCTCAAGCTCCCCAGCATCGCAAAGTCCAGACCTCAGCCAGTTTGATTCACTCAACATCATGTCAAGAAATAGTTGAAGTGTTGGATATTGCAAAGTCTGTGGTCCTTGACAACGTTCCAGCAAGCGAAGGCTTCAGTGTTGAAGATTGATGCTGTAGAATGAGCTGTGACACTAGACAAGCTGTTCCATTGCAGCTACAACACTGTGATCTACCCCATATGGGGACAAGTGTCTTGTCTACACAAAACAGGTGGCTTAGCGGTTAGGCAAAAGTGGGGACTGCAGATGCTGGAGATCAGAGCCTAGATTAGAGTGGTGTTGGAAAAGCACAGCCGGTCAGGCAGCATCCGAGGAGCAGGAAAATCAATGTTTCAGGCATTGTAGAGAGGTTAGGTGCCAGCGCAAGGCTGCGAGTGTGGAGTGGAGGATCCTGAAGGAGAACCGTTGCTGGTGGTTTTGAATCTGTAGTCTGTACTGGTTGTCCTGTTCGGGTCCAAACTGTGCTGGTTTGAATGTAGTCCGGAGTCCATGTGGGATCAGTTGGTTACAGAGGAAGGCACTGAGGAAGTAGATGTGGCTGTAGTAGCGACTCTGTTTCAGGACATGGTTGAAGAGCTTCAGGGCAGAGGAGATGACCTGGGAGTTGCAGTGAGAGAGAGACTCACTGAGATTCTTGTGGAGAGAGGAGGAGAGCTGCTTCAAGGCAGGCAAGAGGATTCACAGTGAGGTTAAAACCATCTAGGCAAAAGTGAGGACTGCAGATACTGGAGATCAGAGTCTAGATTAGAGTGGTGCTGGAAAAGCACAGCCGGTCAGGCAGCATCCGAAGAGCAGGAAAATTGATATTTCGGGCAAAAGCCCTTCACACTTTTGCCCGAAACGTCGGTTTTCCTGCTCCTTGAATGTTGCCTGACCGGCTGTGCTTTTCCAGCACTACTCTAATCTAGGCTTAGCGGTTAGTACAGCTTCCCCTTAGCGCCAGGGACCCGGGTTCAATCTCACAGTCAGTTGACTGTGGAGTTTGCACATTCTCCCCGTGTCGGTGTGGGTTTCCTCTGGGTGCTCCGGTTTCCTCCCACAAAGCAGTGTAGATTGGGTGGATAACCGTGGGAAATGCAGTTTTAGAGGGATAGGGTAGAGGGCTGGGTCTGGGTGGGATGCTCGTCGGAGGGTCGGTGTGGACTCAATGGGCTGAATGGCCTGCTTCCACACTGTTGGGATTCTATGAAATCCAAATTGTCCAATGACCACCCCTTCAGTCTGGTCTTAGTCATCAGCAAAATTGATTGGTGGTGTCATTAATAACCTGCTGCCTGACGCTCAGTTTGAATTCTGCCAGGGCCATCAGCTTATGATTTTCTAGCACTTTCAAAGTTTCTGCCATGACAGAGAGATTGCACTGTAGCCACTTTTAGTTTGTCTGATTTGAATTGTTTCAGGATGTGCTTGAACCCACTTCTAATAATCGCCAGAAACTGGAGTTTCATGTTGACCTGCTGGAATTACTGGGAAAAGTTTGAAACTGGCAGTGTGTTGCTCTCTAATAGTTCCTGTTAATAATGCCCACACCCTGTATCACATTCACGGATTAGTCAGGGCCATGTTTTAACCAGGACGAATGGTTTGTGGGGCAGACTGGAACACAGTTTCGGAATAACTGGCCTCCTCTTATGCCGGGAATGAGGCTGATTATTTTCTTTTAGAGGCTCATTGACCCGTAGAACTCTCTTCCCCAAATACATTGAATCATTGAGTTTATTCAAAACAGAATCAGATCGATTTTTGATCGGCGAGGGAGTCAAGGTTTAGACAGAAGAAGTGAAGCCTTTATATCTGACTGATCTTCATAGTCCTTGTCAGTAAAAGGAGCGTGTTTAAATTATGTAGGAACTAGTTTAAATGAGACTCAGAGATGTCGGAAAATAACTCGATCAAACCAAAGTGGTGATTAAAGTGAAAAAAGACATGAAGGATTATTTTCTCAGCCTTGGGCATTCGGAAGGTGTTGGCAGCATTTCAAACATGTGCACACCATCAATGCTCAGCCTTGAAAGCCCTTTCTGAATACTGTTTGTGTACATCGATAGCAAGGAACATTGTTTCTTTCCAACCACTTCAATACGGGCAGTTAGCTTACAAGGTTAATCCGACTTTCAAATGGCACCACCACAACGCAAGGCTGGACTGAGGCATGGTTCCGGGTGGTTTAATGGTGAAGGATGATGTCCTGTTGTAGTCCAGCTGTGCTCCACCAGACAGCACTCTTGCGCCAAGTGGGAAGTGAGTTGAGAGCGCAATATCCAGGCCGAAGCCTCTCCCCACCTCAGAGCTAAGGGAATGCTGCACTGCTGGAGATGCCTTTCCTGTGCAATATGCTAATTTGAGGCTTTATTATATGTAGAATTTAAGCCATCAAGTAGGACAATGTCTTACCATGGAAGGAAAGGCTTACATTTATATTGCCCCTGTCACAGCCTTCAATGATCTATACACAAAAACGTCCAGGTCCCTCTGCTGCTGCTACCTAATGTTCATCTGTATAACACTCATTCAGGGTCAGTGCATAGAGACTGGGAGCCAGAATTTATTACCTTTGATGCCAGCCAGTGTTGGCACAAGGGCAATTGCAAGTTTCTGTAAGGCAACAATAACCAGATCTTTTTTGTGATGTTGGTTGAAGGCTAAATGTTGACCAGGGCACAGTGGAGAGCTCCTTTGCTATCCTTTAACCTAATGATGTGGAATCTTTTCCATGCAGCTGAGGAGGATTGTATGCCTCCGCATGAGAGTCCAGGACAGAATCCAATGTGAGCCCAATGCTCTCATTGTTCGTTGTGACCTCTGACCTGCTTCTGAACTGAGTAGCACTGCGGTAGTTCTGGGTTCATTTCTTGACTTGTGTTGAGTTCAAAACTCGGGAAATCCGAAAGGAGAAAATGGTACATCTCACGACTCTAGAATTAGGTGGTACAGTTGTTGAGAAGTATCCAGCATTCCAGAAGCAGCAGCAGAGGGATCTGGATGTTTTTGTGTATAGATCATTGAAGGTGGCAGGACCACTAGAGACATAGAGCACTTTAAAAGCCCTTTAGCCCATCAAGTCTATAACAATAATAACTACCACCAAAGGCATGCTAATCCCAATTGCCTGAACTTGTCCCATCTCCCTGAATGTTATGATATTTCATTTCCTCATCCAAATTTTTTTTAAAAGTTGTTAGGTTTCTAGCATCCACTACCTTCCCAGGCAGTGCATTTCACATTCCCACCATCCTCTGAATGAAAACGACTTTTCCCAAATCCCCTCTGAATCTCCTGCCCTCGAAAACTATCTCTTCCTTGTGATTGACCTCTCAACCAAGGTATTCACCCTATCCCATGCCCCTTATAATCTTATACTCCTCAATCATGTCCCCCCCTCCTCCTCAGCCTTCTCTGCTCTAAAGAAAAAATTCCAAGCCTATCTAGTAGCACCATATAGCTCAATTTCTCCATCCCTGGCAGCATCATGATGAACCTTCTCCAGACCCCCTCTGATACTATTGCATCCTCCCTGTCACCAGAATTGCGTGCAGTGCTCCAGCTAGTACAACTCCAACATGAACCTCTTTCTCTTATACTCTATGCCATGACTGATGAAAACAAGTGTCCCACATGCCTTCCTGACCATCCTTTGCCAACCTCAGGGAACTGTGAATAATTACTCTGCAACCCCTCTGTTACTCTGAGCTACCCAATGTCCATTTATTAACTACTCCCTCATCTTATTGTTTCTTCCAAAGTGCACCACCTTGCACTTTTCAGGGTAAAATACCATCTGCCATCAGTATTCCCATCTGACCAACCCAAATATATCTTTCTGCAACCTACAACCATCTTCTTCACTATTAACCACTCTACCAATCTTGGTGTCACCTGCAAAATTGCTTAACATTCTCCCCCACATTTTCATTTATGTATATAACAAGTAATGAGTGTCCTAGTACTGATCCTTGTGGTACATCGCTGGACACCAGCCTCCAGTCACTTGAATAGCCTTCTAACACTTTTCTGATCCTTCTCGTTAAGTTTCCCTCAATTCTATGTGCTTTAAACTTCTTAATCGGCCTCTCATGTGGAACCTTGCAAAAAGCTTTGTTGAAATCCTTTAAGACTGTGTTAAGTGAACTTCCCTCATCCACACAATTTCAAAAAATTTGAACTAATTTGTTAGGCATGACCTCCCTCTGACAAAGCCATGCTAACTATCCCTAATTAACCATGCTTTTCCAAGTGAATATTAATTTGCTTCTTCAGAATTTTCTGCAACAGTTTCCCGACCACTGACATGGGACTCGCCGGTCTGTAATTTCCTGGTTCTTCTCTAACACCCTTCTTGAAACGTGGAACCACAGTAGCCATCCTCAAGTCCTCTGGAATGTCCCCTGTGCCCAGAGAGGAATTAAACATTAGGGTCAGAGTCCCTGCAATTTCCTCCCTCACCTCCCCCGGCAACCTAGGGTGCAACTCATCCAGGATAGGGGACTTGTTTGTTTTTAAAGCCCAACAGAGCCTTCATTTTCTATGTCAAACAGCGCAGTCCCTTTTCCTGAATTCCTCACAGTCCCTTTTCCTGAATTCCTGAGCGTGTCTACATTCTCCTTTTCCAGACTGAAGGGAAGTATCTATTCAAACCCTTCCAATATCCTGCGGCCACACAGACAAGATTGTCGATTTGGTCCCTAATCAGTCCTACACTTTCCCTGGTTAACCTCTTCCCTTTAATGTATGTATAAAATATCTTTAGGATTCTCCTTAATCCTGTTCCCAAATCCTTTCTCATGCACTATTTTGAGGGAAGTAGAGAGAGAGTATAAGAGCAAGGAGGTGATTTTTAACTTGCTGAAGGCACTTATTAGACCTAAGCAGGAATAAAGTGTAGATTTGTGGACGCCGCATTATAAGGAAGATGTGAACACATTGGAGAGAGAGTCCAGAAATGGTTTACAAGAATTGCTCCTGGAATGTAAAACGTCAGATATGGGGATAGATTGAAGAAGTTGGAGTTGATCTCCTTGGAGAGATGAAGGCTGAATTGAGATTTGATAGAGATTTTCACAATCATGTATGGGCTTGTCAGGTAGATATGTAGGGCGAAGTTCGTTCCTCTTGTAAAAATAAATAAGAACCAGAGGGGCAGTTTTAAAATGGTGTACAAATAAAGCCCGTAGTTAGGGTCTGGAATGTACTGCCTGGAAATGTGGTGGAGGCAGGTTCAAATGGTAGGATTTTTGAATAGTAACGGCATGCAGGGATGTAGAGAACAGGCAGGAGATTGGCTCAAGCTAATAGACCCAGGTCAGGTATAATGGGCTGATTGACCTTCTTATGCACCGTAACAATTCTGTGAAGAATCGAGCTATGACTTACCTCCTCATTTCCAGTTTAAAAGAGAGACGTGTTATTTTTACACTCTATATTCCTTATTTCTAATCCGCCCCGAAAGTGAGGCATTCTCCCAGTATCCATTCTGTCAAATCCCCTCATGATCTTATATTTTAATAAGGTTGCCTTTCAGTTTTCTGAACAGCTGTAGCCCAACCTTTCTTCAGAGGAAATCCCCTCATCCCAGGAATAAGTCAAGTGAATTAGAAGAATTGCAAACTTCTAATGTAATTATGTTCTTTTTCAAATAAGGAAACCGAAACTGTACTCGTTATTTCAGAGGCAGTCTCACCAAAGCCTCCTTTTATATTCCATTCTCCTTACGATAAATGCAAATAGTGTAATCCAGTGTACGATTGAGAATTATTGTAGTGAATATGATGGGGTGAGGCCACCCTGTGTGCACATTCTGCACATTCCACTCAGTCCAAATGTCATGGGATCAAACCTCACTCCAGAGGCTACAGGACACAGATCTAGACTGGCACTCCAGTGCAGCCCAAAGTAGTGTCATCTAGCAGTTGGGATGTCAACTTGAGAGCCTGTCTACTGTGGAATCTTATACAGAGTCGTATGCCACAGAAACAGACAAACACCATTCTAGCCACAAAAAGACACGACCCACTCTCCCTCGTAGCCCTACACACGGATGAAAAAAAAACACCAATTCGACCGGGACAACACATCTATCCTGGGACAGGCTAAGCAAAGACATGCCAGAGAATTCCTAGAGGCCTGGCACTCCAACCACAACGCCATAAACAAACACATAGATCTAGATACCATTCATCAACCCCTCAGAAAACGAACAGGAAATGACATCACCACAAACCCCAGGAACCCCATCCAGGACAAACATATAAATAGAAAGCAGGAGACAACAGCTTCGCTTCACTTGGAGGTCGCCACTGACAATGTTACCTAGCCAGGTAATGGAACATCTGGGTATCAAACCTACAGCTCAGCGAGCAAATCTACACCCTAAACCTCAACCTGAGCTACAAACCTTCATAAACCTTGCAAAAACCTTGACTATTCGTCATATCTATGCCTCTCGGGATTTTATTAATCTCTATAACGTTACCCCTCAGCTACCTACGTTCCAGTGAAACATAGAACATATAGAACATAGAACATAGAAGAATACAGCGCAGTACAGGCCCTTGGGCCCTCGATGTTGCGCCGATCCAAGCCCACCTAAACTACACTAACCCACTATCCTCCATATACCTATCCAATGCCCTCTTAAATGCCCATAAAGAGGGAGAGTCCACCACTGTTACTGGCAGGGCATTCCATGAACTAACAACTCGCTGAGTGAAGAACATACCCCTAACATCAGTCCTATATCTACCCCCCCATCTGTTTTTTTTTGTGCCAAAACGTGGCGAGCTGTCTCACAGACTCGTCAAGGAACAGCCTGACATAGTCATACTCACAGAGTAACCCCTTACAGATAATGGCCAGACACCACCATCACCATCCCTAGATAGACAGTGTGATGATGGAAAAGCACAACAGGTCAGGCAGCATCCAAGGAGCAGGAGAATCGACGTTTCGAGCC
>NC_057710.1:13970240-13981925 GCF_004010195.1 Chiloscyllium plagiosum
AACTATCGGGTCCCCAATTACTACTGCTCTGCTCTTCTTCACCCTTCCCTTCTGGGTAACGGGGACAGGCTCCGTGCCAGAGACCTGAGGCCCGTTACTTACCCCTGGTAAGTCATCCCCCCCACAAGTATCCAAAACGGTATACTTGTTTTTGAGGGGGACGGCCGCAGGGGGTCCCTGCACTGGCTGCTTCCTCCCAGTCCCCCTCACTGTCACCCATCTATCTGCCATCTTTGGGGTTACTACTTCCCTATAACTCTGATCTATGACCCCCTCTGCCTCCCGAATGATCCGAAGTTCATCCAACTCCAGCTCCAGTTCCCTAACACGGTCTTGGAGGAGCTGGAGATGGGTGTACTTCCTGCAAGTGTAATCGGCAGGGACGTCGATGGCATCCCTCACCTCATACATGTTGCAGGAGGAACATTGCACTGCCTTCACTGCCATCCCTCTAAAGCTAACTGTTTAAACAAAAACTGTGTCTAAATAATACAAGCAAAATTCAGCACTTACCTGCTTGGCACAACAGATGTTATTATTAGGTTAGAGGAGGAGGGCGGGTGGGGGGCACTACCCGTGTAGTGCCTCGGGTTCCTCTCCTTCGCGCTTTTAAAGGTGGAAAAAACTAACCCAGCTAAGCTTCCACTAGCTGCTTCCGGGTCTCGGCTGCCCCTCTGCTTGCCGTCACTTCCTCTGCTGCTCCCGCTCTTTCTGTGAAGGAGAGAGAAAACAAAACACCGATGCCCGCTACAGGTAAGTAATTTTGAAAAAAACTCTTACCTTAGCTGTAGTCTCCCGGGTTCACCTCAACTCGGCCGCTGCTCCCACTCAAATGACCGTTGGTGGTGAAACAGTGAGTATTTATACTCACAGTTCTCCTTCCCGGCTGCCCCTCTGCTTGCCGTCACTTCCTCTGCTGCTCCCGCTCTTTCTGTGAAGGAGAGAGAAAACAAAACACCGATGCCCGCTACAGGTAAGTAATTTTGAAAAAAACTCTTACCTTAGCTGTAGTCTCCCGGGTTCACCTCAACTCGGCCGCTGCTCCCACTCAAATGACCGTTGGTGGTGAAAAACAGTGAGTATTTATACTCAGTTCTCCTTCCCGGCTGCCCCTCTGCTTGCCGTCACTTCCTCTGCTGCTCCCGCTCTTTCTGTGAAGGAGAGAGAAAACAAAACACCGATGCCCGCTACAGGTAAGTAATTTTGAAAAAAACTCTTACCTTAGCTGTAGTCTCCCGGGTTCACCTCAACTCGGCCGCTGCTCCCACTCAAAATGGGCCGCATGTCCCAGCCTATCCAGCCTCTCCTTATAAATCAAATGCTCCACCCTTGGTAACATCCCTGTAAATCTGTTTTGTACTCTTTCCAATTTTAATAATATCTTTCCTATAGCAGGACAACCAGAATTGTTCACAACAATCAAAATGTGGCCTTACCAATGTCTTGTATTGCTGTAATATGACATCCCAACTCCTGTACTAAGTGCTCTGACCATTGATGGCAAATGTGCCAAAAGTGTTCTTCCCTATCCTGTCTATCTTTGAAACCATTTTCAAGGAATTATGAATCTGCACCCCAGGTCTCTCTGTTCAGCAACACACCCCAGGGCCCTACTATTAAGTGTCTAAGTCCTGCACTGATTTGCCTTACCAAAATGCAACACCTCGCATTTATTGAAAGTAAACTCCATCTGCCACTCTTTGGCCCATCTGATCAAAATCTTATTATGCTCTTAGTTAACCTTCTTCACTGGCCATTGTACCACCAATTTTGTTGTCAGTTTCAAACTTACCAAGCCTACCTCCTATGTTCTCATCCAACTCCTTGATATAAATGGTGAACAACAGTGGACTCAGATCTGATCCTTGCCGCACACCGCTGGTCACAGGCCTCCAATTTGATTAGCAACTCTCTACCGCCACCATTTGTCTTCTATCGTCAAGCTAATTTTGTATCCAATTGGTTACTGTGAGTTGTAATGCAGTGCACCACAGATAAATGTGATGTTTACGATTTTGTTAGAAGAAACAGTATA
Organism: Chiloscyllium plagiosum; assembly: GCF_004010195.1. Lineage (NCBI taxonomy): Eukaryota > Metazoa > Chordata > Chondrichthyes > Orectolobiformes > Hemiscylliidae > Chiloscyllium > Chiloscyllium plagiosum. The sequence goes on from NC_057710.1 coordinate 13,972,276, forward strand.
ACATAGGACTAATTAACTGGTGATGGCTTGGGAACTGTTGGTGTCCTTGTACCCTAGTGTTATATTTGAGAAAAAGTAATTACAAAGGCGCAAGGGAGGAGCTGGCCAGAGTTGCTTGGAAAGGTAGCCTAGATGGGAAGATGGTGGGAGTAGTAATGGCAGGAATTTCTGTGTAATTCGGGAGGCACAGCAAAAATTCATCCCAAGGAAGAAGAGACATACCAATGGGCCAATAAAGCAACCATGGATGACAAGGGGAGTCGAGGACAGGAAAAAAAAGAGCATACAATGAGGTGAATATTAGTGGGAAACCAGAGAATTGGGAAGCCTTTTAAAGACCAGCAGAGGTTAACTAAAATAACAGTGAAGGGGGAGAAAATGAAAGATGAGGGGAATATAAAATAAGATTGCAAGAGTTTTTTTGCATGTATAAAAGACAAAAGTCGACATTGAATGGCTGGAAAATGAGGCTGGCGAAGTAGTAATAGGAAACAAAGAAATGGCAGAGGAACTGAATCGGTGCTTTGCATCAGTTTTCTCAGTGGAAAACACCAGCAACATATCAAAGCTTCAAGAGATTTGGGGACAGAGGAGAGTGTAGTGGCCATCACTAAGGAGGAGGTATGGGGGAAATTGAAAAGTCTGAAGGTGGATAAATCACCTGGACCAGGTAGACTATGCCAGAATTCTGAAGGAGGTAGCAGAAGAGATGTGGAGGCATAGGTGCTGTGGAGGCACTGGTGCTGTGGAGGCATAGGTGCTGTGGAGGCATAGGTGCTGTGGAGGCATAGGTGCTGTGGAGGCATAGGTGCTGTGGAGGCATAGGTGCTGTGGAGGCATAGGTGATAGGTGATGTGGAGGCATAGGTGATGTGGAGGCATAGGTGATGTGGAGGCATAGGTGATGTGGAGGCATAGGTGATGTGGAGGCATAGGTGATGTGGAGGCATAGGTGATGTGGAGGCATAGGTGATGTGGAGGCATAGGTGATGTGGAGGCATAGGTGATGTGGAGGCATAGGTGATGTGGAGGCATAGGTGATGTGGAGGCATAGGTGATGTGGAGGCATAGGTGATGTGGAGGCATAGGTGATGTGGAGGCATAGGTGATGTGGAGGCATAGGTGATGTGGAGGCATAGGTGATGTGGAGGCATAGGTGATGTGGAGGCATAGGTGATGTGGAGGCATAGGTGATGTGGAGGCATAGGTGATGTGGAGGCATAGGTGATGTGGAGGCATAGGTGATGTGGAGGCATAGGTGATGTGGAGGCATAGGTGATGTGGAGGCATAGGTGATGTGGAGGCATAGGTGATGTGGAGGCATAGGTGATGTGGAGGCATAGGTGATGTGGAGGCATAGGTGATGTGGAGGCATAGGTGATGTGGAGGCATAGGTGATGTGGAGGCATAGGTGATGTGGAGGCATAGGTGATGTGGAGGCATAGGTGATGTGGAGGCATAGGTGATGTGGAGGCATAGGTGATGTGGAGGCATAGGTGATGTGGAGGCATAGGTGATGTGGAGGCATAGGTGATGTGGAGGCATAGGTGATGTGGAGGCATAGGTGATGTGGAGGCATAGGTGATGTGGAGGCATAGGTGATGTGGAGGCATAGGTGATGTGGAGGCATAGGTGATGTGGAGGCATAGGTGATGTGGAGGCATAGGTGATGTGGAGGCATAGGTGATGTGGAGGCATAGGTGATGTGGAGGCATAGGTGATGTGGAGGCATAGGTGATGTGGAGGCATAGGTGATGTGGAGGCATAGGTGATGTGGAGGCATAGGTGATGTGGAGGCATAGGTGATGATCTCCCAGGAATCATTGGAATCAGGAATGGTCCCAGAGGACTGGAAAAAGGCAAACTTAACAGCCCTGTTTAAGAAGGGAGGGAGGCAGAAGACAGGAAACTATAGGCTAGTTACTCTGACTCGGTTGTTGGTAAGATTTTAGTATCTGTTATTAAGGATGAGATTTCAGAGTACTTGGAAGTGTATGGTAAAATAGGACTGAGTCAGCAAGGCTTCATCAAGGCAAAATCATGCCTGACAAATCTGTTAGAATTCTTTGAGGAGGTAACAAGCATGTTACACCAAAGAGAGCCAATGGATGCTATCTGTTTGGATATATAGAAGGCCTTTGACAAGGTGCTGCACAGGACGCTGCAAGAGCACATGGTGTTAGGGGCAGGGTACTGGCATGGATAGAGGATTGGTTGACTGACAGAAGGCAGAGAGTTGGGGTAAAAGGGTATTTTTCAGAACCGGTGACTGGTGAATTTGCACAGGGGTCAGAGTTGGGATCACAAATATTCTCTATATATTAATGGTCTGGACGAAAGAACAGAGGGCATTGTTGGTAAATTTACAGATAAGTGGAGGGACAGGTAGTGTTGAGGAAATGGGGAGGCTGCAGAAGGACTTGGATAGGGTAGGAGAGTGTGCAAAGAAATGGCAGATAGAATACAATGTGGGAAAGTGTGAGGTTATGGACATCAGTAGGAAGAATAGAGATGTCGACTATTCCTAAATGGGGAAAGAGTTCAGAAATCTGAAGCACAGAGACTCAGGAGTACCAGTTCGGGATTCTCTTAACATTAACGTGCAGGTTCAGTTGGCATTAAGGTAGGCAAATGCAATGTTAACATTCATTTCAAGAGGGCTAGACTGCAAGATCATGGATGTACTGGTAAGGCTGCATACAGTCCTGGTCAGACCACATTTGGAATATTATGAACAGTTTGGGCCTTGTGTCTAAGGAAGGATGTGTCGGACTTGGAGGGGGTCCAGAGGAGGTTTAGAAGTATGGTCCTGGGGATGAAGGGCTTGTCATATGAGGAATGGTTGAGGATTCTGGGTCTGTATGTGATGGAGTTTAGATGAATGATGGGGAATCTGATTGAAACTGCCAGAATCCCGAGAGAGTGGATGGAATGGACATGGAGATGTTTCCACCAATGGGAGAAACTAGGACCCAAGTGCGCAGCCTCTGGGTAAAGGGATCAGCCTTTAGAACTGAGAGAAGGCAGAATTTCTTCATCCAGAGGGGGATGAGTCTATGGAACTCATTGCCAGAGAGAGCTGTGGAGGCCAAGACACAGAGTGTACTCTGGACAGAGATAGATAGGTTCTTGATTAGGAAGGAGATCAAAGGAGGGGGAAGGCAGAAGATTGGAGTTGAGAATTGTATCAGCCATAATCGAATGGCAGAACAGACTCGATGGGCCAAATGGTGTGATTCTGCTCCTACATCTTACGGTCACTAAAAGCAAACAGGCAGACAGCAAGCAGTTAGGAAGGAAAATAGTGTGTTGGTCTTCACTGCAAAGGGGTTTGAGTCTGGGAGCAAGGAAGTCTTACTGCATCCTTGGTGAAACCGTATTTGGAGTATTCTGTACAGCTCTGGTCTCCTTACCCAAGAAGAGATATACTTGCCATAGAGAGAGAGTGCCGTGAACGTCCACCCGAGTGATTCCTGAATGACAGGTTTGTCGCGTGACAAGAGGATGGGTCAACGGAACCCGTTTAGAAGAATGAAAGAGAATCTTATTGAAGTGTCTGAAGTTCTAACAGACTGGATACAAGGATTCTTTTCCCATTGCTTGGGGTGAGGCATTGAGGTGCAGGACAAGGGGATCACCTCTCAGGATTATAGTCCGCCATCTCAGACTGAGATGAGGGATCATTTCTTCACTCAGTGGGTAGTGAGTCTGTAAAATCTTCTACCACAGAAAGCTGTGGAGCTCGAGTCACTGAATAGGTTTAGGAGAGAAAACATAGCTTTTTTGATATGAAAGGAATTGAGGGATACGGGGGAGTACGAGAATTTTGGCTTGAGACAGAGGATTAACCATGATCATGTTGAATGGTGGAGCATGCTTAAGGGGCCGAATGGCCTACGCATGTTCCTGTTTCCTATGATTCGATATTCCTGTCCCAAAGGCCGCAATGGGATGTTGCAAGACCATCCACTGGATCTGTTTCAGTCACGTTGGCTGTGGACTGAATGTTGGCTAAAATGGTGCATGAATTCTTATGCTCCTCTTTGAGTTAGGGACTACGGTATTATTCACATCGACCTGAGGTGGAGTCACAGTCCAGCGTGCCATCCCTAAGCTGGCAGCTCTGACAGAGCAGCATTCCCTCAGCTCAGTCTGAATTCCTCTGTAGATTACATGCTTGAGAGGCGGCAGTGGGTTCTAGTGCGATGTGTTTCCTTCACTGCTTTGCCAAGAGTTGGTTCAGTCCATCTGAAGTGACGTGGAGGAGCCAATGTTGGACTGGGGTGGACAAAGTTAAAAATCACACAACACCAGGCTATAGTCCAACAGGTTTAATCGGAAGCACTAGCTTTCAGAGTGCTGCTCCTTCATCAGGTGATTGTCCGAAAGCTAGTGCTTCCAAATAAACCTGTTGGACTATAACCTGGCATTGTGTGATTTTTAACTTCATCTTAACTGATGCAACCCTTTGTTGACCAGTCTCCGTAGGTTAGGCTGCCGAGGGGTTTGCCAGTCAGGGATGGATCAAGCACTGCTCTCTTTGACTGTACAATCTCCACTTGTAGCATGTGGCATTGTTTTACCTTAGTGTGACTTGTCCTGTATTCTGAGGAACGGTCACCAGACCCGAAACGTTAACTTTGATTTCTCTTCACAGATGCTGTCAGACCTGCTGAGTTTTTCCAGCAGACTGGTTTTGTCAGTGTGGCTATTGCTTGACTGTCAGGAGCTGTAGCAAACTCTTTTTATTGGCACTCTGTTATACATCCCACTGACCTCTCTCTAACTTCATGCTTTAGTACAGGTCCTTGCACTCTCTCCCCTCATATTTCGCCACTGCAGAGGTCAGCTTATACATCACTGTGTCCTTGTATTCATCATGTGATCATGTTATCTGGACAGTCTGATCAAGGGGTGACACAATGGCTCAGTGGTTAACACTGTGGCCTCACAGTGCCAGGGACCCGGGTTCGATTCCAGCCTCGGGCAACTGTGTGGAGTTTGCACATTCTCCCCTTGTCTGTGCGGGTTTCCTCTGGGTGCTCTGGTTTCCTCCCACAATCCAAAGGTGAATTGGCAGTGCTCAATTGCCCATAGTCTACGGGGATGTGGAGGTTAGGGTAAATGTAGAGTAATGCAGAATGGGTTTGGGTGGGATATTCTTCAGACGGTCAGTGTGGACTTGTAGGGCTGAAGGGCCTGTTTCCACGCTGTAGGGATTCTATGATTCTCACCTCAGTTCATCAGCTTATATTAGCTAGGTGCGCCATATTGACCCATTCCTTTGAGTTGGAGACAATCTTCTTCATACCCCATTGTAGATGTAAATGTAGCTCCAGTTTGAATATGATTGGAGAAATTGGGTTTATTCTCCTTAGATCAGAAAAGATTAAGAGGTGACCTTGTTGAGGTTTTCAAAGTTATGAACAATTTTGATCGGGTAAAAAAAGGATATTCTGTTTCCCCTAGTTAGTATGCCAATAACTAGGGGTTGCAATTTCAAGATTGTCAGCAAGAGAGCTAGGAGTGAGATGTGGAGAAAAGGTCTTTACTCAGACAGTTGTGAGGATTTGGAATGTGCTGCCTGGGAGAGAGGTGAAAGCAGATTCCAGAGCAGGTTGCAAAAGAGAGCTGGATATATATTTGAAAGTGATGAAGTTACAGGGTTATTGAGATAGGGTCGGAGAGTGGGACTAGCTGGGCAGTTCATTCAGGAGCTGGTACAGACATGGTGGGTAGAGTGGCCTCACTCTGTACTGTAAAACGCTGTGAATCTGTGTTAATGGGTATCTATAGTGTGTGTTTTTTTAGTGTTGGATCGGCATTTTGTGCAGCTGTTGAGAAGGTTCCTTCCTCTCTGTAAACCTGTTATAATTCCAGACTTTTCCGTGCTCCATTACCAATTTCCAAAACATGCTTTATTTTTCTTCCACTCTTCGCATCTCTGTTTTTGCACAACTGATGACATCTTCCAGATGTTGAGAAGGTTTGAATCCTTGAGAATATTAATTTCTTTCTCACGTCATTAGCGAGAGACCACCTCTGCAGCAACACCCTTGAGACCGCACTGATTAAAGTGGTGTTAAAAAGCAATGGTGACTTTTAGCAGTGTGCAGATCCTTCATTAGTCATACAACACAGGCACTTATTCTGGTTTTATTAGATCTCTCGCACAGTTCAGGCTGCAGGCTCCAACCTCACCAGAGAATGGCATTTTCAGATATATTAGTCCCATTCAACAGAAAGCAAAACCATCTTCTTTTGCCTCTCTGCTGACTCAATTATATCCCCACGTTATGACAACCAGCAGCTTAAAGAGAAATAATTTGCATTTGTGTAGTGCCTTTCACGAGCTCAGCATTTTCAAGCTAGTTACAAAGTTGGAAATCCCTGCTCCAGTTCATGGGCGCAGCCAAGTTAAACACTTGAACTGCTTATGTGATCCCGAACTGATCAATTTGTTTGACTGATGTTGATTGAGGGATAAGTGTTAGCCCAGACACGGAGCAGAACTCTGATTTCCTTCAAGTGCACTCTGATGCTGAAATGTCTGAAGTGGACCCTGAGCCCAAGACCTAATCCTTAGACAACAGCGAGACCAAACTGAGCTGCAACTGAGGTTTCAAATATCAGGTTTCAAATTATACATAGAATTTTTTAAAAAATTCATTGTGGCATACCCTTTATTGTCACGTGTACTCAACAATGAAATACAGTGAAAAATGTGTACCATCACCTGGATAGGTGCCATTCCCCCAGCCACACCCCCTTCCTATTTATCTCTCAGCCCCCGGCCCACAAGCCTCATTCCTGATGAAGGGCTTATGCCCAAAACATCAACTCTCCTGCTTATCGGATGCTGCCTGCCTGGCTGTGCTTTTCCAGCACCTCACTCTTCGACACTGATCTCCAGCATCTGCAGTCTTCACTTTCTCCCCACCATTCACATGAACTTAGACTGAAACAAAACAAAAACTTAAAAAGAGTCAAACCTTTCCTTCCTGCTGCTACACCAGAGCACTGCCAGGGCCCCACTCCTGGCTACACCAGGCCACGCCATCGCCAGGGCCCCACTCCTGGCTACACCATCACCAGGGCCCCACCCCATGCGGGACCGAGTGTTCCGCTCCAGGCTTCAAGGGCCGTCCAGCCAACTCAAGACACCACCGCCGCTCTGGACGCCATTGAAACCGCCTCATGCTGACACGCTCTCTTTATCGGGTAAGTTTGAGAAAAAGAAACTGAAGAAGGAAAAAAAAAACAAAATGCAGACGAAGAGGACAAGCCTGTAAGGCCATAAGATATTGGAGCAGAAACTAGGCCATTCAGCCCATTGAGTCTGCTCCGCCATTCAATCATGGCTGATAAGTTTCTCAGTCCCATTCTCCTGCTTTCTCCCTGTAACTTTGATCCCTTTGACAATCAAGAACTATCTATCTCCATCTTAAATATACTCAATGACCTGGCCACCACTGCTTTCTGTGGCGGTGAGTTCCATAGATTTACCGCTTTCTGGCTGAAGAAGTTTCTCCTTATCTCTGCTCAAAAAAGATCTTCCCTTTACTCTAAGGCTGTGCCCTCAGGTCCTTGTCTCTCCTACAAATGAAAATATCTTCCCAACATTCACTCTATCCAGGTCATTCAGTATTCTGTAAATTTCAATTTGATCCCCCCTCATCCTTCTAAACCCCATCAAGTTTAAACCCAGAGTCCTCAAACGTTCCTCATATGTTAAGCTTTGCATTCCTAGAACCATTCTCGTGAACCTCCTCTGAACATGCCCCAGGGCCAGTACATCCTTCCTGAGATATTGGGCCCAAAAGAGTCATAGAATCATAGAGATGTACAGCTTAGAAGCAGACCCTTCGGTCCAACCCGTCCATGCCAACCAGATATCCCAACCCAATCTAGTCCCACCCTGCCCATACCCCTCCAAACCCTTCCTATTCATATACCCATCCAAACTGTGTGCAATATTCCAAATGTGATCTGACCAGAGCCTTATAGAGCTCAGAAGTACATCCCTGCTTTTATATTCAAGTCCTCTCAAAATAAATGCCATCTTTGCATCTGCCTTCCTAACCACTGACTGAACATGGAGGTTTTTCTTGAGAGAATCCTGGACTAGAACTCCCAGGTCCCTTTGCACTTCAGACTTCTGATTTTTCTCCCCATTTGGAAAATAGGCCATGCCTCTATTCCTCCTACCAAAGTGCTTGACCTCATGTTGTACTCCAGCTGCCACATTCCTGATGAAGGGCTTTGGCTCAGAAAGTCAACTCTCCTGCTCCTCGGATGCTGCCTGACCTGCTGTGCTTTTCCAGCACCACCCTCTCATGCTTTGTTCCCCACTACTATCACTCCTGCATCATTTTCCAGCAACACAATGTCCACTTTTGCCTCTCTTTTGTCCTTTATATATCTAAAGAAACTCTTAAAGTCTTCCTTTATATTGCTGGCTAGCTTACCCTCACACTTAATCTTCTCCCTCGTTATTTCTTTCCTTGGATCTAAAAACCTTTCGATCCTGGTATCATTCTGGCAAATCCCCAATCCTCAAGGTCTGAGTCTCGAGAGTTTTCTTCAACAGTCAGGAAAAAACAAACCCATCTGGTTCACTACGCCCTTCACAGGGAAGGAAACTACGACCTTTACCCAGTCTGGCCTAATCGCCATATGACTGCAGACCCACAGCAATGTAGCCGACTCTTAACTACCTGAAAAAAGAATTCCCGTCTCTCCAACACCTGCCGACCATCTCCAAGGTATAAGTTTGGAGTGTGATGCATCAGTGTCAGTGATTGAGTTCCGATGGATATCATTAGTGTTGAGATTGAGATTGAATTGAATCACTCCCTACTTGCCTGCGGTAGGTGCAGTTCAAACAATACACAAAAAGGCTCCACACCACCCTGGACAAAGTAGCTGCTTGAGTGAAACCAACCTCCAACATCCACCCTCTCCACCAATAGCACAAAGTGACGGTAGCATGTGCCATTTACAAGATACACACAGCTCACCAAGGAAGACCAGTATACCGATGATGAGGAGGTGCCAGTTTTGGACTGGGGTGTACAAAATTAAAAATCACACAACACCAGGTTACAATCCAACAAGTTTATTTGGAAGCACTAGCTTTCGGAGTGCTGCTCCTTCATCATAATGAAATCTTGTACTTCCAAATAAACCTGTTGAAGATGCGTGGGAACACCACCACTGGCAAGTTCCCTATCAAGCCACTCTCGATGCTAACTTGGAAATAAATTACCCCTTTCATTCAATGTCGCTGGGTCTAAATTCTAGAGGTAGGTCCTAATTTCTAACAGGGCAAAAGTGAGGACTACAGATGCTAGAAATCAGAGTCTAGATTAAAGTGGTGCTGGAAACATACAGCAGGTCTGGCAGCATGCGAGGAGCAGGAAAATCGATGTTTCAGGCAAAAGCCCTTCAGCAGGGAGCCTCCAGGGTGGAGAGACAAATGGGAGGGGGTCGGGCCTGGGGAGAAGGTAACAAAGAGTACAATAGGTGGATGGGGGTGGGGATGAAGGCAATAGGTCTGAGAGGAGGGTGGGGGAGGGTAACAAAGAGTACAATGGGTGGATGGGGGTGGGATGAAGGTGATTGGTCAGAGACGACGGTGGAGTAGATAGG
>NC_057710.1:13982331-13997516 GCF_004010195.1 Chiloscyllium plagiosum
GTTTGGAGGTGGCGGAAATGTCGGCGGATGATTTGGTTTATGCAAAGGTTGGTAGGGTGGAAGGTGAGCACCAGGGGTGTTCTGTCCTTGTTACGGATGGAGGGGTGGGGTCTGAGGGCGGAGGTGCGGGATGTGGATGAGATGTGTTGGAGGGCATCTTCAACCACATGAGAAGGGAAATTGCAGTCTCTAAAGAAGGCGGTCGTCTGGTGTGTTCTGTGGTGGAACTGGTCCTCCTGGGAGCAGATACGGCGGAGGCGGAGGAATTGGGAATATAGCTGTGTGGGTGTTCCTGTATCTCAGTGACTGCAGTTCTTCAAGGAGGCCGCTCACCAACACCTTCTCAAGGACGCACACAATAAGTGAGAAAAAACTAAGAAACCTAACCAAGGACTTACAAAAGCTTAACATAGCTTCCTTGCTTCTTGCCCTATATTTATAAAACCAAAAATCCTCATTATGGAGTGTGACAGTGCGACATTGAATGCTTTTATATACAATCGACGCCCATTTAATTCGAAGTTTCTTAACTTTAAGCTGTTTAGAACACATTAACTGATGCTTCCTATGTTTTTTTATGTTGGGTCTCTAATTGCCAGGCTGCTGTGTTAATTATGTGTCTTAACGCACAAATTACTGAGTAATTCATTATTTTTAGTGCAGCAAATGACTTTGATTTATCAACAGACTAATTTGCTGCTTCCAGTTAACACGCAAAGTTGCTGTGGTGACGTAATTCTCACCACAGGCTGCATTTAATGCAATTCAAAGGATTGATGTAGATTGCTGTAATTTGGAAAGGCTAAAACTCGATCTCAGCACTAATGATGTCCCTCAGAGTCCTCCGAATGTAATTCAATCGCTGACATTGGTGCTTAAGGCCATGAGATCGCAATCTCCGAGAACAGAACTGGTTTCAGGCGGGAGCAGCTTCATCAGAGCAGGAAATAAATAAGTCACAGTGCGCTACTCATACAAATTTGCCGTAAATAACAGTCTCCTGTGTAGACAGGAAAGCGAGCTGGCAGTGCGAATATTTTATTCTGCATCCGCTTTAGTGCGTTTGCAGAATCGCTGAATCCATAACAGTGCAGATCGAGGCCATTTAACCCATTGTGTCTGTACCAGCTTTCCAAATGAGACTATCTCTTAATCTTCTCCCTGTAGCCAGTACAATGTTCTTTTTAGAATTACTGCCCGTTGCCTTTTGAATGCCTCCATTGAACCGGTCTCCACCACGCTCAGAGGCATCAGATTCCAGACCTTCATCAATTTTTTTTCCCTCCTATCACTTTTGCCAATTGCTTTTAATCCATGCCCTCTCTCTTGTCCTGAGTCCTTTCGTGAACGGGGAACGTTTTCTCCCTGTTTACTCCATCCGACCCCGAGTGGATCATTTTTGAGCTGTCTCTCCAATGTTTCCCACCCTTCCGAAGGTGGAGAGGCGATACTCCAGCTGAGGCTGAGCTGGTATCTTCTGCAAGTTGACGTGACCTCCTTGTTCTTGTGCTCAGTGCCTCTGGGTTGAATTGAATGGGGCCGCCCGGGCTGTCTACAGGGTGGCCAGACCCAGAGAACACAGTTGGTGGTTGGGAGGGGGGATGGGTGTGGGGAGGAAATGCTGGGGTGAGAGTCCAGTGGCATGCTCTACAAAATATGGGGAACCAACCAGGCAGCATTGACCATTAAAGACCATAAGACCTAGGAGTGGAATTCGGCCCATCAAGTCTGCTCTGCCATTCAATTATGAATGACATGTTTCTCCACCCCATTCTCCTGCCTTTTCCTGTAACCCTTGACCCCCCCCATACTAATCAATAACCTGTCTTAAATGCATTCAATGACTTGGTCTCCACAACCTTCTGCAGCTATGTGTTCCACAGATTCACCACTCTCTGGTTGAAAAAAAACCCTCCTTCTTTCAGTTTGAACGGTTTTGTGACTTCAGGTCCTGATCTCTCCTACAAGTGGAAACACCTTCTCTATGTTCATTCTATCCAGACCTCTCAGTATTGTGTAAGTTTCAATCAGATCCGCATCCCCCCACCTCCCCATCCTTCGAAACTCCACCAGGCACAGACCCAGAGTCCTCCACCGCTCCTCGTACGACAAGCCCTTCATCCCCAGGATCATTCTTGTAAACTGCTTATGGTTCCCCTACAAGGCCGGCACATCCTTCCTTCGATACGGAGCCCAAAACCGGTCACAGTATTCCAAAAGCAGTCTGACCAGTCTGCAACTATCTGTGCTCACCGGGTAATGATGGCTGATTTGACAGCGATCCGATACATTCAACTGAATGGCACAAGGGCATCTCGGCTAGTGGACTGCCCCAGCTATTAACTGTTTGTGGCTCCCGGGAAAGAGACCTCTGGTTCCCAAGTGGAAGTCAACTGTTCCTGATCCATTGTGAGTGGGAACTTGTGAAGAAAAGGTTGAGGTCACTGTGTCTCGAGGTGAGGGAGCGAGAGTGGAGTCCCCGAGGCGAGGGAGCGAGAGTGGAGTCCCTGAGGTGAGGGAGAGCTGGGGGAGGGGTGCCCTTCATATCAAACATCAAGCTCCGTTTCCACCACCTTCCTTCAGCACTGGCCCTCAGTCACTCACATCTTAAACTCTGGAATTCCCTCCCTTAACTTTCCGTCTCAATTTTCCCTCTAAGTCCAATGCCTGGTCTGAGCTTTTGGCCTTCCGTAGCCGATTTCGGCACATTCCGCCTGCCAAAGTCACAGACCAATGATGAAAGCAGTTAAAAGAAATGGCATATGGGAGCCTAAGTCAAAACATGTGGTGCTGGAAATGCACAACCGCTCAGGCAGCATCCGAGGAGCAGGAGAGTCAACGTTTCGAGCATAAGCTCTTCATCAGGAACTGTGACGGTTCCTGATGAAGGGCATATAATAGAACCTTTATGAAACACTGGTCTGACCTCAGTTGGAGGATTGTGTCCTATTCTGAAGGAATAATGTGAAGCCCTCGAACTGAATGCAGAATGCAGAAAACAGAGAACAGCTCAGGGGTTGAGGAACTTCAGTGACGTTGCTGGCTTGGAGAATCTGAGACTTTTCCTCAGAAATAAGGCTGAGGGTGTGATTTGATGGGGATTTTCAACATCATAAAGGGTCTGGAAAGTGTAGATTGACCATAAGATGTAGAGGCAGAAGTAGGCCATTCAGCCCATCGAGTCTGCTGCACCATTCAATGAGTTCATGGCTGATCTGATAATCCTCAACTCCTTCTTCTGAGCTAAGACCCACCAGTCTTGGACTGTCTTACAAAGGGAAATCGATCTTTCTGCATCTACATTAGGTCAAATTCCTTAAAAATCTTGTCTGCTTAAATAAGATCACTGCTCATTCTTTCCTAGTCTGATGAGTACAGGCCCAATCTTTTTTTTAACTCATTCATTGGATGAGGGTGTCACTGGTCAGCCCAGCATTTGTTGCTGATTGTGCAATCTAGAGTCAACTGCGTAACTGTGGGTCAGGAGTCACGTGTAGGCCAGACCAGTAAGGATGCCAACTTCTTTCCCTAAAGGACACTAGTGAACGAAATGGTGTGTTTTTCCCGACAGTCATCACTAGACTCTTAATTTAGAATAGATTCCCTACAGTATGGAAACAGGCCCTTCAGCCCAACAAGTCCACACCAACCGTCCGAAGAATAACCCACCCAGACCCATTCCCCTACATTTCCCCCGACTAAGGCACCTAACACTATGGGCAATTTAGCATGGCCAATTCACCTGACCTGCACATCTTTGGACTGTGGGAGGAAATTGGAGCAAACCCATGCAGACACGGGGAGAATGTGCAAACTCCACACAGACAGTTGGCCGAGGCTGGAATCGAACCTGTGCCCCTGGTGCTGTGAGGCAGCAGTGCTAACCACTGAGCCACCGTTCCACACCATTAATTTCAGATTTTCTTTTTATTGAATTCAAATTACACCAGCCTACCATGGTAGGATTCGAACCTGGGTCCCTGGATTCATAGTCCAGCGGTAATACCATTAGACCACGACTTCCCATTTATCTACTCAACCTCACCTCATAAGACAGTCCCTCCATACCTGGGATCAGCCAAGTTTGCCTTCTCTGGGCTATGTCCAATGGAGAAGTTGTTCCCTCTGCATGGAAGGACCAAGAAGAAGAATTTGCAGATTTAGGGTAATCAGCCTAATGGTGACATGAGGGAAAATGTTCTTCCGCAGCGAGTGGTGAAGATCTGGAATGCATTCCCTGGGAGTATGCTGGTGGCAGAATCATTTATAGCGTTCAGAAACCAGGATTCTGAGAGGTCACACACAAGTAGACCCTGGAGAGAATGTGTTGATGTTGGAAAAGCACAGCAGGTCATGCAGTATCTGAGGAGCAGGAGAGCCGACGTTTTGGGCGTAAGCCCTTCATCGGGAGTGATTGGAGACAATGTCCCATCTTGTGGAGAAGTCTCAAACTAGGTATACAGTATAAAAACAAATGGTTTCTCCTTTAAGGAGTCAAGGAGGAGAGTCTCGGACTCTGTGTCTGGGTTGGGTCATGGATTATATTCAAGGCTGAGGTAGATAGATTTTTGATCTACAATGGAGCCGAGGGTTGGAAGGGGGAGGACAAGCAGGAACGTGGAGTTTAAGGACACACTCAGATGAGCCATGATCCCATTGAATGGCAGAGTAGACTCTATGTGTAGGAACCTGATGAAGGGCATTTGCTCGAAATGTCGATTTTCCTGCTCCTCGGATGCTGCCTCTCCTGCTGTGTTTTTCCAGCACCACTCTAATCTAGACTCTGATCTCCAGCATCTGCAGTACCCACTTTTGCCTCTATGTGTAGGAACATCCTATTTGTGCTCCCCTCTCTCTTGGTCATTACCTCCAGCCAGTCTGTTATGAAGGCTTACTCTCTGACCATGTCCTTTGGCACCTTCCATCACACTGCTGTGAGTTAAGGAATAGTAGTTGAGAAAATCACTGTCTCTGGTTTCTTGTTTGTACTCAATTAAGCTATTTGTTAGTTAATGGAAGAAAATGTGTTTAAACATATGTTCAGAGGCGTCACAGGTTGTGATCCAGTGATGGGGATGGATCACGTGTTTAAACTTCCAGAAATGTGTTCAACTAGAGTTGGCAACATTAACTCTCCACATTTCTCTGTCAGCAACACTGCAATTCCCAAAAGATACTCAGTAAAATGGGAGAACAGTGAATTAATGCAAAAAATAAATTTGCAAGTATTTTGCATACATTTTGGGTGTGTGTGTGTGTGTGTATATGAACATGTCTGTGTGTGTGTGTGTATTTCCATATGCGTCCCTCTGTGTAAACGTTTGTGTATATGTGAGTGAATTAATGCAAAAAATAAATTTGCAAGTATTTTGCATACATTTTGGGTGTGTGTGTGTATGAACATGTCTGTGTGTGTGTGTGTGTGTATTTCCATATGCGTCCCTCTGTGTAAACATTTGTGTATATGTGAGTGAGTATGAGTTTGTGTGTGAATGTCTGTGTGAGCGTGTTGTCTGTGTATGTGTACTCTGTGTGTGTCTCCCTATGAGCATGTATGTGTATGTGAGTGGGTGTGTGTGTGTGTGTCTGTCTCACTTACTCTCAGCAGCCTGCGCTGCCACCTGCTGGACTCGGTGCAAAAACACCAGCCTTCATTCTGATCCTCTTCACTGTACAACATGACACTATATTTCTGCCCTCTGTGACACCAAGTGGACTGGCTGAGGTGTGTATTGCCACTGGTTTTGTTTACCATTTGTGTCTCTCCTTTACTGCTCTGCACCACTGACCTGGCCATATCCAGGGTGGACATATGCCACAATCAACCCAGGCGAAAGTGACAAGCCTGCAAGTTGTTCTCATAGCCATTTAACCCATTACTAAATAAAAATCCATCTCCTCCTGAAGTTTACTCAGTGTGCCAGCATTGACCACACTTAGGGGGACTGAATTTCAGACTCGTGACCCTTTGAGAGAAGAAATTTCTCTTCATCTCTGATTAAAACCTGCCGCACCTTATCCGAAAATTATGACCTCTAGTTCTCGATTGTCCCACGTGAGGAAACATAATCTCTACGTCTACTCTGTCAATCCATTTTAGCATCTTCTATACCTCAATAAAATCTCCTCTCATTCTTCTAAACACCAGAGAGTTATAAGCCTAAGCTGCTCAATCTCTCTTCATAAGACAAACCCCTCATTTTTTGGAACTCATCTAGTGAGCCTCCTCCAATACAATGACTGCAGATGCTGGAAACCAGATACTGGATTAGTGGTGCTGGAAGAGCACAGCAGTTCAGGCAGCATCCAAGGAGCAGTAAAATCGACGTTTTGGGCAAAAGCCCTTCATCAGGAATAAGGGCAGAGAGCCTGAAGCGAGCCTAAAGGTAGATGCTGGTTTTCAGCATCTGCAGTCATTGTTTTTACCCGCCTCCAATACAGTTAGACCCCTGCTCAAGTAAGGGGACCAGAATTGTCTGCAGTATTCCCATTGCGGTCTCACTAATGCCTTGTAGTTGCAGCAACACCTCCCTACTTTTAGACTCCATTTCTTTAGCAATAAATGCCAAAATTCCATTTGCCTTCCCTATTACCTGCACACTTGTTTTCTTCAATGTATGTACAAGGACTCCCAGATCCCTCTGCATGAAAGCATTTTGAAGTTTCTATTCATTTTGGTAATCAGTTGCTTCTTTATTCTTCCATCCAAAATGTATAACCCTCACACCTATCCACGTTAAACTCCATCTGCCACATTTTGACCCATTCACCGAACCATTTTTAAATTTGTTGTTTCTTAATTGCAATTTTAGTGTCCTCTGCACATTTGGCCATAGTGCTTACTATCCCTGAATCTGAGTCAAAAAGTGTGGGGCTGGAAAAGCACAGCCAATCAGGCAGCATCCGAGGAGCAGGAGGGTCGATGTTTCGGGCATAAGCTCTTCATCAGGAACGCTCGAAACGTCAACTCTCTCGCTCCTCGGATGCTGCCTGACCGGCTGTGCTTTTCCAGCGCCACACTTTTTAACTCTGATCTCCAGCATCCGCAGTCCTCACTTCCTCCCTGAATCGAGTCATTGATGTAGATTGTTTATAGTTAGGGCCTGAGGACCAACCCCAGTGGCACCCTATGAGGTATGTGTTGCCGACTAGGAAAAGACCCATCTATCCTGTCTCTCTGCTTCTTGTTAGTTAGCCAATCCTCCGTCTCAGCTATTACCCCAAACCCTATGTGATCTTACCCTGCGTTTTAAACTTGCGTGTGGTCCCCTATCAAATGCCTTCCAAAAATCCAAATGGACTATACCTATAGGACACTCATTCTTCACTTGCTACAACTTTGAAGAATTCTAGCAAATTAGTCAAACACAGTTTACCCTTCATCCTGACTCTGATGGATTGTGTTTTGATTTTCCAATGTCCTTTTATTAATTTCCTAAAAACAGATTGCAACCACCCTCTCGGTGAAAAAAACTATTCCTCACATCTCCTCTAAACCTCCTGCCTCTTACCTTAAATCCATGGCCTCTGGTTATTGTTCCCCTACCAAGGGGGAAAGCTCCTTTCTATGTACCCTCTCTATGCCCCTCATAATTTTATACATCTCAATTATTTGTCCCCTTTGTTCTCTGCTCAAAGGAAATCAACCCCTGTTTGTCCAATCTCTCTTCATAACGAAACCTCTTCAGTCCAGGCAACATCCTGGTAAATCTCCTCTGCACTTTCTCCAACACAATCACATCCTTCCTGTAATGTGGATTCTAGAACTGCACACAATACTCTAACTGTGGCCTCACTAGCATGTTATCCCATCCCTTCCCCGATCCCTACATTTACTAATGAAGCTATACCACCTCTTTCCCCTTTCTGTCAATCCTTCCAAACCTCCCAGGCCTAGTCTCACTATAATCAAATCTCAGTCATCGCCACCAAATCTTTAGTTTGTCTTTATTTGTGCTGTCAACTCATTCATTTTAACTTTGTCCTATTATTGACTTTCATGATTCTTATACAATTCCTTGGTGCACCGCCTGTTCTGCTACCCCACAGATGTTAAAAATGGTGCATTGCTGCTTGACAGCTATTTCAATGTAGATTAACTTGCATGTTGCCTGTTCAAGTACAGTAGACCTCATCAGCACAATGTTTTCTGCTGCTTTTCAACATGTCATATTAAAGATAATGGGCTTACTCATCAATCATGCATCAGATAAATTAACGAGGAGAAAGTGAGCACTGCAGATGCTGGAGGTCAGAGGTGAGAGTGTGGTGCTGGAAAAGCACAGCAGGTCAGGCAGCATCCGAGGAGCAGAACAAGTGATGTTTTGGGCAAAAAATTGATTCTCCTGCTCCTCAGATGCTGCCTGACCTGCTGCGCTTTTCCAGCACCACACTCTCGAATCAGATAAATTAACTCCATGTGTAATAAGAACATAAGAACTCAGAGTAGGTCATCTGGCCCTTGGAACCTGCTCTGCCATTCAATAAGATCATGGCTGGTATTTGCATGTCCCTTTATTGGAAACATATTACAAGTTATGAAGCAAACACCACAACTAACTAGCTGATCTCATCTTCTAGGGATGTGCAGCCTCGGTGAATTAGCCATGGGAAGTGCAGGGTTGCAAGAATAGGGTGGTGTGGGGGGGGCGGGCAGTCTGGATGGGATGCTCACTGAGGGTTGGTGTGGACTCGATGGGCTGAATGGCCTGCTTCCACACTGTAGTGTGAGTAGTTTGCAGCAGATTGCTGGGCAGAGTCACAATATTGTATGCGCCAAGCACGTGAAATCCTTAAGTGTGAACTCCCCTCAGTGAGATGCGCATAAGTCTGAAGTACCTTCTCAAATCTTGGGGTGGCACAGTGACTCAGTGGTTAGCCACTGCTGCCTCAAAGCACCAGGGTCCCAGGTTCGATTCTAGCCTCAGGTGACTGTCAGTGTGGAGTTTGCACATTCTCCCCGTGTCTGCGTGGTTTCCTCCGTGTGCTCCGGTTTCCTCCCACAGTCCAAAGATGTACAAGTCAGGTGAACTGGCCATGCCTAATTGCCCGTAGTATTAGGTGCGTTAGTCAGAGGGAAATGGTTCTGGGTGGGTTACTCTTCAGAGGGTCGGTGTGGACTTGTTGGGCCAAAGGGCCCGTTTTTGCACTGTAGGGAATCTAATCTAATCTGTCAGATCCTTTTATGAGTTAAAGACTTCCTTGAGGATATCTCTCAGTCTTGCATTGTCTAAAGCAAGGATTCCAAGTATGGTCCCGTTTTGACAACTTGGGAGGCTACCGGTCTCCTGCTTATCTGTGGTTTTGTTTAAAGCACAGCAACTGCTCTGAGTGACATGGTCAAGGTTCGATACAGGTCTTTGCTTTAGAATTGTATTCTGTGAGGAACGCACTCCACTCCTTTCTTGGGGCCCTGTAAACCCCATTTTGCTGCTGTAAATTGTTCGTAAATCGAAGATTTGAAAAGTCAATCTTCCATTTATTTCCAAGTTTTTTTTTGTGGGGAAGGAAAGCAGCTTTCAAATCCTCTGTGGTGATCTATTGATGAATTCCCGGCAGCTTTATCTACTCCAGAGGTTCAGAATGGTCAAATAGGATTGACAACAGAAGGATTGGTAACTGGGGCCAGTATCTCCATGCGAGATTTATAATGCCACGTACGGCTGTTTAGTAATCAGGAGAGAGTGAGGACTGCAGATCCTGGAGATCAGAGTCGAAAAGTGTGGCGCTGTAAAAGCACAGCCGGTCAGGCAGCATCCGAGGAGCAGGAGAGTCGACGTTTCGGGCGTAAGCCCTTCATCAGGAATGTGACCACACATGCCCGAAACATCGATTCTCCTGCTCCTCGAATGTTGTCTGACCTGCTGTGCTTTTCCAGCGCCACACTTTTTGACTATTTGGTAATCAGACAAGCTTAACCATGCTATTGTGATATATGTGATGGCTTATTTTGTTTGAAAAAGAATTGTTTAAGAGCTTACTTTTGGCACTGAAATTATAAGTTAACTGGTCAAGTAATGTTAAAATCATTGCAATTTGGAATCATTTTGTTACCAAAGTGTGATGGTGAGCTACAAGATTTATAGATGATAAAATGTTGGAGAAGAATTTTCCAGTTCTACCTATTGACCTGAGATGTGACACTAAAAATCTCAACATAGAAGATAAAGTCTGGGAATGGGAACCACGTACAAGTATTTAAATATTTAACATCACTGGAGTTCCCTGTGTTAGATATGTGTGCTTTCTTAGATATAATACATTACCAGGTTCCCCAATTTACAAGCATCCAACATATGAATGTTTGTACTTATGAACACAATTCTATGCAGGTGTATAATTTTACAGATCCGACATAAGAATGTTTCCTGCACATGCTATTTTATATTCTGTTGCATTGTGTTCTGACTTGCGCACAATTGCACACAACCTGGAGACTGCCTGTACATAGATATGTTTTTCAGAGCTGCCCCCACACTTTAAACCAAATTTGTGTGTCCCCCTGCAGTACTGAGGTGCTGTCTTTCACATGAGATGTAAATCAGGGCCTACTCAGTCCTCAAAAGGGGACGCACAAGATCCCGTGCAAATTACCACTTGGTGGTACAGATCGGCCGACCTGTTTCCGCATTATGACAGTGACCACAAAAGTTAAAAAAATACCCGATTGGCTGCAGAGCACTTGGAGATACCCCCAAGTACAACAGAAACGTGGGTCGTTCATTTCACAGAGCCAGCAGAAAGAAGACAGGCAGAAAGGCCTTTCTCAATGTATGTATGATGTTTCTCTAGGTTTATGTGGCAGGATGCAGGGTCACGACCAGTTTGTGCAAACAGTGTGTGGATTTACTGTTGTCCTCTTGCCTTGTATTTCAGACCGACTGCACGGGACCCCTATGTTGCTGGAAGGTGTCAAATGCATCGGCTCAGAACCAGAGTACGACTCCGAGCAAAGCGACTGGCAGGGATTCGATTAGCTGACTCCCGAACACTCTGCTCCATTCGACCACAACAGCCAGGATGTGTTCCTGAACGATGCTGTGCGCGCTAAGCTGTGAAGTAACTTGCGAAGTTTACCTATAACTGAAGATTGACCTTTCTCGCTCTCCCTCTTTATTTTAGTACTTCAGTATTCTGCTTGTAAATGTTATACCCCTCTGGGAGCTAAACTTAAAATGTGAAGGGAACTTCTACAATGTCTGTCCTTTTAAAGTTTTGAGTGGGATCTGCCTGTGTTGCCACATATGGAATGACTCAGAGGATATATGCATTGAATGTACAATGGAGTACAATTCAGAATGTGTTTATTTTGTCATATTGGAAAATAAATAAATGAAATCCATTCTTAATTTATTTCTGTTTTTCTTCAGTCAGTTCCACATTTGTACTTGGCTGTTTCACTCCATTTCTTAACAAGATTCTTTACCTTAAGAATATACAAGGAGTGGGTCTCCATCACCTTTCTCACGAAGAGAACTTTTAAAGTCATAGAGTTATAGAGATGTACAGCATGGAAACAAACCCTTCGGCCCATGCTGACCAGATATCCTAAATTAATCTAGTTCCATTTGCCAGCATTTGACCCATATCCCTCTAAGCCTTTCCTATTGATGTACCCATCCAGATGCTTTTTAACAGTTGTAATTATACCAGCCTCCACCACTTCCTCTGATAGCTCATTCATTACACATCCTACCATTTGAATGAAAAAGGTGCCCTTTATATCCCTTTTAAATCTTTCCCCTCTCACCCTGAACCTGTGCCCTCCAGTTCTGGACTCCCCGACCCCAGGGAAAAGTCTTTGTCTGTTTATCCTATTCATATCCCTCTTGCTCTTCGGAGGGTCGGTGTGCATTTGTTGGGCCGAAGAGCCTATTTCCACACTGTAAGTAATCTAAATCAGTAATCTAAATCAATCACATTCTATAAACCTCTATAAGGTCATCCCTCAGCCTCTGACGCTCCAGGGAAAACAGCCCCAGCCTGTTCAGCCTCTCCCTATAGTACAAATACTCCAACCCTCGCAACATCCTTGTAAATCTTTGCCAAACCCTTTCAAATTTCATAACATCCTTCCTATAAGAGAGAGACCAGAATTGCGCACAATATTCCAAAAGTGGCCTAACCAATGTCCTGTATGGCCGCCACATGTTCTCCCCACTCCTGTACTCAATACTCTGACCAATAAAGGAAAACATACCAAAAACTTTCTTCACTGTCCTATCTACCTGCGACTCCATTTTCAAGGAGCAATGAACCTGCACTCCAAGGTCACTTTGTTCAGCAACACTCCGCATGATCTTAACATTAAGTGTATAAGTCCTGCCCTGATTTGTGATCAACCCTCTGAAAATATGTCTCCTTATCTCTGTTTCAAAGAGCTGATAACTGAGTTCTAAACAGTGACCCCAAGTTCTAGGTTCTCCCATAAGGAGAAATGTCCTCTCCAGTTCTACCCTGTCAGGACCTTACATATTTCGATCTTCCCATCTCTTTAGTCTTCAAATGCTACAAACCTAGATAGTCCAAGCTTTGTTCAAAAGATGACCTCTTCATTGAGGTGTAAGTCTGGTAACCCTTCTCTGAACTGTCACCAATGCAATTATAACGTTTCTTAAATAAAGAAAACAATAGTCCTGACAGAGAACTCCAGATGCAATCTAACCAGAGCTTCATAATCAAAGCGTAGCATACCTTTTACTGTAACAAAAAAACCCCAAAGAACTGCAGATGTTGGTAATTTGGAACAAAAACAGAGGTTTCTGGGAAAACTCAGTAGGTCTGGCTGCATCTGTGGAGAGAAAGCAGAGTAAACATTTTGTGTCCTGTGACTTCAGAACTGATGGTAGCTTGGAAAATATTGGTATATATTGAGTCACGAAAACAGACCCTTCTGTCCAACCTGTCTGTGCTGACCAGATATCCCAAGTTGACTTAATCCCATTTACCAGCACTTGGCCCATATTCCTCTAAACCCTTCCTGTTTACGTACTCATCCAGATGCCTTTTAAATGTTGTAATTGTACCAGCCTCCATTACTTCCTCTGGCAGCTGACTCCATACACACACACCACGCTCTGTGTGGAAAGGTTACCCCTTAGGTCCCTTTTAAATCCTTTCCCTCTTACCCTAAACCTATGCTCTCTAGTTTTGGACTCCCCCACCCTGGGGAAAATACCTTGTCTATTTACCCGTCCATGCCCCTCATGATTGTATAAACCTCCATAAGGCCTCCTCTCAGCCTCTGATGCACCAGGGAAGACAGTCCAGCCTATTTAGCCTCTTCCTGTAGCTCAAACCCTCCATTTCCAGCTACATCTGAGTAAAACCTTCTCAACACAGAAGGCTGAAAATGGGGGTGGAGTAAATGAAAAGTGAAGATGGAGTCCAGATAGAGAAAAACACAGTTGGGCAGATAAAGGAGTGAGGCGACAGTGGTACTGAAGATGCTGGAGATCAGAGTCAACGTTAGAGTGGTGCTGGAAAATTGGTGTTTCAGGCAAAAGCCCTTCATCAGATGCCCTTCCACTAATTAGTGGAAACCATTAGTGGCAAATAATGGGTTGTGTGTGGTAGCAGCCCTTGTGATGACAAGGCCTGGTCATAGAGTCGTACAGCACGGAAACAGACCCTTCGGTCCAACCAGTCCATGCTGAACATAATCCCAAACTAAACTAGTCCCACCTGCCTACTCCTGGCCCATATCACCCCAAACCTTTCCTTATGTGGGATTGAGGTAAGGACATGGGAAAGGGTGCTGAAGCCCTAAAATTATTGAATTTGATATTGATGCTGTTCTTCCAGCTTGTGCTAAGCTTTACTGGAACACTACAGCAAGCCCGAGACAGAGATGTTGGCCAGGAACAGGGTGGGGTGTTAAAGTGGCAGGAAACTGGAAACTCAGGGACTTTTTTACGGACAGAACGTAGGTGTTCCACTGAGTGGTCGTCTCGTCTGTGTTTCGTCTCCTCAATGTAGAGGAGGCCATATTGTGAGCAGCGAATACAGTAGACTAGACTGAAGTGCAGATAAAGCCCTGCTTCACCTGGAAGGTTTATCTGGGACCCGAGATAGTGAGGAGGCGGCAAGTAAAAAGGCAAGTTTTACTCCTTCTGTGATTACATCTTCAGATCAAAGTTGTGGCCATGGGTACCCACATGGGATACAATTATGCCTGTCCCTTTATGGGGTACGTGGAGCCTTCCCTATTCCAGTCCTACTTGGGGCCCCCAACCAGAACTCACTGTCTGGTCCACTGTGCTGTTTCCCTGTCTGGTCTGGGATTGGAAAAGTTTGTCAGTTTCACTTGCAATTTCCAACTTTCAGTTTTCGCCTTCCCTGCTTTGGTTTTGCCTCCCGTTCCACTTCACAAATCGACGTGAGATGTTTTTCTTCACGTGCAGTGTGCAGTCCATATTGATCAGTGTGTCGACGAGAAGACAGTATAAAATCGCTACATTTCTCCATCAAAAAGAGAACAAAGAAAATGGAAGTGTTGTCAATTGCGACTTAGCCGCTCCTTCCTAAAGCATTGCACAACTCATTGTAGTCACGTTTCCACGGGTGGTTTCACTCTCGCACTATGTCAGAGGATATCACTGGGCCTAGTTCCAATATAAAGGCCATTCCCACAGCCTAGCCTCTCAACAGGAACCAGGTTTCAGTCACCACCCATCTATGTAATTCTTGATTTGATGTGGGTGCAGTAGGAACAGACAGAGATGATGCAACAGAAACCTAGCCCAGTTTCAGGTCATCGCCAACGTAAGTCTCTGAAAAAGAAATTCCAAATTTCTTGCCTCCCCAGTCTTGATGAAGCGCTGCCCACTTCTCACATTGTGGAATGTTTAGCTTTAATTAAACATTTTGGCTTTAATCTAAAAGCAAAATACTGCGGGATGCTGAGAATCTGAAAAAGAAAACCCACAGTAGGTGCTGGATAAACTCAGGAAAAAAACCCCACCGCCCTGTGGCCCAACATTTCAACTCCCTCTCCTACTCTGCCAGGGACATGCAGGTCCTGGGCCTCCTCCACCCCCGCTCCCTCACCACTCGACGCCTGGAGGAAGAATGCCTCATCTTCCACCTCGGAACACTTCAACCCCAGGGCATCAATGTGGACTTCAACAGTTTCCTCATTTCCCCTTCCCCCACCTCACCCCAGCTCCAACCTTCCAGCTCAGCAC
>NC_057710.1:13997555-14013724 GCF_004010195.1 Chiloscyllium plagiosum
ACCCCTCCCCCTCATTTATCTCTCCACTCTGCAGGCAGCCTGCCTCTGTTCCTGATGAAGGTCTTTTGCCCAAAACATTGATTTTCCTGCTCCTCGGATGCTGCCTGACCTGCTGGGCTTTTCCTGCACCACTTTAATCTAGACGCTGGATAAACTCAGCAGGTCTGGCAGCACCTGTGAGAGAGGAATCAGAGTTTATGTTTTTAGCCAATATGAGAAAGAGTCATATCAGACTTGAAATGTCAAACTGTTTCTCTCTCCACAGAAGCTGCATTCTGCTGTGATTCTCCAGCACTTTCTGTCTCTGTTTGCCTTTAAACTAATCTTTAGTCCTTGATTTCTGCTGTATGTTTAACTAAAGTCTTCAGTATCTATGAATCAAGAAACTCCTCAGTCAATTATTCCCATGAGAACAGAGCTCCCTAAAATGGGGTCAGTACCCCATGAGGAACGACAGGCTGAATAAATGGGCTGAGACAGCATTGACACGGGATTCTGATCAAGCAATAACAACTGTATAGCTGTCCTCCACACTCTCACTTATCACTGAGGGACCAAGCATTGAAATGGGATCACAGAAAAAGAAATTTTGGGAAGCATTGCACTCAAAGCTGTAGGTTTCTTGAAACTTTTCTGCAGAATTAAAGATTTTTCTCTCTTTGGTTCACATGCCAACCTTTCTTTCCCCATCTCTGATTGCCCTGGGGTGATGGTGGTGAGCTACCCCCTCTCAAACCATTGCAGCTTCTATAGGTATGCCCACAGTGGGTTGTGAATTTTCACCTAGCGACAGTGCAGGGACAGCAATACAGTTCAAAGTCGTCTCGGGGCTTGCGAATGACCAGAAACTGAATTGGAATCACCATATTAAAAACTGTAGCAACAAGAGCAGGTCAGAAGCTAGAAACACTGTGGTGAGTAATTCACCTCCTGGGTCCCAAAGCCTGTCCACCACCTACAAGCTAGAAGAGATACTTGTTAGGAAGGAAGATGTGTTGGACATTTTGAACAACTTGAGGATAGACAAGTCCCCCGGGCCTGACGGGATATATCCTAGGATTATGTGGGAAGCGAGAGGAAATTGCAGAACTGTTGGCAATGATCTTTTCGTCTTCACTGTCAACGGGGGTGGTACCAGGGGACTGGAGAGTGGCGAATATTGTGCCCCTGTTCAAAAAAGGGAATAGGGATAACCCCGGGAATTACAGGCCAGTTAGTCTTACTTCGGTGGTAGGCAAAGTAATGGAAAGGGTACTGAGGGATAGGATTTATGAGTATCTGGAAAGACACTGCTTGATTAGGGAAAGCCAGCATGGATTTGTGAGGAGTAGGTCTTGCCTTACAAGTCTTATTGAATTCTTCGAGGAGGTGACCAAGCATGTGGATGAGGGAAGAGCAATGGATGTAGTGTACATGGATTTTAATAAGGCATTTGATAAGGTTCCCCATGGTAGGCTTATGCGGAAAGTCAGGAGGCATGGGATAGAGGGAAACTTGGCCAATTGGATAGAAAACTGGCTAACCAGTCGAAGGCAGAGAGTGGTGGTAGATGGTAAACATTCAGCCTGGAGCCCAGTTACAAGTGGACTTCCGCAAGGATCTGTTCTGGGTCCTCTGCTGTTCGTAACTTTTATTAATGACTTGGATGAGGGAATCGAAGGGTGGGTCAGTAAATTTGCAGACAATACGACGGTTGCAGGGGAAGGTGGCGCAAGTCTTGCACCTCCTGCGGTTGCAGGGGAAGGTGGCGCAAGTCTTGCACCTCCTGCGGTTGCAGGGGAAGGTGGCGCAAGTCTTGCACCTCCTGCGGTTGCAGGGGAAGGTGGCGCAAGTCTTGCACCTCCTGCGGTTGCAGGGGAAGGTGGCGCAAGTCTTGCACCTCCTGCGGTTGCAGGGGAAGGTGGCGCAAGTCTTGCACCTCCTGCGGTTGCAGGGGAAGGTGGCGCAAGTCTTGCACCTCCTGCGGTTGCAGGGGAAGGTGGCGCAAGTCTTGCACCTCCTGCGGTTGCAGGGGAAGGTGGCGCAAGTCTTGCACCTCCTGCGGTTGCAGGGGAAGGTGGCGCAAGTCTTGCACCTCCTGCGGTTGCAGGGGAAGGTGGCGCAAGTCTTGCACCTCCTGCGGTTGCAGGGGAAGGTGGCGCAAGTCTTGCACCTCCTGCGGTTGCAGGGGAAGGTGGCGCAAGTCTTGCACCTCCTGCGGTTGCAGGGGAAGGTGGCGCAAGTCTTGCACCTCCTGCGGTTGCAGGGGAAGGTGGCGCAAGTCTTGCACCTCCTGCGGTTGCAGGGGAAGGTGGCGCAAGTCTTGCACCTCCTGCGGTTGCAGGGGAAGGTGGCGCAAGTCTTGCACCTCCTGCGGTTGCAGGGGAAGGTGGCGCAAGTCTTGCACCTCCTGCGGTTGCAGGGGAAGGTGGCGCAAGTCTTGCACCTCCTGCGGTTGCAGGGGAAGGTGGCGCAAGTCTTGCACCTCCTGCGGTTGCAGGGGAAGGTGGCGCAAGTCTTGCACCTCCTGCGGTTGCAGGGGAAGGTGGCGCAAGTCTTGCACCTCCTGCGGTTGCAGGGGAAGGTGGCGCAAGTCTTGCACCTCCTGCGGTTGCAGGGGAAGGTGGCGCAAGTCTTGCACCTCCTGCGGTTGCAGGGGAAGGTGGCGCAAGTCTTGCACCTCCTGCGGTTGCAGGGGAAGGTGGCGCAAGTCTTGCACCTCCTGCGGTTGCAGGGGAAGGTGGCGCAAGTCTTGCACCTCCTGCGGTTGCAGGGGAAGGTGGCGCAAGTCTTGCACCTCCTGCGGTTGCAGGGGAAGGTGGCGCAAGTCTTGCACCTCCTGCGGTTGCAGGGGAAGGTGGCGCAAGTCTTGCACCTCCTGCGGTTGCAGGGGAAGGTGGCGCAAGTCTTGCACCTCCTGCGGTTGCAGGGGAAGGTGGCGCAAGTCTTGCACCTCCTGCGGTTGCAGGGGAAGGTGGCGCAAGTCTTGCACCTCCTGCGGTTGCAGGGGAAGGTGGCGCAAGTCTTGCACCTCCTGCGGTTGCAGGGGAAGGTGGCGCAAGTCTTGCACCTCCTGCGGTTGCAGGGGAAGGTGGCGCAAGTCTTGCACCTCCTGCGGTTGCAGGGGAAGGTGGCGCAAGTCTTGCACCTCCTGCGGTTGCAGGGGAAGGTGGCGCAAGTCTTGCACCTCCTGCGGTTGCAGGGGAAGGTGGCGCAAGTCTTGCACCTCCTGCGGTTGCAGGGGAAGGTGGCGCAAGTCTTGCACCTCCTGCGGTTGCAGGGGAAGGTGGCGCAAGTCTTGCACCTCCTGCGGTTGCAGGGGAAGGTGGCGCAAGTCTTGCACCTCCTGCGGTTGCAGGGGAAGGTGGCGCAAGTCTTGCACCTCCTGCGGTTGCAGGGGAAGGTGGCGCAAGTCTTGCACCTCCTGCGGTTGCAGGGGAAGGTGGCGCAAGTCTTGCACCTCCTGCGGTTGCAGGGGAAGGTGGCGCAAGTCTTGCACCTCCTGCGGTTGCAGGGGAAGGTGGCGCAAGTCTTGCACCTCCTGCGGTTGCAGGGGAAGGTGGCGCAAGTCTTGCACCTCCTGCGGTTGCAGGGGAAGGTGGCGCAAGTCTTGCACCTCCTGCGGTTGCAGGGGAAGGTGGCGCAAGTCTTGCACCTCCTGCGGTTGCAGGGGAAGGTGGCGCAAGTCTTGCACCTCCTGCGGTTGCAGGGGAAGGTGGCGCAAGTCTTGCACCTCCTGCGGTTGCAGGGGAAGGTGGCGCAAGTCTTGCACCTCCTGCGGTTGCAGGGGAAGGTGGCGCAAGTCTTGCACCTCCTGCGGTTGCAGGGGAAGGTGGCGCAAGTCTTGCACCTCCTGCGGTTGCAGGGGAAGGTGGCGCAAGTCTTGCACCTCCTGCGGTTGCAGGGGAAGGTGGCGCAAGTCTTGCACCTCCTGCGGTTGCAGGGGAAGGTGGCGCAAGTCTTGCACCTCCTGCGGTTGCAGGGGAAGGTGGCGCAAGTCTTGCACCTCCTGCGGTTGCAGGGGAAGGTGGCGCAAGTCTTGCACCTCCTGCGGTTGCAGGGGAAGGTGCCGGGAGTGGAGGTTGGGTCGGTGGGGTGTGTGGATCTGACAAGGGAGTCGCGGAGTGAGTGGTCTCTACGGAAAGCTGATAGGGGAGGGGAGGGAAATATATCCTTGGTGGTGGGGTCCGTTTGGAGGTGGCGGAAATGACGGCGGATGATGCGCTGTACATGGAGGTTGGTGGGGTGGTAGGTGAGGACCAGTGGGGTTCTGTCCTGGTGGCGGTTGGAGGGGCGGGGCTCAAGGGCGGAGGAGCGGGAAGTGGAAGAGATGCATTGGTGGGGTGGTAGGTAGATTACAGCAAACCAACTGTAGTAGTTCACCACCTCCTTCTTCAGGACAATAAATGTTGGCTGGTTCCCACATCCCATGAATTAATGAAATGTCAGGACGGTGTGTGGCTTGAGTGGAGCTTGCAGGAAGTGAGGTTGCCTTGCATTTGCTGCCCTTTTCCTTCTAGGTAATTGAGGGTGGATTGAGAAAGTGTCTCTGAAGGACTCTCAGTGAATTTCTGCCGAGCATCTTGAGATAGAAGCCTATGTGTATCTGCAGTGAAAGGAATGGTGATGCCCGAGCTTGGAATTAGTTACCTCATCCATTTCTGAAGAGCGTTTCATTATCATGGCTAAATATACCCATTCCAGTTTTCAATAGAAGAAAATACTCACAGTTCCTGAAATATATGCCAGTGATCAGAAGGGTGTAGTTCTGGCACAGATAGACTACTGTGGTAGAGTGGTTTCCTAGCTTCACTCAATCTTGCTGGGTCATTAATTGGTTTGCACAAACATAGACTTTATATCTTAGAGAACAACCTACATCTTCAACATTGTATTCTCTGGGTTATGATATAAGATTTCCAATAATGGACTTTGGAAAATAAACAGGAAATTACTCAAAATAACTGCAGTTAGTCTCATAACAGATCCTGTGACGCAATTTGTAGACGGGTTAGAAGAGTTCCACAAGATCAGAGACAAATTTGGTCATTTGTAGATTGCAGACATGTCATATTTATGTAGGAGTGGAGATCCAGTCTAGTTTTCTGGCTCTTATCTATCTTGCAATCATGGAAGATTTGACAAGGCAGGTAGAAGACAAAATGACAAATAGCAACTGTTTCCCATTGACTGGAATGCCTTGAACCAGGGTCTCACAATCACAAAATAAGGTGTGAGCCATTTAAGATTGTAAAGTTGCCTTGGTCCCAGAGGACCAAAAGGCTGGTCTCTCAGTAGAGAGAAAGAGAGAGAGATAGAGAGAGAGACGGTTGGTGGTCAGATTAACCTAAGGGTCAACATACTTCAGGCAAGGGGTGAGGTTGAGAAGGTGGGACTTTCAGTGTAACCTCTAGAGGTACAGAAATTAAACCTGCTCTGTTAGGTACTCCCTCTGCATCGCAAACCAGCCTTCCAGCCAACTGAACTAATCAATCCTCTTTTAAGATGGGATAGTGAAGAAGGCATTTGGTATCCTTTATTGGTCAGCACATTGAGTACAGAAGTTGGGAGGCCATGTTGCAGCTGTATAGGACATTGGTAAGGCCACTTTTGGTATACTGCTTTCAATTCTGGTCTCCCTGCTATAGGAAAGATGTTGTGAAATTTGAAAGGGTTCAGAAAAAGATTTAAAAGGATGTTGCCAGGGCTGGAGGGTTTGAGCTATAGAGAGAGGCTGCATAGGCTGGAGCTGTTTTCCCTGGAGCGTCAGAGGCTGAGGAGTGACATAGAAGTTTATAAAATCATGAGGGGCTTGGATAGGGTGAACAGCCAATGTCTTTTTTCCCAGAGAAGGGGAGTCCAAAGCTAGAGGGCATAGGTTTAAGGTGAGGGGAAAGATTTAAAATCAACCTGAGGGTCAACTTTTTCATGTAGAGGGTGGTACGTGTATGGAATGAGCTGCCAGAAGAAATGGTGGAGGCTGATACAATTACACATTTAAAAGGCATCTGGATGGGTATGTGAACAGGAATGGTTTAGAGGGATATGGGCCAAATGCTGGTGAATGGAACTAGGTTAAGTTAGGATATCTGGTCAGCATGGATGAGTTGGACTGAAGAGTCTGTTTGTGTGCTGTATTGCTTTATGACTTGATGACTCTTAAGATGGTGCTGAGTAGGAAGGACTGTGAGCTGTGGACATATTGCTAAGTTAGCATACACAAGCCTAATATATTTTGGACTGTAAGAGAATCAAGGATTTTTGGGGTAAAGTGGAAAAGTGAAATTGAGGATCGTCCAGGACCTTATGCGATGATGGAGATAGCTGAAGGGACTAAGTAACCAATTCCATGTGCTACTTCCTACCCTTTCCTGTCTTGGCCCTAGTTTCACTTGAGGCTTCCTACAGCTGGTGAGTAGTGAGTAGCTGGTGTGCACGTACTGTACACAGGTATCATTACTAAACATTTCCTGTAATATCTACATTTGTTATTAATTATGCTTTATTGTGAATGTCATTAGGTTAGCCCAGTTTTTATAGTAATTTTTAAAAAAGGGAATATAGATTCCCTAGTCATTCCTTTCCTTTGCTGTGTTTGGGAACTTGCTGTGTGAAGGTTGACTGCAAATTACCAGCAAACGATGTAACCATAGACACTTCACAAAGCCAGCAACAGTGACAGGCCAGCAACTTCACAACGTGCTGGGGGTATATATTGCACCAGTTCCTCACGTGTGGGACAACCTGAGGGTGAATGTCAAGCAGAGAATGGGCAGCCCAACCACCTTCAGCTGCTTCATCAATGGTCTTCCCTCCATCGGAAGGTCAGAAGTGGGGACGTTCGCCGATGATTGCCCAATGTTCAGCAACATTTGTGACTCTTCTGAGACTGAAGCAGTCCATGTCCAAATATGACAAGATCTGGACAATATCCAAGCTTGGGCTGAAAAATGTTGAGTTACATTTGTGCCACACCAATGCCAGGCAATGACCATCTTCAATAAGAGAAAATCCACCCACCCACCCCCCATTGACATTCAATGAGAATACTATCACTGGCTACCTTACTATCAACATCCTGAAGGTTACCGTTTACCAGAAACTGAATTGGAGTAGCCATATAAATGCAGTGACAACAAAAATAGGTCAGGGGCTAAAAATACTAGAGTAACTTACATTTTGACTTCCCAGGGTCTGTCAACTATCTACAAAGCGCAAGTCAAGAGTGTGGTAAAATATTCGACTCTTGCCTGAATGAGTGTAACTCCAACAATACTCAAGAAGCTTGACACCATCCAGGACAAAGCATTCCACTTGTTTGGCATCACAAAGGTCCACTCCCTGAACCAACTGATGCTCAGTTACTATGGTGTGTTCAATCTACAAGATGCACTGCAGAAATTCACAGAATCATAGAACCCCTCTCATGCAAAAAGAGTCCATTTGGCCCATTGAGCTGGCATCGACCCCCTGAAGAGGATTCCACCCCAGATCCTCAGACAGCACCTTCCAAATCCATGTCCATTTCAATCGAGGACAAGGGCAGAAGACACATGGGAACACCACCACCTCCAAGCCACTTACCATCCTGACTCGGAAATATATTGCTGTTCCTTCGGTGTTGCTGGGTCAAAATCCTGGAATTCCGTCCCCAATGGCATTGTGGGTTAACCCACAGCAAGTGGACTGCAGTGGTCCAAGAAGGCATCTCACCACCTTCCCAAGGGGCAGGCAATAAATGCCGGCCCAGTCTGCGACACACTGTGTGCAGTGTTCCCTCTAATTTCCGTATGGCTGCGTGAGCCTTTGGCAGTGGGAAGGACTTCCAGCACCAGAAGTCAATGCCGCGATCCCTGATGCCAATCCCTTTCCGATGCCAACGCCCGCCTGCGGAACACCGTGTGTGGCTCCGGGTGAGTGTTCCCTGTGAGTGAGTAAAATGAAGCCATGCACAGATTTGTACTCAGCTTCATCACGGTTTCCACTCTACGTCTTGGCAGCTGGCCTGGCCATATTACTAGTATTACTAGATGCGGTTGAAGAGGAAAACCACTTCTGCTGTCCGTAATAATGTTTTTGTGCACAAAAAAAGCCCCGTGAGGGTGGTGGGCAGGGGAGAATACTGGAATCTGTGTAAAACAATGCGGTGTCTCTCATGCTGACAGGACAAAACAAATCATCAAATCCTCAGTAAGACCATTGCCATGTCATTACCCTGCCCAGTGCCCATGTCAACCACAACTTCCTGTATCTCTATGTGTAATTACTCGAGAGATTAGCTGTCGGCTTAACTCCAGGAATCAGAATAAACTCACGCAATCTTTCCCCATTTGGTCATCAGCTAAGGCGGCTGTATATCCATAACCTCGTTTAACAGACTTCACCCACCATCATCATATGGGTCTTAATAATGCTGTCCATTTCAACAACAATTTGCCTTCACATCGTGCCTATAATGCAGTAAGCCCCATCTCAAGATGTTTCTCAAACAACACAGATGGACAGTGAATTCGGGTCACCGTCCTTCAGGATTCATCCAGCGTCTTCGGCATGATTAAAGATTAATCTCCAGGTTCTGACTCTTTAATCCCCAAAACCAGGAGAAAAATAAAGACTGATGTTTCAGAAAGGGTTCCACCTGCATTACCTTTACTGCTGTTGACTGGCTGTAACAAGATTGGAGACAAGAAACTGTTTGACAGACAGTTAAGGATCAAACAAGCAAGCAACAGAAGTGTCTGCTCACAAGGGGGATCGTAGGCGATGCAGCAGCCAATTTGCACTGACCAAATCCCACACACAGAACTATGATAATGACCAGGTAGTCTGCTTCTGTGATTGAGGGATAAATATTGGCCCAGACAAGGAACAACGTTCCTGCACTTCTTAATGTTACAGCACAGACATCTTTTGTCGGGCAGAAGATATAAATATCTAGATGTAGGTTTGCTTGCTGAGCTGGAAGGTATATTTCATTGGAAATGAACCTCCCAGCTTAGCGAGCAAACCTACATCCAGAACCTCAACCTGAGCTACAAATTTTCTCAAAACTCGCTAAGATATAAATATTTGTTTACACATAATGAGTAGACTCAAGAACAGCTTCATCCCCATTGTTATTTCACTTATGAATGGACTTCTCAAGTCTTAATTTTAATGTGTAAAAGTGTGAGTTGATTCACTTTGGAAGGAGTAACAGGAATGCAGAGTACTGGGCAAAGCATAAGATTCTTGGTAGTGTAGATGAATGGAGAGATCTCGGTGTCCATGTACATAGATCCCTGAAAGTCGATACCGAGTTTGATGGGGTTGTTAAGAAGGCATACAGTGTGTTAGCTTTTATTGGTAGAGGGATTGAGTTTTGGAGCCATGAGATCATGCTGCACCTGTACAAAACTCTGGTGCGGCCGCACCTAGAGTATTGTGTACAGTTCTGGTTACCACATTATGTGGAAGCTTTGGAAAGGGTTCAGAGGAGATTTGCTTAGATATTGCCTGGTATGGAGGGAAGGTCTTATGAGGGAAGGCTGAGGGACTTGAGGTTGTTTTTGTTAGAGAGAAGGTTGAGGTGTGACTTAATTGAGACACATAAGATAGAGGGTTAGATGGGGGGACAATGAGAGACTTTTTCCTGAGATGGTGATGGCTAGTACGAGGGGACATTGAAGGGTAATAGATATAGGTCAGATGGCGGCATGGTGGCGCAGTGGTTAGCATTGTTGCCTCGCAGCACCAGAGACCTGGGTTCAATTCCTGCCTTGGGCAACTGCCTGTGTGGAATTTGCACATTTTCCCCTTGTCTGCGTGGGTTTCCTCAGGGTGCTCTGGTTTCCTCCCACAGTCCAAAGATGTGCAGGTTAGGTGAATTGGCCTTGCTAAATTGCCCGTGGTGTTAGGTGTGGGTGGGTTGCGG
The DNA here is from genome assembly GCF_004010195.1 of Chiloscyllium plagiosum. NCBI lineage: Eukaryota > Metazoa > Chordata > Chondrichthyes > Orectolobiformes > Hemiscylliidae > Chiloscyllium > Chiloscyllium plagiosum. Next base: position 14,007,448 of record NC_057710.1, read on the forward strand.
GTCGGTGTGGACTTTTTGGGCCGAAGGGCCTGTTTCCACACTGTAAGTAATCTAATCATGTCAAAGGTAATTTCTTTACTCAGACAGTAGTAGGGGCGTGGAATGGCCTGCATACAACAGTAGTAGACTTCCCAACTTTCAGGACATTTAAATGGTTATTGGATAGGTATATGGACCAAAATGAAATAGTTTAGATTAGATGGGCTTCAGAATGGTTTCACAGGTTTTTGCAACATCAAAGGCCGAAGGGCCTGTACTGCATTGTAATGTTTTATAATCTATGTTGGTCTTGCGCTCTGTGCACCTTCTCTGCAGCTGTAACATTGTATTCTTCACTCTATTCTGTTGCCCTAATGCAATTTGTATGGCATGCTCTGCCTGTACTGCACGCAAAACAAACTTTTCACTGATTAGAATATATTCCCAACACTATGGAAACAAGCCCTTCAGCCCAACCAAGTCCACACTAACCCTCTAAAGAGCAACCCACCAGATCCTATATTTACCTCTGACTGATGCTCCTAGCACAATGGGCAATGTAGCATGGCCAACACACCTAACCTGTATATGTCTGGATTGTGGGAGGAAACCGGAGCACTCGGAGGAAATCCATGCAGGCACAGGGAGAATGTGCAAACTCCACACAGTCACCCAAGGCAGGAATCGAACCCAGGTCCCTGGCGGTGTGAGGCAGCAGGGCTAACCACTGAGCCACCGTGCCACCCCTGTCACTGTACAGTCACATATGTGACAATCATAAATCAAATCCAATCAAATCATGGGGGTCACTTACATTCACTTCAGACAATAGAAAGGGCCTTGTTGCCCTTGAGAATGTGGGAGGTGAGCTGCTTTTTTGAACCACTGTAGTCCATGTGCTGGAGGTGGACCCACAATGCCATGAGGGAGGGAGTTCGAGGATTTAAATCCATTGACATTGAAGGAACGGCACTATACTTACAAGTCAAGATGGTGAATGGTTTGGGGGGAGGATCTTTTCAGACAGTGGTGTTACCGTGTGATTCTCGTTGGAGGTGGTCGTGGATTTGGAAGGTATTGTTTGAGGATCTTTGGTGAATTTCTGCAATGCCTCTTGAACACACTGAACATTGGTGGTAGAGGGAATAGATGTTTACAGATGTAGCACCAACCAAGCAGCTGCTTTGTCTTGGATGGTGTCAAGCTTTTTGAGTGTTGATGGCCAGTGGGGAGTATTAGAAAGTAGCTTCGAGGAGACTTAGACAGGCTGAGCAAACGGGCAATAGAATAGAGAAGGAAAACAACATGGGTCACACTGAGGTTATGCACTTTGCTGGGAGGAATAAAGGTACAAAATATTTCTTAAATGGTGAGAGATTGGAAAGTGTTAATGTCTAAAGGGATCTTCAACCCTTCCTGATGAAGGGCTTTTGCCCAAAACATCGATTTTCCTGCTCCTCGGATGATGCCTGACCTGCTGCATTTTTCCAGCACCACACTCTCGACTCTAATCTCCAGCATCTGCAGTCCTCACTTTCGCCTGGTTCTGAATCAGGGGTAAGGGTGTAGATTGTTGCCAAAATAAATTTCAGGATGTTCCAAAGCTCGTTACAATCAATTCAATTTTTTTTTAGTATAGTAAATGCAGTAGCCAACTTGCACACAGAAAGTTCCTAAAGCCAATGATATGGTGAATGAGCAGATAACCAGAGGAAGTATTGGACTCACCAATGCTCTTTCGATAGCGCAGGCTAACCCCATGACCTCTGCCTCCTAGAAACATAATGCATGAGCCGATGCATGAGTAGACCACCATCTGGAAGTTCCCTTCCAAGTTGGAAGTGATTTGTCCTTCCTTCAGTGTTGCTGGGTCAGAGTCCCAGAATACCCACACAGCACTGTGTGTCATTATAGCCGAGGATTGCGATAGTTCAAGAAGGTGGCTCACAACCAGTTTCTCCAGGGCGATGAGGGATGGACGATAAATGCTGATTTAGCCAGACCACGCCCTCTGAAAGAATTTTTAAAATATTATGCTCACTGCCATTTGACCACTTGCGTCCAGTCATAAGTCTGTTTCCTGACTGCCTCTTTTATTGAGCTCGGTATTTGCTTAAAAACTGCTGATGTCTACAGTTTTCCAACAACTGGGCCATTGTTCAGAGACAAATTTCTTGTCCACTGAAGGGCCTGTGTGTACTGTATGACTCAGTCACTGCCTGGCCTGTTTTCATGAACTTTCTGATTTTATTTCAGATGCCTTGATACCTTTTCTTTTGATTTCGGAGACAGAGATCGACGGATAAAATGTTAGCCAGAATAATGTTGTTGATCTTCAAATGGGGAGACTGAGAGGGGAGACTGAGCCTTAATTTAACGCTTCATCTGAGAGACAGCACCTCTGATTACGCAGCTCCAGCTGAGGCAGGTTCGAATCCTTAGTGAGTTTTGAGTTCATAAACACCACAACATGGACTCAAATAGATGATGAATGAACCAAACTGATGGTTTTGCCATTGTAGCAGATTTGAAATTGCCCTTTATCATGTTGCCTTTATTGCTTAGATCATTGCATATAGAATATGGGATGTCATGTTGAGGTGATGCAGGACATTGGTGAGGCCAATTTTGGAGTACTGTGTGCAGTTCTGATCACCCTGCTACAGGAAGGTTATTATTAAATTTGAAAAGGGTTCAGAAAAGATCGATCAGAATGTTGCAATAGAGGGTTTGAGTTATAAGTTGAGAGTGTATTGCTGGAAAAGCACAGCAGGTCAGGCAGCATCCGAGGAGCAGGAAAATCGATGTTTTGAGTTGGAGCCATTCATCAGTTACATCAATTGACAACACTTCCATTTTCTTTGTTCTCTTTTTGATGGAGAAATGTAGCGATTTTATACTGTCTTCTCGTCGACACACTGATCAATATGGACTGCACACTGCACGTGAAGAAAAACATCTCACGTCGATTTGTGAAGTGGAACGGGAGGCAAAACCAAAGCAGGGAAGGCGAAAACTGAAAGTTGGAAATTGCAAGTGAAACTGACAAACTTTTCCAATCCCAGACCAGACAGGGAAACAGCACCATCGGTGGACCAGACAGTGAGTTCTGGTTGGGGGCCCGAGTAGGACTGGAACAGGGAAGGCTCCGCGTACCCCATAAAAGGACAGGCGTAATTGTATCCCATGTGGGTACCCATGGCCACTACTTTGATCTGAAGATGTAATCACAGGAGTAAAACCTGCCTTTTTACTTGCCGCCTCCTCACTATCTCAGGTCCCAGACAAACCTTCCAGGTGAAGCAGGGCTTTATCTGCACTTCAGTCTAGTCTATTGTATTCGCTGCTCACAATATGGCCTCCTCTACATTGAGGAGACGAAACACAGACAAGACGACCACTCAGTGGAACACCTACATTCTGTCCGTAAAAAAGTCCCTGAGCTTCCAGTTTCCTGCCACTTTAACACCCCACCCTGTTCCTGGCCAACATCTCTGTCTCGGGCTTGCTGTAGTGTTCCAGTGAAGCTCAGCACAAGCTGGAAGAACAGCATCAATATCAAATTCAATAATTTTAGGGCTTCAGCACCTTTTCCCATGTCCTTACCTCAATCCCACATAAGTGCATCAACAGGAAAGGTTTGGGGGGATATGGACCAAGAGTAGGCAGGTGGGACTAGTTTAGTTTGGGATTATGTTCAGCATGGACTGGTTGGACCGAAGGGTCTGTTTCCGTGCGCTATTACTCTATGACCAGGCCTTGTCATCACAAGAGCTGCTACCACACACAACCTATTATTTGCCACCAATGGTTCCCATTAGCAGCTATTCATTCTCCCAGGCTGACCTTTACTCACTCCTTTGTCTAGATTAGAGTGGTGCTGGTAAAGCACAGCAGGTCAGGCAGCATCCGAAGATCAGGAAAATCGGCATTTCGAGCTAAAGCCCTTCATCAGGAGCCCTTCCTGATGAAGGGCTTTTGCCCGAAGCGTCAATTTTCCTGCTCCTCGGATGCTGCCTGACCTACTGTGCTTTTCCCGCAACACACTCTTAACTCTGATCTCCAGCACCAGCAGACCTCACTGCCTCCCGGTTTGAGTTATAAGGTGAGGCTGAATAGACTGTGACTTTTGTCCCTGAAGCGTAGGAGGTTGGCATTTAGAAAATCATGAGAGGCATACATAAGGTGAATGGGAAAGCTCTTCTGCCGAGGGTGGGCAAGCTCAAAACCAGAGATAAGGTTTTTTAAGGTGAGAAGGGAAAGATTTAAAGGGTGCTGAGGGGCAATGTTTTCACACAGCTTTTATGTGGAATGAACTGCAAGAGGAAGTGGTAGATGCAGATACAGTTACAACATTTAAAAGATATTTGGACAGATGCATGTGTAGGAGAGGTTTAGAAGGGATATGAGCCAAGTACAAGTGGGACTAGTTTTGTTTGGGGAAACTTGGTTGTCACACACCCAATTCGATCAAAGGGTCTGTTTCTGTGCTATGTGACTGCACTCAAAATGAACTGTAGATCGAGAAATATGTGCTCTAACAATGATTGAGATTGACGTAATAAGTTAAAAATGAGCTAAAGAGTGTTCTTTCAGGCTCCTTTTCAGAGTTTCTACTGCGTGTACAGCAGTTCCCAGTTCAGCTCAGTAAACCACATGACAGCTCGGTTGTGCTGCGGGATATAACAAGAAAACCACAGAGGACAGTGGATGTCAGAGAGTTCAATTGGTTTATGGGGGCGGTTACTGTACAATATCTGGATTATTCAGGCAGCAGACACATTGACTAATTATAAACAGGAGCAAGGGGAATCCCTGCATGAAATATAAAGTTCAAAATGGTTCTCTGAGCAATCAAAGATACTGCTGGTTGTAATCGATCCAAGAAAATATACTAACAGAAGGAGAAATTCCATTCATGCAGCACCTTCATCAGACCATTATTTGCATCCTGGGCAATTAATTGTGATTTCTGTTCCTTTCCAGGGAAAAACAGCAACTCTTAACGCACTGTACAATCCAAAAATGATGAAGGAAGCAATGTCGGAGCCATGGCCTGTTTTGCAATGTTGCAGGTGCTATATAAATGCAAGTTCAATGCACCTGCTTTGGTTGTGGCCTGAGGGCTGAATGTTTATCATGACTTTGAGAGAGATCCCTCCCTTCATGAATCCACTGTGAAACGTTTTGGCCGAACATACTCCACTTACAAGGCGATTGCGAACTAGTGGCAATATTGTAATCCTATTGCCCTGGTGGACATGAGTTCACATCCCATCAGATGGTGGAATTTCAAATCATTTTGAGAAGCATGGAATTGTAAGTTAATCTCAAGAATGGTGCCTATAGTTCAATCAGTAATTGCAACAAAAAAACTCATCTGGTTCACTAATATCTGCCTGTGCTTATTGCACATCCTACATACGAATGTCCAAGTCACCAAGAATGTTTGGGAACCCACTGAAGTTAGCTTCAATCTCCCAGTAGTCAAATAAAAGCATTCTGGGAGATCTTTAGACAATACAGTTACAGTGACTCCATTGAATGAGTTGAGCCAGTTTGTGTACACAAACCATCATGGTTTGAACCAGGAATCAGACTCCCAAGGTGCTGGCTGGGGACTGTTCCTGAACAAAGGAGAATGAGGAAATAGAGCAGTGTGCGATGTCCAGTGAACATGTGGGTGGTAAGTGGTGATGCAATGTATCAGAAGCATGGTATGGTGACTCAGTGGTTAGCAGCGCTGCCTCACAGTGCCAGGGACCCGGGATTGATTCCACCCTCAGATGACTATCTGTGTGGAGTTTGCACATTCTCCCCGTGTCTGCGTGGGTTTCCTCCCACAGTCCAAAGATGGGCAGGTTGGGTGCATTGGCCAAGGGAAACACAGGGAAAGGGTAAGGTGGTGGGATGCTCTTCAGAAGGACGATGTAGACTCGATGGGCTGAATGGCATCCTTCCACACTGTGGTGATCCTATGAAGTGATGCGCCAGAGATTGAGGTAAAGTGTGAGAGTGGTGCCTGCAGAGGCAAGAGAGTAAGTTCAGAATCACGGTGGTTTAGTCTGGAATAAGGGTCGCTGAGTCCATCAGGAAGGATGTGAGCCTGAGACATCCACCAATGTCATTTATTGTATCTGTTCCTCCCGATGCAGTCTCCTCTACATTGGGGAGACTGGACGCCATCTCGCAGAGCGTTTTATGGATCATCTCCAGGACACCTGCACTAATCAACCATACTGCCCTGTGGCCCAACATTTCAACTCCCCCCCCCCCCCCCCCCCCCCCCCCTCCCCGA
>NC_057710.1:14014701-14057103 GCF_004010195.1 Chiloscyllium plagiosum
AGTGTGTGGGACGGAGTGAGGGTCAGGCTGGGGACGGTGTGTGGGACGGAGTGGGCGGCGGGCTGGGGACGGTGGGGGGGGGGGGGGGGGGGGAGGATAGAGTGGTGCGGACCTCCACTTCATTACAGACTGGGGGCTCATCTGGGAATCTGGAAAGATTTGGACAGATCAGGTCTGGGATTCGGACGGTTCGTGTAGGGGACCTGAATGGATCTGGACAGATGTGAATGAGAGATCCCAGCAGAGTTAAATAGACTTGGGGATTAATGTCCGATCTCTTTCAATAAAACTTAAGTGAAGAGTGGAAAATCCGTTTAACTTCGGTTACCTGTGGTTGGTTAAATCAAAAGTGAGGGAAATAGCTCTTAACATTGCTAAAGAGGTTCTAGAGTTTGAAGATGCTTCCCAAATTTGCCAAGAAAGTTTAGAAAGGCAGAAAAAGGAGACACTTTTAGAATTAGCAGACAGGTTAGAATTGGGTTTAGCCAGGGATAAGAGGGAAGTTGAAATTATAATGGAGTTGGTCAAGCATTTAGGTATAGCAGAGAAACAGTGGAGCTCGAAAATATTAATTACGAATAAGAGGACTTGAGTTAGAGGACAAAGAAAGGGAAAGGGAACTGAAACCTCATGAACTATGGTTAGAAGCAAAGGAAAACAAAAAGGAGTGGAAGGCCCGAGCAGAAGAAAGGAAGAAAGAGAGAGACAGTTCGAATTCCTGAAGAAGGGCTTATGCCCGAAACGTCGATTCTCCTGCTCCTTGGATGCTGCCTGACCTGCTGCCTTTTCCAGCAACACATTTTCAGCTCTGATCTCCAGCATCTGCAGTCCTCACTTTCTCCTCAAACTTCAAACATTGGCAATTAAACAGGAAAGTTGATGGCCACAGGATGGAGGTGAAGGTAGGGGGTAGGCTTTAGTGAGGAGGATAACGATGAACAACAAACCCAAAGGCCTGGTAGGATTATTTACAAATATGTGAAAACATGACCAAATTGGATGAAAAAGATTTAGAAGCCTTTTACATTTTCTTTGATAAATTGGCTAAACTGATGAACAAGCCAGAAACTGTGTGGGTAATGTCAATTCAGACCAAGTAGGGCTGGGGAGGTGTTTGCAACGCTGTCAGAGGGGCTGTCAGGAGAATATGAAGAAGCAAAAAGGGCTATTTTGATTAGCTCCGAATTGGTACCAGAAACACATAGACAACGGTTCAGAAATATAAGAAAGGTCACACTTATATCGAGTTTTAAAGAATTAAACTGAGCAACTTTGATAGATGGACGAGAGCATTAAAGATAGAAAAAACATATGAGGTTCTTAGAGATATTATTCTGCTGGAGAAGTTTAAAAACTCACTTCCAGAAATGATAAGAATTCATATTGAGAATCAGGAAGTTAAAACAGTGAGAAGAGCTGCAGAGATGACGGATGAATACACATTAGCGCATAACTCGAAACTAGTGAGTCCAAATCTTGTGAAGCCATGAGACCTAATAGAGCAACAGTGAGGAGGAACAGAAATCACCTAAGGGAAATACTCAACCTACCAATTATACCCAGGAAACAGGAATAAACACACCTAGGTGATGAAAGTGTGATTGAACACGTGTACAATATTCAAAGTTTGTGCGAAGATTTGTAGCTCGGGTGCTCGTTGTTGTGGTTCTGTTCGCCGAGCTGGAAGTTTTTGTTGCAAACGTTTCGTCCCCTGGCTTCACAGGAGGCTCCCAAGCACTGAGCTTGTTGTCTGCGTGTGTGGCTACTAAGGATAGCTGTTCGTGTCGTTTCGTGGCTAGTTGATGTTCATGTATGCGGATTGTTAGCTGTCTTCCTGTTTGTCCTATATAGTGTTTTGTGCAGTCCTTGCATGGTATCAGCCAGGGCCCCCGCAATTTCTTCTCTAGCCTCTTGCAGTGTTCTCGGATATATCTGGTCAGGACCAGGAGATTTATCCATCTTCATACATTCTAATACATTCAACACCTGCTCTTGTTGTGATATGGACTGCCCGGAAAATTTCACCACTAACTTCTCTAAGTTCCCAAACCTTCATGTCTTTCTCCATGGTAAACACAGAGGAGAAATATTCATTGAGAACCTCACTCATCTCCTATAGTTTCACACATACATATCCATTTTGGTTCTTGAGGGGCCTTATTCTCTCTCTAGTTATTCTTTTCCCTTAAATATGCTTAAAGTATGTCATTAGATTCACCCTAATCTTCTCAACCAAGGCTACCTCATGCCCCTTTTCACCCTCCTGATTTCCTGCTTCAATAAACTCCTGTATCCTCTCTCTACCTCCAGGGATTTCCTTGAACCTAGATGCTGTACCTGAGCGATGCCTCTTTTTTTCTGGTCAAAGCCTCAATATCTCTTGTCATCCAGGGTTCCCTATTCCTGCCAACCTTGCCTTTGACCCTCACAGGAGCATACAGACCTTGAACTCTAGCTATCTCGCTTTTAACGGCCTCACACTTGCCAGAGGTCCCTTTGCCTGCAAACAAACTACTCCAATCAACTCCTGCAAGCTCCTGCCTAATTCCATCAAAATTTGCCTTGCCCCAATTTAGAACTTGAACCTGTGAACCAGTTTTGTCCCTCTCCATAACTATTTTAAAATTAATAGAACTGTGGTCACTCGTCCCAAAGTGCTCCCCCACTGTCACCTTCATCACCTGTCCTGTCCTATTTCCCAAACTATAAAAACAATATATAGAATCTTAAACTTGTGTACTTATAAATTCTGTAATCCCTGTCTGTATAGCTAATTTTGCAATGTCTATGTATTTTCTCTTATTGAATATGAGAGCTATCTTGGTTAAAAGAAGGAAATGTGGTATTGTCATCTTGGAATAATGCCCTAATGCTCTTTATAGACCACCAGATAATAAAATTGAGGAAATATTAAGGAAGATGTCCCGATAACAGTAGTAGGTTTAGCAAGTGCCTTAAATGAACAAAACCTAATATAATCAAAGGGCCATATAGAGAGAGATAGAGACTTCCTGAGCCGAGAGTCATGACAACTGAAGGCAGGGTTGCCAATGATGAAATATACAGATTTGGAAAGTTGAGAGCATTAATGCATTTAAGAACAAGGATAAGAATTTGAAAATCTGACTGAGACCGTTTGCATGTCAGTGAGTAATATTGTGTAAGCAGCTCAGGACTTTGATGCAACCCAGTGCTAATGTCACAGAGTTTCACCTCACCAGGCATAAGGGTGGGTGGTGGGAAAGAAAGAAAGAGAGAAACCCCGGGTTGAAATGTCTAAGACTAGGCAACATGCATTTAAGGTGAGAGGGGGCAAGTTCAAAGGAGATGTGAGAGGCATAGAGAGTGGAAGGAGCTTGGAACACGCTACCAAGGATGGTGATGGAGGCAGATATGATAGGGATGTTTAAGGAACTTTTAGGTAAGCACATGAATAGTCAAGGAATGGAGGGAAATGAACCATAGGCAGGCAGAAGGGATTAGTTTAATTTAGTGCCATGTTCATCACAACAGCATGGGCCGAAAGGCCAGTCTGTGATATACTGTTATATGTTTTGTGTTCATACAAAGAAACATGTAATATTGGAGCTTTGTACAGCTCTGAGCACTGTGTCTCTTTGTAACCAACAGTATCGTAAAGCAGCTCAACCCTAAAGACAGTGCTTGACCTTGTCTTCTCCTCAACCAGTCTATCTTAAACCCAAACCTATGGATGTGGGCATAAACCAATCAGCAACAGAGTGAACACAGGGTTGGTAGGGGAATAGGATTTGATGCAAATGGTCCAGAACACAAGGACAGTGCTTTGATTGAACACAAGAGTCGAGAGTGTGGTGCGGGAGAATCAACGTTTCGGGCAAAAGCCCTTCATCAGGATTGAACACAAGGCTGTGGAAGGTAAGCTGTGGAAGCCTAGCGTGATGTGTTAGATTCAACAACCGTGGAGATAGCAAATGTGCAAATGAGGGGTTGTACAGTATATGGACTGAGGCAGGGGAGATTGTGGTTGCATCATCGAAAGATAATTTTGGGATCAGATTAACACCGAGCTTCTGAGGAATCTTGTTTCGTGTCAGACTGTTGCCCAGAAGAGGAATGGAATCTGCAGTTAGCACATGTTATTTTGACTGAGGAAGGAAGACAGCCCAAGATTGAAGCCTCTGAGATCTGTACACTCTCCCCAAGATCTGGAATTGCCTTTCTACAACTTCCCTACCTTACTCCTCTTTTAAAATAATAATTACTTCCATGTCTTGCCATCAAGTTTTATCTGGTTACATAGCTGTGTTGTACTTTGTGATTGTCTAATTACAGTTTTGTGATTTACCCATTGTTCTTCACTGATCTTTTCTGGCTATATTCTGGATTAGTGGTGCTGGAAGAGCACAGCAGTTCAGGCAGCATCCAAGGAGCAGCGAAATCGACTTTTCGGGCAAAAGCCCTTCATCAGGATTATTCCTGATGAAGGGCTTTTGCCCAAAACGCCGATTTCGCTGCTCCTTGGATGCTGCCTGAACTGCTGTGCTCTTCCAGCACCACTAATCCAGAATCTGGTTTCCAGCATCTGCAGTCATTGTTTTTATCTTTTCTGGCTAGATGCATAGGAAGGGTTTAGAAGTATATGGGTCAAATGCTGGAAAATGAGACTAGATTAATTTAGGATGGACAAGTTGGACCAAAGGGTCTGTTTCTGTGCTGTACATCTCCATGACTCTATGACTCTAGTCCATCAATTCTGATCACTAAACACTTCACGAACTAGTTTCTGTGAAAAAAAAAGGCTTGCAAAGATTGGTTTTTGAGTCCTTGTTTTGTTGATTTATTTTTTCCAAATCTGGAAAGTTTATTCTATTTTCAGCATTTTGTATAATATTTTGTTTTTTGAGGTGTTTTCCAAACCGGACAGCTGACATTGTCCAAGCTAAAAGTCCCTGTGGTGTTCATGATGATCACAATACCTTCAGGTTCTGTTGTCTTTTTGTGACTTGCATTTATATAGTGCCTTTAGCAACTGCAAGATGTCGCAAAACGCTTTGTTCATGAAGTGTGGTTTTCAATTTTACTGATTATTGTGATGCGGCAACCTATTTTGTTTTTATTCATTCACAGAATGTTTTATTGCCCATCTGTCAGTGAAGAGTCAAACATGTTGCTGTGGGTCTGGAGTCACGTGTAGGCCAGACTAGGTAAGGATGGCAGCTTTCTTCCCTGACGTGATATAGTTGGCAACAGTTTCATAGTCATCATTAGACTCTGAATTCCAGATTTAAAAAAAATCAAACTCCAACAACATCATCTGGACTGGTGGGATTTGAACGCAAGACTCCATTTCTTAGTAACCTAGGTCAACTAGCCTCAGCCTGGTAATAATACCACTAGGCGATTGCTTCCCCTAGCTTATAGATAGCAAACTCTCACACAAACAATAATGAGTTAATGACGGGCTAAATTGGCTGATGATACTGGAAGAAGTCCCCAGCTTCTTTCCTAAATAATTCCAGGGGAATATTTTACATTCAATTGAGGGCAGTTAAGTCTTTGGTTTTACAGCTCATCTGAGAAGTCGCATCCCCTGCAAAACATAGCATCCCCAGCTCTGCCGCAATGTTTGCAAATTCAAATTTAGGGCTAAAATTTCTTCACTGGTCCTATGTTCCTTCTAGTATTACGTGTGGATCTCTGAGATCCGAGCATGGCAAAACTAGTAGTCAATGCTGGGAATGGCTTCAGCCCACCAATCAGCATGCACAGAACAACGGTGTGGATGCATCAGGGAACATTAGACACAGGGACATAGGAACAAGAGTAGGCCATTCAGTCCCTCAAAATTGTTCATTCATTAAATGAGATTATGGATGATCTGTAGCCAAGCTCCATACACCTGCCTTTGGCTCATACATCTTAAACATTTTCTAACAAAACTCTATCCGTCTCAGATCCTGTTTCCATTGCCATTTGTTGTAGAAGTGCATTCCAACATCTCTCCTGAAAGGTCTGACCCTAATTCTTAGACTATGCCTCTAGTTCTAGAATCTTCAACCAGTGGAAATTTTTTATTGACCCTGTTGTTTCCTGTTAATATCGTGAAAGTTTTGATCAGATCACCCCATAACCTTGTGCTTGTGCATCCCTGTATTCCAATCCTCAATACTATATTTGTGGCATTTTAAAGATCAATGCACCTAAACCTCGAAGTCTCTTGGACACCCACTGTATTTAACCGTAACATCTAGAAAGTGGCCTACCCACATTTCTAGAGTAAGTCTTCAACTCAGTTCTAATGCAGGCTTGACAGGGCTACTCATTGAATCACTATGGACACATCAAGGCATTGTCATCCAGCTCATTCGATTACCTTAATTGGTCACCGTCTCATCCTTCACTAAAACCTTCATTTTTTTCTCAAAAGCTGTGTCCCATATCAGTGGGACTCTTAACTCCAGTCACTAAAAATGCCTCCACTATATTCCATCTCCCAGATAAAAGATTCCAGCTATGTTACCAACTGTTGAAATAGACCTAGCCTTCACTTCCCAATGGGAATGTCCTCATTTGGTGAGCAATGGAGAACAATGACAATGGGAGCTGGTGACTAGCTCAATTGATTCGTTGCCATTTTGGTTACAAGAGTTTTCCCCAGGGCAGGATTGACTGGGACGAGAAGTCATAGCTTAAAGATATTAGGAGGATGGTATAATGGAGACATCAGAGGTAGGTTCTTTACACGAGAGTTGTGAATGCATGGAATGCTGAGGTGGTGGAAGCGAAGCCATTGGGGACATTTAAGCGACTGCAGGACATGCACATGGATAGCAGTGAGTTGAGGGGTGCGTAGGTTAAGTTACTATAATTTTACATTAGGATTAAGTCTCAGCACAACATCGTTAGCCTAAGGGCCTGTTCTGTGCTGTACTTTTCTATGTTCTATGTTCCCATGGACAGCTGGGCTTCGTTACCTCAGAAATTGAGTTTTGATGATGCTGAACTCCCACAACACTGCCATCTGGTGTTGAAATCAAGATCTAAAACAATATACAGGGTGGGAAGGTAGGGTGTGTGTGTGTGGCAGGTGAATGGCCGATCACAGTTCAAACCATTATTAAGACGTTGCATTGAACACGTAAGACATCAGACCCCAAACAGGAAATTGGCATCAATCCTTTATTTTATTAAGGGATACATAATGTAAAGATTTATCTGCTGTACTTACCAAACAATATTACATTCCAAGAACGATATGAATAAATAAATAACATTAAATAAATAAATAATATGGATTGCTCCATTATTACAATAAGAGATACGAAAACAGTCCGAATTTGACATAATTCCTTGAAAACAGTATACGTACATTTTTAGTCAGATTGTCAACATCATAAATACTTGTTGGGAAACTTATATCTTTAATGCACTTCAAATGTTCTCGCCAGAAAGATTAAGTATTCTCACGAAGAAGCTTTGATAGGGCATGGTTTTGGTCAACAGTGCAATAGTGACTTTTCGACACCAAAAAGACTATGCAGAAGAAATTTTGCTCAAGAAGTTCTGCCCAATTCCATTAACCATAAATCCTAGTGTTGACTGGGGCTGTGATCACTTTAAACAGACAACACAATCTCTGCTCCCCTACACTTTACAGAACAGGCCATGGGTTTATTTTATTGCAGTCGCCTTGATGGGCCCAGGGATTTTATTTTTGTATTTTTGCCTTTCTTCTTCTAAAGGAGAAAAAGCAAAAGAGAAAAAGGAGTAAAGATTTGCAAACCTTTGACCTTTTTTTGCACATGCAAAATCTATCTCAGTCTGGCTGAGGAAGAAGTGAAACTACTAGTTAGTGGGGCTGTGGATTAATTGTCTCTGTTTACTGCTTACTCTGTAGGCTGAGGCAGCAACTGGTCAAGCATATAGATTAGGAATATTCAGGATTCAAACACTGCTCTGTTCTTAATAAGGGATGCTCTTAGATATGAAAGATCACAGCAAAAGAGTCCATTTGGCTCATTGTTCCTGAGCTGGCTATCCAACAAGTTCCATTCTAAGTATCTTTTTCTTTAATTGTTCAAAGGATGTGGACATTGCTGGCTAGACCAGCATTTATTGTCCACCTCTAATTTCCCAGGGGGCAGATAAAGGTCAACCACATTGCTGTGGGTCTGGAGTCACATGCAGGCCAAGTAAGGATGGCAGTTTCCTTCCCTAAAGGAGATTAGTGAAGCTGAAGTTTCCCAACATTAGACTCTTAATTCCAGATTTTTTTTAATTGGAACCAATTTCAACCATCTGCTATGTGGGATTCAAACCAACCCAGAACATTACCTGGTCCATCACTAATGCCACCAGTCATCACCTCCCCTATTTATCCAAGTTCTTTCTGAATGTTCCTGTTGAATGTGCTTCCGCCATCGTTTCACATAGCACGACTCGAATCACAAGACCTCAGTGTGTTAAAATAAAAACTTCTGTCATCTTTGGTTCTGCTGTCACCATTGCAACTTGTGCCCTTCGGTTTCACCCTGCCTGCTTTGTCAAAACCTCTCATGATGTCGTGTAAGGGTTAAATTTGGCTGGGCTGCAATGTGACCACTGAGTGTGGACTTTCGCATGTTGATGATGGGCACTCAACAGCGAGGAGTGTGGTGCTGGAAAAGCACAGCAGGTCGGACAGCATCCGAGGAGCAGGACAATTGATGTTTCATCAGGAATGAGCAGCTGCCTGACCTGCTGTGCTTTTCCAGCACCATGCTCTCGACTCTAATCTCCAGCATCTGCCATCCTCACTTTCACCTACTCAACAGCGAGGTTCAAGCATTAGCTGGAATCTAATGTGGTTTTTCACTACTGCTGGTATCTACAGTCCCCACATGTAACAATTCTAATGCTTGGCAGGTGTAGATTTAACAGAGAACATCTACCCCCAACTTGGCACTAGTTAGGAATCTGTCACTGCAAAAGCCACAGGATGGCTGATGTGAGAATTGAAATTAAGGTCACTAGTGGAGTTATGGCTGTTATGTTGAGCATGCAGCCATGATATATTGCTGAGGAAGAGCAGAGAAACCTTCCTGGATGAGTACTAAAATTTTACGAGCATAACAAAACCAATATATTTCGGAAGGAATGGATTATACATTGTACAACTACATAAGGAATGAACAGGGAAAGCAAACTTTTCTAATGGGGAGGTCAACATCAATACTGAAATTTACTCTTTTAATCTCATATTTCTGTTATTCAATAATTTATATTCTGGTCAAAGATCTTCACTACAATTTAAATAATACGATATACAACCTTATAAACATTGAATAAATAATTAGCATAATAAATAAATAGTAAAATACATAAATAGTGATCAAAAAGATAATTTACTATGTAAAAAAAGAGCTTATTATAATTCCAGATTGTGCCTATTACTGGCAGTGTAGTCCTTGACAGTTAATTAGTTAATTACCATAGTAAATGAATAATTGTCCCTATACTCCTTAATAAATTAATATTAATATCACTATAGTGCTTCATAAATAATATTTAAATACTAATAAAATAGCTCTAAATAATAAGAAATAAGAGCAGGAAGAAGCCACTTGACCCCTCAAACCTGCTCGCGCTTCAATAGAAATAAAGTAAATATCTTCAAATTAATGTTAATTCTTCACTTTTAGAGAAACCTAGTCAAATAAGAATTTTAAAAACTCGGTTGTGAGGAAGGGTCACTGGACCCAAAACATTAACTTTGATTTCTCTTCACAGACGCTGTCAGACTTGCTGAGCTTTTCCAGCAATTTCTGTTTTAGTTTAAGCGTTTTAAAAAGTTGTTTCCAAGTTGCTGAATATGTTAGTATTAAACTATGGGAACGCCAGGAATGGGAGCTCATGATGCCTTGTCCATGGGCAATGTTGAGATTCTAAAGGGCAACATTAAATCACAGGGGAAATGTTACTGGTCTCCCTTTCACTGAATATACGAAGGTAGCTTCTCTCTTATAGGTTCTGCCCTCGGGATCCAGTCTACCTGGGATCAAAGCTAGGGAACCAGTCCATGTGTTTCATATTGTGGCATAATTTAAGCCACCCGAGATTAATCTGCCCAGCATGGGAGAGAAGTGGCTGGATTACAATTTAATGAAAGGCTGTGTCCTGTCTGGTTAGACTGTATACACATTGGCACACAGCCAACCAAGCAGTCAGTGATCACAATGACCACAGCTCTCAGGTGGGCAGGGCTCTGCATTGTGTGTGAGGGTTGAGCAGCTGGCAATGTAACTCAGTATTGCCAACTCTGATGTAAGGCACATGTCTCAACTCAAGACTTGCAGTGCAAAAGCATTATATTCACTATGACACGTGGAACAGTGACACTGTTTGAAACCTTGCATTAAGAATGCATCTATCAGAATAAATATCATTAAACCAAACAGTTCTAAGCAAGAACTTATGGATGGTCATTAAATAATGGCTATTCTGCAACAAAACAAAATAAATATAACACAGATAAATTTAAAATATATCTCAGTTAAATAACAGTTCTTTCAGACTAAAGAGATGTGTGTTCAATTGAAATGAATTGCAATAAATATCCTTGAGGAATTTTACATTATTAAATTCAATTGAAATTACTCCTCAGTTTAATGGTTCAGATTTAGTTTGATTGAAATGGTTTTCATTAGTACTTTCCCTTGACATTTAATTGTAATTTTACTAAAGAGACAGATTTTCTTTGGTACTGATTTTAGAAGCTTACGGTAGGATATATCAATTAAATCCTTTATATAATTAGAGGTGCCAGTGTTTCAAGATTTTCAAATTTTGTGCTTCCCAATCTTAGCATTTAAATCTAGGGAGCAATATTAAGCTCTCAGGGGTCCAAGACACAAGTCTGCTATTACAATCACAGGGCAATGATCCAGCCAATCTTTGTTGATCCTGGGCAAAATTTTGTTCTACTTATTCCAGTAGGATGGGCAAATATGATAAAGCAGCCTCTATTCTTCATTCCTAGTCCCTTAATGAGATGAAGATCCAACTCCATGGACATTTTGGAGGTTGGTCCCATCACTTGTTGAACAAATTCTGTTTAGGTCACAGTCTTGTAGTCAGACCTTATCCAATTGCAACTCTGCAACTGACCATTGCATGCACCTAGCCAGGGAACATCAGCAAGATGTTCATCTCCTCAGTGTAGGATCTGAGTTGGATTTTGAATCCAGAGTTGTCTCAAGTGCTACATTATCAATTTGCTCTTTGTGTTCCTGAAACAAACTGCTGATTAGTTTCAACACTGCATCAAGTATGGATTTCCAAACTAGGTCTGAAGAAACAATGCTGTAACATCTCTCTCTGTGCCTGGACACAGAGTATCAGTGGCAATGACCCTGAGATAAAATGGTCAGGATGGGTCAACCAGTGAGGCACACTGTATATGAGCCTGGAAATTAGGCATGAACTCTATAAACACTAATTAAGCAACAACTAGTGTATTGTGTGTCATTCTGGCCTGTGCATTACAGGACAATGTGATCACTCTGGATTAAGGTAAAGAAGAGTTTTGTGAGGATGTTGCCAGGAATGGCTGAGAGGAAAGATGGGATAGTCTTTCCTTGGAAGAATGGAGAGTGAGAAAAATGGATAATATTTCCGTTGGTATAAATTAAAATAATTGGTGGATGGATTGGAATGAAGTTAAGAGGACAATGTTTCACTCAAGAGGTGATATAATTTGTGCAGTTGCCCTGTTGCCAATATGACACAGCTCTGACCAGTAAACTAGCCAATCGTTGCTCAGTTGGAATGCTGTTATGGACCTATGGCTAAAGAAGATCTGTCTCTTTAAAGATTTAGGTGATTTTTTTCTTTAAACTTTAAGTGTCATCTAGAGAAACAAAAGTTCAAACCAAGCTCATACGTATATACTATTGGTCCATTCACTCCATCCACTCCAAGGCGAGTTTAAGAACATGTCCTTTGCTTTGATACGGACTCTACATTTCTTTGTATGTGAATGGAGATTGATCACTTTGCTGAGGCCATCTATCAGAACCTTATGAGAAACACAAAAGCAAATTAAAGACAAAAATCCACATTAACACACCTCTTCAAACTCAAGATCAGAACTCCTCCTCAGAGATAAGAGAGGACAATGGACCTGAAACATTAACTCTGCTTTCTCTCCACAGATGCTGCCAGACCTATTGAGTTTCTCCAGTAATTTCTATTTCTGATTTGGAGTATCCACACTTCTTAATTTATCTGCAACATCTGTACAGTTTTGCAATAATTTCTTCCTTGCTACCAATCCTCATTTTTATCATTAGCTGCTCCCTGCCCATCTACATTCCTAAATAAACATTCTCTGGGACAATTCCAGGTGACTTTGCCAAGTGTGACCATATTCTGTGATTCAATATTCTCTGAAGAGTGATGAGAACAGTTTCTCCCTGTCCACTTTTTCTGGATACCTCCCAATTTTGTATATCTCTATCAAATCTCCATTTAATCTTCTGTTCTCCAAAGGAGACCATGCCAATTTCTCCAAGATTTCTGTTTAAATTAAATTCCTCATCCTTTGAACCTTTTTCAATTCTGCTCTGCACTCTTTCCAATGCCTTCATACCCCTATGGAAGTATGGTGCCCAGAACTCGAGATAAAGCCAAATTAGAGTTCTATTCAAGTTAACCTTTACTACTACCTTACTGTTATGACCCTATTAATAAGACGAAGGATGTTGTATACTTGATTACACACTCGTTCAATCTGTCCTGCCGCCTTCAATGATTTATACAAATATACATCAAGGCTCTTTTGCTTCTGTACAGAGAGTCAGAGTCATAGAGTCACAGAGTACAGAAATAGATCCTTCTGTCCAACCAGTCCGTGATGAACATAATCCCAAACCAAACTAGTCCCACCTGCCTGCTCCTGGCCCATATCCCTCTAAATGTTTCTTATTCATGTATCCATCCAAATGTCTTTTAAATGTTCTAATTGTACCCACATGTTCAACGTCTCTAATTGTACCCACATCCACCACTTCCTCAGGAAGTTCATTCCATACATGAACCACTCTCTGTGTAAAAACATTGCCTCTTACGTCTTTTTAAAATCTCTTTCCTCCCACCTAAAAAATGTGTCTCCTAGTCTTGAAACTCCCCATCTTAGGGAAAAGACAACAACTATTAGCATTATCCACATCTCTCATTATTTTATAAAAGTCTGTCAGGTCACCTCGCAACTTCCTATGCTCCAGTGAAAAACATCTCAGCTTATCCAGCCTTTCTTTATAACTTCCATACCCGGCAACATCCTGATAAATCTCTTCTGAACCCTCTCCAGCTTAATAATATCCTTCCTATAACTGATCGACCAGAACGTGATACAGCATTCCAGATCTTTTAAAATCTTATGTTGTCTTTCCTTATTCTTCCTACAAAATAAATCACTTTGCATTTCTCTGTGCTAAATTACACCTTCCACTGGCCTGCCCATTTCAACAACACCTCTGTACCTCTTGCCCCTTCGTAGTTCACAATGCTTCTAAGTTTCAAATCATCTTCTAGATCATTAATCTATGTCCAATAATGCAAACCTCCTGATACAGACCCTGGGGGAATTCTGAGGCATTTGTTTACATCTAGCCACCAATTAAAAAACACTCCACTTACCCCTGTGACTGGTCTGCCACGTTTCTTAGATTTGTACTCCATCTGAAACTGCAGTGGGAAATAGGAATATGGCTCAATCCAGGTGCAGGGGTACAGCCAGGAGACATTCAAAATTTTCCGAGCTTCTAGTGTAACTGTGATATTCTGCGGAGGATCTGGTATAACTATTTCAGAAGAGGAAAAAGCACTTAAATATCAACTTAACGGCTCAGATGAGCATTCAATAATTTCCGGTGCAAAAGGAAGAACTGCATTTACATAGCACTTTACACATCCTCACTTGTTCCAAATCGCCTTGCACCCCATGAGGTAAACGTAGTCATTGTTGTATTGTAAGAAATGTGCCAGTCAATTTGCACACGGTTAAGATATGATTTGGAGATGCCGGTGTTGGACTGGGTTGTACAAAGTTAAAAATCACACAATACCAGGTTATCGTCCAACAGGTTTACTTGGAAGCACTAGCTTTCGGAACGCTGTTCCATCATCAGGTGGTTGAGTACTACAACCACCTGAAGAAGGAGCAGCACTCCAAAAGCTAGTGCTTCCTAATAAACCTGTTGGACTATAACCTGATGTTGTGTGATTTTTAACATTTAAGATAGACAGCAATGGTAATAGTGAGATGATCTAGTTTTTAGCAATGGTGATGGAGGGATAACTGCTTAGACTGTCTCATATTAATTACATTCAGGGTTTTATCTTCCTGCCTGACAGGCCTAGTTTAGAAAGTGAAATATCAACCAAGGATTCAACTCTTCATGAGTTAGTACCTGGAACTGTAGAAAAGACAAATTCAGGAGATGTGAGTATTGCTGACAAGATTAGCCTAATTATCCCAATTGCTCTTGAGATGGTGGTGGAGAACTAACTTCTTGAACCGCTGAAGTCCCTCTGATATAGATAACACTATCATAGAGGGGCCTGTGGGATTTGGAGCCCCTCATTGACCCCCACATGGTACATCATGTGTACAATGGAGAGATGTCCATAAGATGTGGAAACTGATTAGGCCATTCAGCTCTTCCACCCTTCAATGAGATCATGCCTGATCTGATAACACTCAAGGAGAAATGTCAACTCTCCTGCTCCTCGGATGCTGCCTGACCTACTGTGCTTTTCCAGCACCAAGTGTTTTGACTTTGACAATGCTCAACTCCACTTTCCTGTCTTTTCTCCTTAACCTCTCATTCCCTTCCTGATTAAAAATATATCTCAGCCTTCATTCCACTTCATGACCCAGCCTCAACAGGTCTATGGTAAAGAATTCCACAGGTTGACTACCTCCTCCTCATTTCTGTCTTAAGTGGGTGACCTCTTATTCTGAGAACATGCCGTCTGGTCCTAGCAAGGGAAACAACCTTGTCCCATCTACCCTGTCAACTCCTCTAAGAATCTTGTTTGTTTCAATAAGGTCACTTCTCATTCTTCTATACTGGGCGGCATGGTGGCTCAGTGGTTAACACTGATCCCTCACAGCACCAGGGACCCGGGTTCAATTCCTGCCTCGGGCAACTGTCTGTGTGGTGTTTGCACATTCTCCCCTGTCTGCGTGGGTTTCCTCTGGGTACTCTGTCTTCTTCCCACATTCCAAAGATGTGCAGGTTAGATGAATTGGCTATGCTAAATTGCCTGTAGTACTAGGTGCATTAGTCAGGGGTAAACATAGGGGGGGTGGGACTGGGTGGGTTGCTCTTCGGAGAGTCGGTGTGGACTTGTTGGGCCGAAGGTCCTGTTTCCGCACTGTAGGGGATCTAATCTCAAGAGTGCAGGCTCAATCTACTCAGCCTCTCCTCAGAAGACTACCCCTCCATACTAGTATCTGCTCAGTGAACCATCTTTGGACAGCCTCCAATTCCTTGGGGAAGATGCAACACCCCATATTTACCATGTGGCCAACCCACCTAGCCTGCACACTACAGGTTAATTTAGTTTGGCCAATCCACGTAACCTAAAGATCGTTGGAGAGGAAACACATGCAGACATGGGAGAACATGCAAACTCCACACAGACAGTCACCCAAGGGTGGAATTGAACTTGGGTCCCTAGCACTATGAGGCAAAATTAAAAAGGGACCTAAGGGGCAAACTTTTTACACAGAGGGTGGTGCATGTCCAGAATGAGCTTCCAGAGGAAGTGGTGGTGGCTGGTACAACTACACCACTTAAAAGGGATTTGGATGGATTCATGATTAGGAACGGTTTAGAGGGACATGGGCCAAATGTTGGCAAATGGGTCTAGATTACTTAGAATATCTGGTCAGCATGGACGAATTGGAATGAAGGGCTTGTTTCCATGCTGTACATCTCTATAACTCTAATACTCTGGTATTTCTAGCCTACCAGCTGGTGCTAAAGGAACAGTGCTGATTGTAGGTGGATTAAATTCCCTATGGTGTGAAAACAGGCCATTTGGCCCAACAAGTCCACACCGACCCTCAGAAGAGTAAGATCCAGTCCCATTTCCCTCACTAATGCTCCTAACACTTTGGGCAATTTAGCATGGCCAATCCACCTGACCTACACACCTTTGGATTGTAGGAGGAAACCCACACAGACAGTCACCTGAGACTGGAATTGAACCCAGGTCCCTGGCACTGTGAGATAGCAGTGCTAATCACTGAGCCACCATGCCACCCCTTAAGTAGTTATCTATCCAGCTTCCCAATTCTGCAGGACCATCCCTTTGCTTGTTCTGATTGCCATCACTAGTGTGGCCATTTCATTAACCATCGCTATGTGCCCAAAGGGCAGAGGGTCACCAAAGATTGGGTGAGATTGGAGTCGGCGATAGGTGAAGTGAGGTAGGAGTTAGAGCGGGATAATTGTTTTTCAGACAACTGAAGATTTTTCATAATTGTTCATCTCTATTTCCATCCCACCAATTGTGCAATTGATTAAATTCAATTTGTAAACATGCTGTAAGTGCCTCATGGCCTCCAATTTTCATCTACAGCTTTCCAATACATTGAACAAACAAATAGATAACTATCAGGTCCTTAAACCTTCTTGTTGCTATCCATGCCTGAATGGGGTGCTGGGAACAATGTCATAATATAACACGAGGCGATTAGAGTTGTAGAGTCATACAGCACAGAAACAAACCCTTTGGCTCAACCAGTCAAACTGACTATGTTCCCAAACCAAACTAGTCTCATTCGCCTGCGCTCAGCTCATATCCCTCCAAACTTTTCCTATTCATGAACTGATCAAAATGTCTTTTAAACATTGTAACTGTACTCCCCATCCTAAGGAAAAGACCCTTGTCACTCACCTTACGATTTTATAAATTTCAATAAGATCACCCCTCAACCTGTTTCACCCAAGTGAGAAAGGTCCCAGCCTTTCCAGTCTATTTTTAAGTCTCAAACCTTCCATTCCCAGCAACATCTGCTCAATCTTTGTTGAACTCTCTAGTTTAATAACGTGCTTCCTATAACAGGGCGACCAGAACAGGGCACAGTACTCCAGGAGAGGTCCCACCAACATCCTGTACAACCTCAACATGATGAACTGGGCTGTTTATCCTCTCAGGCTGCTCTGATATCTAATCAGATTGTGGTTGTTCTTCCCCTTCACGTTCACCTTCCTGTCATTCCTCTCGAGTGTAAAAACCAATCCATCTCAGCCTTCAATATACTCAATGACCAGGCTTCCACTTGACAGCAACTTTTTGAAGGGGTCAGGATATCTGAACAGCACACTTCAGAAAGGATGTTACAGAGATTGCACAGAGCAGAATTACAAGCATGTTACATTGGTTATGCATAGTGGCTGGCAGATAATGTTATTTTCAAAAGCCAGGAAGGTTAAGAAGAAATTTAATAGAGCTCTTTTACTGAGAAGCAGTTTCCTCTGGCAGGCAGGCCTGTAGCTAGACAATTCAGACAATCGTCGAAACAGCCAGAGAAAGAAAGTCATGCGATATCATGATCCATACAATTGCTACAGTGTGCAAGCAGGCCATTCAACCCATCAAGTCCACACTCACCACCCAAAGTGATCCACCTCATTCCTGTAACCCAGCATTTCCTATGGCTAACTCACATAGCCTGCACCTCCTTGGACACTACAGGCAATTTGGTATGGCCAATCTACCTCACACTTGGGAGGAAACCCAAGCAGATATAAGAAGAATGTGCAAATGTCATACAGACGCCTGAGGGTGGAATTTAACCCAGGTCCCTGACTCCATGAGGCAGCAGTGCTAACCACTAAGTCACCATGCTGGCCTGGAATGTGTTCCTTGAAAGGAGGTAACCAGTAGATTCAATAGTAACTTTCAAAAAGGAGTTGGTGATACAATTCGTAAAAACAGCATTTGCAGGGTTACAGAGAAAGGACGGGAGAGGAGCACCAATTGGATAGCACATGCATGATGGGCCGAATTGTTTTCTTTTGCACTACATGATTCGTCAGGGACATCGTGAAGTCCGTTTGGTTCGAAAGATAGGCGAGTGGTTCCACTATATCCCCGGAGCGTTGATGCTTGCAATTTGTGCAGACATCTGCTATTTCCCAGCCACTGAGACTGCACACGAAGGGACTTACTGATATTCTCCATGTGAAGGACAACTTGCTGCTTTTGGTAAGCGACACTGTTTATGGCCTCCACAACAAAAATGATGGGGTTATATTCCTCCGCATAAGGTGAGTAGTTCTTCACAGAGAAAGTGTAACTGTGGTTAGTGCCAGAGTTGGAGTAATCCATAAAGTGATCGCTGCTGTCCGGTATTCTGGGAACAAGGAAGTGGGAAAGGATTAGCTCAATAAATAGAGATTAAGAAAGAAAAATAAGTATCTAGAGTAATATCACAGCAAGTTGGTATCACATCAACCGTACATGCATTTCTTACTCTCAGAATTCCTGATGGAGTGTTGCTTAAAGAGATCACGGAAATTGTTTTCATTTTTATTGCAAGGCAGAGACAGGCATGCTGAGCTCTATCACTCCGCGCTTGCAAGCCTCAGAACATAACAGTCACCATTAGATACGATTGTGCAATTGGAAATCATTTATTGAATCATCAAGACTAGTCTAAGTGTTACACCAGATACCAACTTAAGATAATCAACTAGGCTCAGACGGGTGGGTTACACAGGTGGGTTAACCATGGAAAAATATGGAGTTACAGGGATAGGGTATGGGAGTGGGTCTGAACAGGATACTCTTCAGAGGGTTTGTGTGGACTCAGTGGGCCAAATGGCCTGCTTCTGCACTGAAGCGATTCTATTCTATGATTCCACATTGCGCCACTTACTGTAAAAATAAAAGAGCAACACAACCGCTTGCAAACCACCTGGCAACAGCCTGACCAATGGGAATCTGCCAGTCTGCTTTGAGGATTAAGATTGGCAGTTTACAGCTCTCACTGTGTCTTTCATGCCAATGATGGCCCGACCAGTTAGTGCCCTCTTGCTGTCCTGTAAAAGTTAGTGTCCTTTTTCCAAGTCTTTTTCTGGTGTGCCTGTCCTGGTGAGTGCAAGGTGAAAGTCTTGGACTCTGTGTCTTTTTGCAGCAATATTTATGTTCCAATCGACCAAACAATTGTGCAAAAAAAAATTCCCTGGGACTGTTTGAAGAGCAGGTGCGATCTTGCCAATGTCCTATTGTTATTTATCCCTCAGCCAGGGTGACTAAGACCCAGCTGTTTATCCTATTCTGATCTGTCGAAGCTGCAAAATGGCTGCTGTGTTTCCCCACTGCAAATGTGACTATACGTCAATAATAAAATTCACCAGATGCAAAGCTCTTCGGAACTTTCTACAGGCATGGAAATACAAGATCCTCCTTCCTTTGATGATTTTTAGAAAATAATAAGATGAACAGACATGATTTAAAGGGTGTTTTGTTGAAAAGGGGCGAGTTTTTTTGGGAGAGGGTTTGGATTGAAATGTTCGAGCACAGCAAACCCAGAGATGGAAGGCAGTTCCAAAGTATTGGTGCTAGCAAGAGATAGAAAGGCTTGGAATAATCAGTGAAGAAGCAGACTGAGATGAAATGGAATGAAACAGAGCTAAGCTGGTTCCATGAGTAACCAAATAAAAGAGGCTTCAAAAGAGATGCAGGTAAAAAGTCAAACAAGTGCCTTGAAGAGCAATCGCACAGAGAGTGGTGAGTGTGTGGAATGAGCTGCCTGAGGAAGTGGTGGAGGCTGGTACAATTACAACATTTAAAAGGCATCTGGATGGGTATATGAATAGGAAGGGTTTAGAGGGATATGAGCCAAGTGCTGGAAAATAGTACGAGATTAGTTTAGGATATCTGGTTGGCATGGACAAGTTGGACTGAAGAGTCTGTTTCCATGCTGTACATCTCTAGGACTCCATTTGTGGGCCAAACACTGGCAAATGGGATTAGTTCAGTTTAGGAAACCTGGTTAGCATGGATGAGTTGGACTGAAGGGTCAGTTTCTGTGCTGTGTTACTCTATGATTCTATCAGTGGGCCAAATGAAACTAGTTTGGCTTTGGAAGCCTGGTCAGCATGGATGAATTGGGCAAAGGTCCTGTTTCCACATTGTATATCTCTATGACTCTAATGGAAGTAAGCGTAAGGAGAGCAGCGAGGTCAAGCTTCGAGAGCCAGCTTATAGGCAGCCATCTTAGGGATGCCAGTTACAGGCAGTCGGATCTCAGAAGTGGGATCTCCATGAACCTTTACAATGTAGCATTAGGAAAATAAAATGCAAAATTAATCAAGTTAAAAATCACACAACACTAGGTTATAGTTCAACAGACATATTTGGAAACTCTAGCTTTCAGAGCACTGTTTCTTGATGAAGGAGCTGCTCTGTGAAAGCTTGTGCTTCTAAATAAACCTGTTTGACTATAACCTGGTGTTGTGTGATTTTTAACTTTGTCCACCCCAGTCCAAAACTGGCACCTCCAAATCATGACTTACGTTGGGAGTGCAACTTAGAGTTAAGTGACTCAACATTTTATCCTAATTAAGTCAAACATTGGGTCTATTTGCAGTGAGACTGAGGTGGACTTTTACTATACTGTATCAACAATTTTTTTCCCCCACATACCTCCTATAGTACTTCAGCTTGAAGGTTGCTGCACCACGGGTTTGCCAAGAGCAGGTGATGTTACCATCGAACGTTCGGGCACGACAATGTACTAGAAGACAAAAACAGTATCCTCACATGATTGTCCCTGTTAGAACTTAAGTAGCCATTTGGCCCCTTGAATCTTCTCTGCCATTCAATAGGATCATGGCTGATCCAACATTCCTCATTTCTACTTTCCTGCATTTCCCCACAATCTTCCATTCACCTACTCATCAAAATGTCCTGTCATGTATTAGTTTCCTCCTATGTCTCACAGAGTTTGGTTTTTGAATGATTGAACCATAGACAAATGCAAGGTCCAAACCAACTGCTGGTGTGTACCAGGTCAGCTGGTCTTAGCAGTTGAAGACACACACCCAGCCTGACTTGGAAATATATCACCGTTCCTTCAGTGTCACTAGGTCAACCATTGTATTTGCTTCCATTTTTCCTAAATCAGTTCCTCTCTGCTCAGGGCCAGCATCGACTATGAAGCCACTCAGGACATTATGACCCTTATTTCCAAACATCTTCTTTCAAGCAATTGACTTTAATGTCCCTCCTAACTCATTCCAGATCCAACCCTCCAACTCAGCACTGCCCTCTTGACTTGACCTATCTGTCCATCTTCCTTCCTGTCTATCTGCTTCACCTTCCCAACTGACCTATCATAATCGCCTTCCACCTGTATTCACCTATCGCTATCCCAGCTACCTCCCACCCAGCCCCATTCGCAATGCCCTGTTTATTTCTCAGCCTACTTCCCCGTCCACATTCCTGATGAAGGGTTTATGCCCAATATGTCGACTCTCCTGCTCCTCAGATGATGCCTGACCTGCTGTGCCTTTTCCAGAACCATGCTTTTTGACTCTCTATTACTTCAAGCAGTCTCCAGTGACTGGTCTCCTTCAGGATTTCTGTTGTCCGTATCATGGTCAGGAGCATATCCTCCAGCCATTCTGATTTCACTTTATTATTTTGCTCCATTATTTCACTGATGACTGACAATAGACTTGAGATATCTCTTCCCTATCCTGTCTCATACACACACGTGACCACAAAATCCATGAATAATACAGGAAACTGGGAAAAGGTCAGCTTACAGCAAAAACGCTACAATGACATGATCAACCCTGAGTCCTTAAGCTGTTTTGATTTTACTATTCCAAACCCACATCAACTTTACTGGAATTTGCTTACGCTATAGAATTGCAAACTGTTACACTTAAGTCTCATGACCATTTGGGTATGTCACTGAAGTACATGATACCACTCAAGAAGCTTGACATTATCTCGGGAAAAGCAGCCTTCTTGCTTGGCACGTCATTCATTCATAAACACTCCCTCCACCATCGACCCAGTGTGCATTATCTACAAGATGCACTATAGCAAATCATCAAAGATCCTTAGACAGCACCATCCAGAACTAAGACCATTTCCACCTAGAAGGTCAAGGGCATTAGATACATGGGAACACCACCCCCTCCAAACCACTCACCATCCTGACGTGGAAATGTAGCTGTTTGTTCGCTGTTGCTGGGTCAAAATCCTGGAATTCCCTCCCTAAAAGCACTGTTTGTGTCCAGCTATCCCAAGGATTGCAGTGGCTCAGGAAGACAGCGCACCGCCATCTTCTCAAAGATAATTAGGAATGTCAACATGGTGTGTTTTGGTTCCCTTAATTAACGAAGGGGGTAATTACATTGGAGGAAGTTCAGAGAAAGTTTAATTCCAGATGGCATGGACTGGTTGGACCAAAGGTTCTCTTTTTGTGCTGTATGACTCTGTGGGATAGACTTGCTATGATGAGAGATTACACAGTGCAGGTCTATTCTCACTGGAGTTGAGAAGGATTTGAGGTATATAAGATGCTAAAGAATTTTGGAAGGGTATGTCGTGCACATCCACTATCTCTGTAGTCGGCGCGTTAGAGTAGGCTTGGAAATTTATTGACCAAGTTTATCCTCTACTTTTTCACTAATATTAACAGTTTCCCTTGCTTGAACTTCTCTCTCTCCCTAATTGAATGCACATAAAATCTCTAAGAATGCCATCCCCTTGCCAAATCAGCACCCTGTTCCTCAAGCTGTATAAAAGGGATTGACAAAGTAGACATAGGGAGGTGTTCCCTCATGTGGGGCAAACTAGAACGATAGGTAAGAGTTTTGGGATAATGATTGGCAGATTTAATGCTGAGATGAGGAGAAATTACTTACCTCAAAGGGTCGTAAATATGTCAAAATCACTACCCCAGAGAGCAGTTGTCATTGAGTAAATTTAAGGAGGAGACAGATTTTTAATTAATTTAATGGGGGGGGCGAAAAGTGTGGTGCTGGAAAAGCAGAGCAGGTCAGGCAGCATCCAAGGAGCAGGGAGTCGATGTTTTGGGCATAAGCTTTTCATTATGACAAAACGTCGACTCTCCTGTTCCTCAGATGCTGCCTGACCTGCTGTGCTTTTCCAGTGCCACACTTTTCGACTCTGACTCTCCAGCATCAGCAGTTCTCACTTTCTCTTGATTAATATTAATGGCTAAAGGGTTATGGAGAGCAGGCAGGAAAGTAGAGTTGATACTGAAATGAGATCAGCCAAGATTGTATTGAATGGTGGAGCAGGCTCTAGGGACTGAATGACTTACTCCTGCTCCTAGTCCTTATGAGAGGTGTTTGCATTAATTAAGAAGGGCACTGACCAGGGAATCTAAAAAGTGGAGCCACAGTCTCAAAATCATTTAGGACTAAGAGAAGGAGAAATTAGTTCATTCAAAGTGTTACAAATGATCAACTCTGAGGGTGTGGATGCCTCATTATAATAGATTTAAGGTCTAAGTAGACAGACCTTTCGTCTTACAGGGCATCAAGTGATATGGACAGGACCAGCCAATAACACATTCATAGAACCTCAGAAGTGCTAGCAAAGCAGGAGGAGGCTATTGGGCCTATTGTGCCAACACCAACTCATTAATGAGCATTGAAAAATAGAAACTTGGAAGATAAGAGCAGGAAGAGGCCATTCAGCCATTCCAGCCTGCTCCACCATTCAGCATGATCATGGCTGATGGTCCAACTCAATAGCCTCATTCTGCTTTCTCCCTTTGATCCTATTCACCCCAAATGCTACACCTAGCTGCTGTTTGAACACATTCAATGTTTTGGCATCAACTGCTTCCTGTGGTAATGAATCCCACAGGCTCACCACTCATTGGGTGAAGAAATGTCTCCTCATCTCTGTCCTAAATGTTCCACCCCGATTCCTCAGACTCTGATCCCTGGTTCTGGATGCACTCACCATCGAGAATGTCCTCGCTGCATCTACCCTGTCTAGTCCTGTCAGGATTTTATAGGTCTCTGTGAGATCCCCCTTCATTCATCTGAACTCCAATCCTAACTTAGTCAATCTCTCCTCGTCCGTCAGTCCCGCCATCCCTGGGATCAGCCTGGTAAACCTTCGCTGCACTCCCTCGAGAGCAAGAGCATCCTTCCTCAGGAAAGGAGACCAGTCATTACCTAGTGCCAATCTACTATCTTTTCCCCATACCCTCACACAGTAATTGGATCCAAATAACCATCCAATGTCCTCATTTGAAACTACCTCCACCACATTTCCAGGCAATACATGCCAGACCCTAACTACTCTGTGAAACGTTTGTCCTCACTTCACCCTTGTTTCTTTTGCAAGTTACTTGAAATCTATGCCGTCTTGTTCTTGTTCCTTTGATGAGGAAGAACGGATTCTCCATATCTACTTCCAGTTCGCACGTGATTTTGTAAACCTCTTTCAGGTCTTCTCTGAGAATTCTTCTCTCCAAGGAGAACAGTCCCAACTACTTTGATCTATCCCCAGAACTGAAGTTCTGCATCATTGGAACCATTCTTGTAAACCACTTCTGTCTTCTCTCTGAAGCATTCACATCTCTCTGTATTATGGTACCAAGTATGGCACACAATACTCCAGCTGGGGTCTAACAAGTGCTCTGTACAAGCTCAAAATCATGTCCTTGCTCTTGTACTTTGTTTTACTGGATTAACTCAATGAACCATATGTTATATTGTCCCCAATTCATGTATTTTTACTGCCAAGTGCTCTGACCATTTGGTACATTGTTTTGACTTCTGTTAGCTCTATACTTTTATGCTGCAGATTCCAATTCACCAGAATACGAATTGAGACTGTACCAAACATTCGCTTAAGAAACTTGGCAAAGAGCCAGGAGGAAGATGAGGGTGGATTATTTTTACACAATGTGATTTGGAATGTCTCACCCCAAAAAAGTGTTGCAATTAGATTAAACAATAAACTGTCTCAAGAAAGTGGCAAAAATCCTTTCAAGGGGAAAATTTGCTAGGCCATGGTGAAACTGCAGGTGAGCGAGAGTAATTGGTCCTTTAACAAAAGTTCAGTAGAGCTAATGGGTTGAATGGCCTCCTTCTATATTGCATCATTCTATGGTTCATATGGAGTGGGGTTCGACCTTGTGGTTCTAACTACAATCAAGCGCAGTTTCTCACGGCTACAATTACACTGATGGAACAGTAATACTTTAATTTCTAAACGGAAAAACATTTCGGAAAACACAACGGGACTTGGGAGTTCTAGTTCAGGATTGTCTGAAGGCCAACGTGTAGGTTCAGTTGGCAGTTAGGAAGGCAAATGCAATGTTAACATTCATTTCAAAGGGGGCTGGAATTCAAGAGTGAGATGTACTGTTGAGACTATGTGAGACTCTGGTCAGACTGCATTTGGAATATTGTGAGCAGATTGGACCCTGCATTTATTGAAGGATGTGTTGGCGTTGGAAAGGGTCCAGAAAGGGATGATCCCGGACATGAACGGCTTATCATGTGAGGGGAGGTTGAGCACTCTGGATCTGTACACGATGGAGTTGAAAGGATGAGGGAGAATCTTATTGAAAGTTATGGAATACTGAGAGGCCTGGATAGAGTGGCTGGGAGAAGATGTTTCCATTAGTAGGAGAGATTAGGATTAAAAGGGCACAGCCTCAGGGTGAAGGAATTACCCTTTAGAACTGAGATGAGGAGGAATTCCTTCAGCCAGAGGGCGGGTAATCTGTGGAATTCATTGCTGCAAAGGCCTGTGGAAGCAAGTCATTGACTATTTTTAAGACAGAGATCGACTGGTGCTTGATTGGATCAAAGGTTACAGGGAGAAGGCAGGAGAATGGAGTTGAGAAACATATCAGTCATGATCGAATGGCGGAACAGATTTGATAGGCCAAATGGCCAAACTCTGCTCCTTTATTTTATGGATATACCGTCTAATACTTGTGGAGTCATGCCATTAAACTGAGCTCTTCACAGATAGAAGTGGGGAATACTGAATGCAAGGTAGAGCATACATTTTAAAAAGAACAAAAACTCATAAAGAAGCTGGAGATCCACATTTTCCCATAGTTTCACCCCCACCCTTGCCACTTACTTGTACTGGAAAAGATGGGGGATCGGTCCTTCTCGCTGACCACCAAGTAGGTGTGGTTCACCATTGTCCCATTCTGCCAACACGTGTAATTCCCGGCGTCTGGCTGATCCACATTCCGCAGGGTGTGCTGCCTCCCAGACTGAAGAGCTATTCCGTTCAGTTTCCAGGTGACCTCAGTGAGAGCTGGTGCCTCGCAGATCAAAGTGAGGTCCGCTGCCCGTTCCACAATGCTCACTGTAATCAGTCAGAAGCAGTCACTCTGACAGTTGCAATCACACCTTTGAAGCAGAAGCTTTGAACCTTACTCTAAAGACCTGAGCGCATAACAAAATCTGGGCTGGTGCTCTCAATACTGTACCGCAGGTGGGTCACACTGTCAGAGTTGTTGATTGTTGGATATTAAGATCCCTTGGCACCATTTAAAAGAATGATAGGGTGGGGCTCTTCTTCTTACTGCCCTCCCTCCAATATCACTAACAGAAACAATTGGGTCATAATCTCACTGCTCTTTTAGCTGCATCATTCTATAACCATGAATTTAGTCACACATATGGAAGTATAAATCTTTGGAATGGTACTAAACCCCAAAATATTACATTGCAGGAAAGCTGTTTTTAGTGAGGCTTTTCAGTTGTCTCTGACCGAGTTTTATGTTAAGAAGTGATAGGGTGGGAGCAGACATTCTATTACCATTACTGCAAGCTCTTTAAGAATGTAAGCTTAACCTGTGTCTCCCCCATTTTATTCAGCCAGTCCAGTTTCCACCTATCTACCCTTTCTTCATATTATTAATTTTCTTTTTACCTTTCGAATCCTTAAAGGCATCAGGGTTATGAGGAGGAAGCAGGAATTTGAGTTCAGTTCGAGGAATCCCCATGATCATATTGAATGGCAGAGCAGGCTTGAAAGGGCCAAATGGCCTACTCCTCATATCTATGTTTCCACATATCCATTCCAATACTCTCCTGATCACCCAGTCTTCTTGACAATCTTAGACTCATCATTCTGACCTTAATCCTCACTCAAGTTCCACTCTTGTGCTTTGACGCGTTACGTTGACTCTGGCTCACCAATGCCTCAAATTTAAAATTCTCACATTCACATTCAAATCCCTCCATGGCTTTGCCCCCTCCCTTTCTCCACAAACACTTTAAGGTTCAGCCCTTAAGAAAATATCGTTCTCCGCCAACTCCAGCCTCGCCCTGGTTCTGCAATGTCTTTCCCTCACCATGTTGAGTGTTCACCAGTGTAAGTCCAAAGCTCTGAAATTGGCTCTGCAAACCTATCTTTCCTCTCTTTCTCTCTCTGTCTATTTCTGTCCACATTCAGAAACATTCAATTCTCACAACCTTTGATGAAGCTGTTAGCCAGCTCACTTAATATCCCACCAAGCTATCATTTTGTTGAACTACACCACTGTATTGTATCTGAAATGTTTTATTACATTGAAGTGTTGCAAAAATCCAAGGAGTTGTTCACAAAAATTGCAACAAATGCTTGGCTTGTATTTTTAACATCTTAATTCTCTTGAATATTCCTCTGCAGCAGAACAATTCCCACTTTGCTTGCTTATAATGGGTAGGATCATTAGTTACCGACAAAGGTGATAGATTTATGCACGAGATAAACAGGTAATAAACAGGTACGACCTGATCTCCATTTCAGACACTTGGCTGTTGGGTAGCATGGATTGGGACCTGAATCTTGAATGATACAGGATGTTTAGGAATGGCAGGAAAGTAGGAAAAGGTGGAGGGGTAGCTCTGTTACTTAATGATGGTTTCAGCTCAGTCAGGAGACAGAATCTAAATTCAGAAAACAAAGATGTAGAAACAGTTTGGGTACAAGTTAAAAATGTTAAAAGCAAGAAGTCACTTGTGGGAGTGATGCACACACCACTCTACAGGTAACTATATGACAGTTCTCATATTAGGAAATAATGAAAGCTTTTCTGAGATGCATGTTGATAATCATCGGAAATTTAATCTGCATATAGACTGGAAAAGTCAAATGGGCAAAGGCAGCCTTGATGACGAATTCACAGAATATTTTTAGGATAGTTTATAAGAATAGCTAAGTTCTGAAGACAACCATAGAGCATGGGTACAGTATTGTGCAGCAAGGTAGGACCAGTTAATAATTTATCACAAAGATTGCCAAAAACTACAACAACCAAAATATATTTGGATCACTCTACTTGAGGGAATGAGATGACTTTGTTTAAAATGAAATGAGGGCAACTATGAGGGCATGAAGACAGAGTTGGCTAAAGTGAAATAGCAGATCAGGTTAAAGGATAGATCACTACAGAAGCAGTGGCAAGCATTTGAGGGGAGATTTCTGAAAACACAGAATCAATACAATGTAACAAGTAAGAAAATTTCCAAGGGACTGACCCACTATTCATGGTTAACTACAAATGTTAAATATCACATCAAACAAAAGAAAAAAAAACCATGCAATTATGCAAACTCAGGTGACAGGCCAGAGGATTGTAAAGAATATAACAGCAAAGTGTCCAAAAACATTAATAAGGCATGATAAGTTTGAATACAAGGGAAAACTAGCCAGAAAAATAAACCCAGATGGTAAGAGTTTCTATCGATATTTGAGAAGGAAAGAGTTGACAACGTGACTGTTGTTTCTATAGAAAATGAGACTGGAAAATTAATAATATAAAGTAAGAAAATGAAAATGGATTAAATAGGTAGCTTGCACCAGTCTCCACTGTACAGGATCCAAATAATATCGCGGATATTGCAACAATCCGGGAAATGGAAATGAGGAAGGAACCCAGAGAAAATCACAATCAGCTGAGAAGTGCTACTTAGTAAATTGCTGGGACCACAGGTCAGTTAGCTTAACATCTGTCATAGGGAAATGTTAGAAGCTATCATTAAAGACATTATTGTAGGGCACTTGGATAAGTTCACAATAATCAGGAAGAGTCAACATGGTTTTGTGAAATAGAAATCATATTTGCCCAAACTATTGGAGGAGGCAATACATACTAACAGGGTGGCTCAGTGGTTATCACTGCTGCCTCACACTCTAAGGACCTGGGTTTGATTCCACACTTGGGCAACTCTCTGTGTGGAGTTTGCATATTCTCCCTGTGTCTGCGTGGATATCCTCCAGTTGCTTGAGTTTCCTCCCACAGTCCAAAGATGGATTAGCATACAAAATTGCCCTTATCTCCTATAACCTCTTTTGTCATACAGAAGCTTAACACATGCACCAGCAAGTTCAGGAACAGCTTCTTCCCGGCCAGTATTAGCCTGATAAATAGACTGTCTAACTTCAAATAATGCTGACCTTGCCTAGTGCATGTCCTGTCCGACATAACCTCTATGCTTCTGACTAAGTTTTTTTTTTAATGCCTCAAGATCTGCCTGTACTGCTGGGAAACAAAGCTTTTCACCATACCTCGTACGTGTGACAATCAATCAAGATGATGTAGCCATGGGAAATGCAGGGATAATGGGACAGGATGGGATGGTCTTTGGACGGTCAGTGTGGAATTGATGGGCCAAATGGCATGCTTCCACAGTGTAGGGATTCTCAAACAAAAATGCTGCGGGTAAAGGGGAATTGGACTTAGATTTCCAGAAAGCGTTTGATAAGTTCCACATCAAAGGTTATTGTGGGGAACAAAAGATCATGGAGTAGAAGATGGCGTATTGGCTTGCATAAAAGATTGAAAACCATGATCAGAAAACTAAAAGAATGTTGGAAATCTGAAACCAAAACAGAAATCTCAGGTTTGGCAGCATTTGTAGAAAGAAATCAGAGTTAATATTTATTAACCTGTCTTCTGAACAGGACAGAAGATTGTTGGCTATCTGGAAGCAGACAGCAAATGTAAATGAATTTGTCTTTGGTTGGCAAAATGTAATGAGTGGTGTGACACAGAGATATGTGCTGGGACATCAACCATTTACAATTCATGTAAATGATTTATATAAAGGGTGGATGGACCTACTTCTTTAATTTGTATATCCATATGTTACTTTGTTTTAACAAATTACATTAAAGTCCTCCTGACTGAAGAGGAATGAATTTTCCTTCTGATGCTGGCAGTCACTGCAAGCCAACAATATATATCACAGAGCTTGAAGATCTGAATCTGAGACACTTACATTTGTCTGGAAATCCATCCAACTCAGAGCAACTGGCCAATGTAGCGATGGAAATAAGCAGGCGAAGGAAGAGGAACCACATCTAAAGTAGGAGGAAAGAGAAGTGCTCAATAAGATCCTTTACCACTGTAATATGTTAAACACACGATCACCACTTCAGACATCTTCTTGTCACTTTTCCAATGGATTACATTTTATTAATCTGTTACTTCACATCTCTCATACTTTCAAAAGCTTCATTGCTTTAGGTCTTTTCCAAAAAGTCAAATAAAAAAAAACTCTGTTCATTGTTCTGTTTCTTTGTTTGCTTTCTAATTGATCATGTTTTGGATACTCTTTCACGTTGGCTTCAAAAGCCTCAGATACTTAGAACCAGTCAAGGCCAACACACTCAAATTATGTTGATCACCATGACCAATTTCAGATGCTAATACTTATCCCAGATCTCTGCCTCTGGGATGTTTTCCATCTGTACTATTGATAAAAAAAATTGTGATTTTGGAGATTTGTTGTTCAGGTTGTGGATCAGGCTGTAAATTTGCTCGCTGAGCTGGTAGATTTGTTCCCAGACGTTTCATCACCATGCTAGGTAACATCATTAGTGATCCTCCGATGAAGTGCTGTTCTGTCCTGTTTGCTGTTTATGTGTCTTGGTCTGTTGTGGTGGGTGATATCACTTCCGGTTCTGTTTCTGAGAGGTTGGTAAATGAGGCTCCAAATCGATGTGTTTGTTAATGGAGTCCTCGGATGCTGCCTGAATTGCTGTGCTCTTCCAGCACCACTGATCCAGAATTCCAGTTTAAATGCCAAGCCTCCAGGAATTCCTGTCTGTATCTTTGTTGAGCTTGTCTCAGGATGGATGTATTGTCCCAGAATAACTGATCTCCCTCTTTGTCTGTGTATATGGATACGAGTGATAGCTGGCACAGATGAAGAGGGACACCGGTTCAACTGAGACAATACCTCTATCCTGGGACAGGCTAAACAAAGACATGTACGGGAATTCCTAGAGGCCTGGCATGCAAACCGGAACTCCATCAACAAATATATAGATTTGGAGCCCCATTTACCAACCTCTCAGAAGAAGAACCGGAAATGATATCATCCACCACAACAGAGCAAGACGGATAAATAGCAAACGGGACGGAACACCAGCGCTTCATCAGTGACGCACTGATGATGTGATAGAACATCTGGGAACAAATCTTCCAGCTTAGCGAGCAAATTTACAGTCCCCCAAACATTATGTTTTTCTCTCCTATCATGTTTACTTTCCTTTCTTCTTTCACATACTCCCATGTCTATACCTAGTCACTGCTCACCTTCCTCTATCAGTATTTCGCTTGTTTTGCTTTGCATTTTTCTTAATTGCTCTGCTCTGTTCCCTCAGTTTGGTCTCTATATCTCCTATTTTCCCCCTCTCATTGCTGTTCTCAGAATTCCATCTTTACTTCCTGCCATTGGCACTGATTTTATTTTACTTTCCTTGCTCCCTTTCATAGTTTATGTTCCTGTTTGTATCAATGGTGCTGAGGTGGAGAGGGTCAAGAGCTTCAAGTTCCTGGGAGTAAATATCATCAACAATTTGACCTGGTGCATCCACATCGATGCTACAGTCAAGAAAGCACACCAATGCCTCTACTAACTCAGGAGGCTAAAGAAATTCGGCATGTCCAATGACTCTTACCAATTATTATAGATGTACCACAGAAAGGATCCTATCTGCATGCAACACAGCTTGGTGTGGCAAATGCTGTGCCCAAGACCACAACAGACTATGGAGAGTCGTGAACACAGCCCAGTCCATCACACAAACAGTCTATACTTCCCAAAGCCTCAAGAAAGTAGCCAACATAATCAAAGACCCCTTCCACCCCAGTTATACTCTCTTCCAACCTCTTCCACCAGGCAGAAGGTACAAAGGTTTGAAAACACATTTGAAAATAGAATTAAGAACAGCTTCTGACCTGCTGTCCTCAGACTTATGAATGGGCATCTCATATTGGAGTTTATCTCTGCACCTTCTCTGTAGTTGTAATACTACATTCTGTATCCTGTTCTGTCACCCTGATGTACTTATGTAAGGTATGATTTGTCTGAATAGCACACACAGAGCAATACTTTTCACTATGTCTCGGCACATGTGACAATAATAAATCTAGTCCAATCCAAATCGACAATCAAATCCTCCTCAGTCCGAGACTCACCTCTGCTCCCTTCCAATTGTCAGCTTTTTGTTTCCCTCTCTGCCTCTTTGCCTGTTCTTCTACTCCTTTTTCTGTCACTTGACCCCCATTTTACACCCCCCCCATTCCCCACCTCTTGCTCATCCTCTCATTCATATCCTCCAGTTCCCACACCCGCCTAAATTTAACCATGTGCTTCTTCCACATTTAGTGCTATTCCCTTGCCTTCAGATGACTCAGAGATGACTGGACTAAAGCTGACCTGCTCCCAAGCAGAGTTGAAGATTTGAGAGAAAAGTGAGGCTGAGTGGAACTAAGAGGGAGGAGCAGAAACTCGCAAATGATTTATTTAGATTCTTGCATTTTACGTAGTGACCCAGCAGGGAGGTTTTGCTCACTCTTGTGTTTTAATTTTACTTTTGAAGAATGAAGCAATTGTGCAATGTTCCAAGCATCCACGGTGATGATGCACGCAGTTATGCAAGTTATGCAACAGTGTGTGTGACAGTGGTGCTGCAGACCAATGCAATACTGTGCAAATGCATTCAGCATGTACCCGGATTACATACAGCACAATGTCCAAAATAGACAGAGTGCAGCCAAGAGCAATTCTCCAGTCAGCATGCTTTTAGCAAACCATAAGGATAATACATGGCTTGGAGAAGGTGGACGCTAGGAAGTTGTTTCCGTTAGGCGAGGAGACTAGGACCCTCGACACAGCCTTAGAATTAGAGGGGGTAAATTCAGAACAGAAATGCGGAGACATTTCTTCAGCCAGAGAGTGGTGGGCCTGTGGAATTCATTGCCGCAGAGTGCAGTGGAGGCCGGGACGCTAAATTTCTTCAAGGCAAAGATTGATAAATTCTTGATGTTAGAAGGAATTAAGGGCTACGGGGAGAATGCGGGTAAGTGGAGTTGAAATGCCCATCAGCCATGATTGAATGGCGGAGTGGACTCGATGGGCCGAATGGCCTTACTTCCGCTCCTATGTCTTATGGTCTTATAGGAAAACCTGCATTTGTATAGCGCAACAACAATGCAAGGTTCTTTATAGACAATGAAACGTTTCTGAAGTGAAGTTGCATTGAAACCCAGGTGTCAATTTATACATGGCCAGGTCCCAGAACCAGCAATGATAATCTATTCACAGAACCTGTGACCCTGAGAACTCAGGAGGAAGCAGTTGATCTATAGCTGCAAGAAGACTGAGCTCGCTACCCACCCATGAGACATCATATACAATTGCAAGCAATCCAAATGGGTCTTGTTCTTAATCTATTTAAAATTCAATCTGTGCACAAGTGAGAATACAACACATGTTAATGGAAAGGACCCATTTGTAAGTACAGGGAATGCTCATCTATCAGATGGTTAAAATTATCTCCCTGTATGAGATCATGTTTGCAAGTACATGAGTTTATTAGTCCGGTGCTCATAAATCAGGGACTCTCCGTACTCAAAAAAGACACTACTCTAGCCTCCAATAAATTGTTAGCAATCACCCATCTAGAAACAATTACATTTAAACCAACTTAAACCACTGAGCTCTCCCATCCACAATAACTAATAATACCTAACCAAGAAAACTCAAGGTACCAGCATCCCACTCCACTTCCCCCATTCAGGAACTATCCCATCAGAGAATCTGCCTGTACACTTTCAGTCTTTTACTGCTACCAGTTAGATGCTAATGTACCCTGCCGCTAAGCTGCTGCGATTGGGTCCCCAGTCTTGAGTTTAGGAAGTAGAAGTAAGTGGTGAATCCTTCATCTCCAGATCAGATGGTCATGGGTTCAAGGCTCACCTGGGGCTAGAGAAGGTTTCACTTAAGAGCTAGGAGCAGAAGCAGACAATTCAGCCCTTTAGCCTGCGCTGCCATTCAATGCAATCATGGCTGATCCCAGGTTAGCCTTAACTCCATTTTCCTGCACATTCCTCATAATATCTGTCTATCTCCTCCTTATATTTATTCATTGTTCTAGAGTCCACTACACTCTGGGATAAGGAATTCCACAGATTCATGATCCTTTGAAAGAACTAATTCCTCCTCATTTCTGATGCCGCAGTTTACCCTAAAACCACGACCTGGCATCCTGGATCACCACACAATAGGTAGTATCCATTCCTGATGAAGGGCTCCAGCCCCAAACGTTGATTTTCCTGCACCTCGGATGCTGCCTGACCTGCTGTGCTTTTTCAACAACACCCTCTCAAATCTGATCTATATCTCCATCTGCTCCATTGCTGAACTCAGGGAGTGTTGCACTATCAGAGGTGCTGTCTTTCAGATGAGACATTATACTTAGGCATGTTGGAGACAGCATGGTGCTGTTTTGAAGGGGGAGTCCTGATGAGCTGAATAATGTGTATACAGCTGGTTCTGCAATAACAGGCGTTTCTTCAACACGAATTGGCTTTAATGAGATTGAAGGATTTAGGCCGTTATTTGTAGAATGTGAACTTTCCTTACCTGTACTGGCTATAACACAATTCCAAACCCCATTAGTTTAAATGGCGTGGATTTCGCGTGATTTTCTTATAACGCGAGATCGTACGAGAACGAACATATTGCATTATATCAGAACTGACTGTAATCATTCATAATCTCTATAAAGACCATTACCTAAGCCTCCAGCGAGGACTCAGAGTGATGAGGGAGTTGGTGGAGGCATGGTGGTACTGAAGATCGAGCAGCTTGTGTTCCAGGGCTGCAGTGAAGGGGACTGGTGCCTGTCCACCAGGTTCATGGCCCGTGGCTGAGCACTTAACAAGAAGGACTGTAAAGTTGGACTTTTTTCTTTATTTCTTCATTTTTCTGCCTTTATATTCTATATCTCATTTTAATTTTCCGTGTTTTAAGACCGCGCAGGGGAATGATGACACTATACAACACTTTTCACTATATTTAGTAACAAAATACACTTGACAATAAATTAATCAAGTCAAATCAGA
The DNA here is from genome assembly GCF_004010195.1 of Chiloscyllium plagiosum. Lineage (NCBI taxonomy): Eukaryota > Metazoa > Chordata > Chondrichthyes > Orectolobiformes > Hemiscylliidae > Chiloscyllium > Chiloscyllium plagiosum. The sequence continues at coordinate 14,050,127 of NC_057710.1, forward strand.
AAGTAAATACAAACATTGCTGTTTGAGGGACCTTACTAAGTAAATTGAGTGCTGTACCTCTCCCGCAATAGTGTTACAATTTCTTTATTTACTACTTTACTCTGAGAAGAACTGTAATGTTGAACTTTTAAATTCATTTCTTTAATTTTCTACTTGTACCTAAGATTTTGTACCTAGGTACCTTGTATCTAAGATGGCACCAGGAATAGCAACATTGTATACTTTTTATTATACTCCTGTATCCTTGTACTGGAGTACACAGGACAATAACACCCAATTCCTTAATTTCCTAATTCCCAATTAAGTAATGAGTTCATGGATTCTTAATAAACAGTGCAAAAGTGAGGACTGCAGATGCTGGAAATCAGAGTCTAGATTAGAGTGGTGCTGGAAAAGCACAGCCGGTCAAATAACTTCTTAATAAACAGTCCATCTTGTTTAGTTCTTCCAGAAGTTTGTATTTAGTTTGAATATGAAACTATTATTTTAAATGACAGAGCTCCTTTGCTCTCCCCTGTCTCTAATCAATGCGAACAAATGTCAACCTGGAGAAAGTGAGGACTGCAGATGCTGGAGATCAGACTCGAGAGTGTGACACTGGAAAAGCACAGCAGGTCAGGCAGCATTTGAGGAGCAGAAGAGTCGACATTTCGGGTATAAGCCCTTCATCAGGAAATCAATTAGGTAAGAACAAGGACTGCAGATGCTGGTCACATTGAGAACATGCCATCAAGCCCTAGAGCGGGTCTCAAACCCAGACCATCTGAGAGGACAGTGTTCCTACCACACTACTCCATGAGACCTCCATCCTAGATCTTTAACAACAGTTTAAAACTTCTGGGCAAATAACAGACAAAAAAAAACTGCAGCAATTTTCCAAGTGATCAATTCAGTCTGTGGTATAGGTAAATATATAAGATATTGAATTCAGAAATCAACCAGAAACTGTCATTGATCTGTCATTCACATTAATTATAGAACAGTTAGAACAATCAATAATTTTGCCCATGCAACAAACAGTTATGTACGCCAGATGATCCTATCTTATTAGATTTGGAGATCTTGTTGATGTCTATCAAACAAAAGTGCAATTTTAAGGCAATTACTTTTCTGTTATTTTGCAACTGCATCGAAAACAAATATAAATTCAAAGAACTTCAAAGACTGTGACTACAAACAGACAAAAAATGCAATAACATATACTTAAAAATGTAAACACACTGAAAATAAATTGAGATACATTTAACACAAACATGTACACCAGATACTGCCAAAGTCAAAGCATTGTTTAACCTACCCTTACTGCTTTTTGTCTGCCCTGTTGAAGTCAAGCCTGCTTTGGTGATATTCAGCAGCAATGTATTGACAGGAGATGATGTTTTATACGTGATTACGCCTCCTCATACCAAAAATGGTTTACGCGAATCCAGGCTAGGAGGTTTGCTGATGACACAAAAAAAATTCTTCCATTTCTAGGAATACTTACAACTGAGAAAAAAAAAAATTGGAAACCCCTCAGCCAGGTTAATAATGACTTCCATTGCTCAATTATTCGACACATAGGCATTAGCAAAAGCCAATGAGAAATGAGTGCAAGTTCCTTCCTGTCGTTCATGCTCTTCCCCCACCCACGGGCACCACCATGAGAAGAAATGGTTTTCCATTTGAAAACACCAGCTTGGTGTCCAATTTCTCAATGCTGTCACACCGCAATAGCCCCTTGAGTGTTCACTCTGTCTTTGTCGACCCTTTGCACTCGGGTGTAGAATCAATGGACAGCCGCCTCTTGATATTTCCCACCTCGGGCTGCTTTCAGAGTGTGGGAAAATGGCAGCACAAGTAAATCAGCTGGCAGGATGCATAGCAAGTGGATGGAGATTCAGGCCCTCCATTGGAAGCATGGGGTGGTGGAGGGGTGGTGGTGGGGGGGGGGGGAGGTGATGGTGGTGGAAGGGAATGGGGAAGACGGGAAGAGAGAGCTAAATAATTGCAAATCAGATATGCTTGGGATAAAAGGCGGATTGGGTCCCTGTGATTTGATTTTAAGCTTTATTGTCACGTATATACAAGTACAGAAGTACAAGAATACAGTGGAAAGCACACAATGTCATTACGCATGGTGCCATCTTAGATATGAAGGTACCTAGGTATAACAAGTAATAACATGGAGAAACAAAGTTAAAAATAAGGCATTACCTCAGTTCTTGCCATAAGAAGGAAAATGAAGAAATAAGGGTAAAAGTTAACATTATAGTCTTCCTGATATTAAGTGGAAAAATAAAGGTAAAAGTTCATAAGTCATTTGGATAGGACAGTGCTCCCTCAGGACTGCATGCAAAATTTTAGCCTAAATGTTGTCGTCACAGTCTCTGGAGTGGGGCTTGACTGCACAAACCTTCTGCCCTAATTGGTAAGTGTGATTGTACAGAAACCATAGATTGACAGATTGTAGACTGGAGTTTGAAAGTAGCCTGGACCTGATGACATGAGAGTGTACTTTGTTTGTTGGTGGGAATGCATCCCACACCTTTTAGATCTTCTCATATCCTGTTATATATGGACATGGGCCACACTGCAGTTAATGAGTCAATGCTCTAACTAATCAGCCAGTTCTCTGAGGACTCCCACACGATCAGCTGGTGTTGGAATCGGAAAAGTAGCAAATTTCTGGGAATCAGGTTTGGGGGACGAAGCAGCACAGGGTGGGGTGGGGGTGTTGAAGGTACGCAGCTGGTTCAGCGAAGGAACCTTTTTTGCCTTGAGGTTCCTGGCAGTCTGTCCTGTCAGGAACCTAAGGCAGAGTTGGTGCAATCTTCGAGGAGAAAGTGAGGACTGCAGATGCTGGAGATCAGAGCTGAAAATGTGTTGCTGGAAAAGCGCAGCAGGTCAGGCAGCATCCAAGGAACAGGAGAAACGACGTTTCGGGCATAAGCTTTTCCAGCAACACATTTTCAGAGTTGGTGCAACGTCAATCCCACCTCATTAGACCACTGGCTGTGATACCACATGCTGAGGGCTGAGCTAATTCCTTAACTGGACAGGCTTAGCCTCTTGAAAGGCCATGCCAGCCATCTCTCTCTCTCTCTCTCTCTCTCTCTCTGTCTTTGCCCATCTCCAACAGTCCTTGTACCTAGCCATATTTCTACTCAAACATGCTTCCTTCCATGAGCCCAGCAGATAGTCATTAAAATCCCCTCCCTCCGACTGGGAAATAGTTCTGGAAGGCATGCCACTAACATTTCAATGGAACGGTGTTCTGCTGGTCCTCGCCCATTCTACACATGTATAAATTTCCCGAGCACCCTCTCTACCCTGAAGAACATGTTACACGTGCTCCAGGAATGTGTGACGCTGACTTTATAGAAACTAGACAAGATCTATTGTTCCTCATGGGAGCTCAGGATGCAGAAAACTTCTCAGCATGGTTGAGGTGAATCGTTTAGACGCATTCACAAGGATGCTGTATATGCACACAAGGGGGAAACAAAACAAAAGGGTATGTTGACAGGGTGAGATGAAGAGAACTAGGAGGGGGCACAAACCAATGGCCCAGTAGAGCTGCCTCTGCGTTGTCAATAGTCTGCGGCTTTGTAAGTAGCTGACTATCATGGGTGAGGGTTGCAAATGGGGGCCAGCAAGCAAATCACCCATAGCAACCATCAAACATCAACCCAGTCCTGACTCTTCCTATCATTCAGACGTGTGATTTCCAACTCCTGCCACTAGATGGTGATACTTCTCCCTCTGCCAGCTGAAAGATACTGAGGCCAATTCTGGTTCCTCAATGGCACACCACCAATTAAAGGCAGGAATGCCCCACATTTGTATCGTTTAAATTTCACGTCCCAGTATAATTGCATTCTCACACCCAATAATTGGAAATGCCTCTCTATTCGTTATTTTTAACCATTGCATTGATTAATGATGGTAAGGGCAGAAAAAGACCGTTTGCAATTATAAAAGTACAGCCTCGGGAAGTTCCAAAGCACTTGACAATCTATGAGGCACTTCTAAAGTGTAGTGACAATGACAATGACAATGGAAGAAACTCAGCAGCCAATTTCTTCACACCAAGCTCCCACAAGCAGTAAAACGATACTGGCCTGATAATCTTCATTTTTTTCTTATTGGCATAGTAGGGTGAAGTCACCTTTTCCTTTTGAAATAGTGCTGTGGGATATTTTACGGCCACTTGAGGGGCTCGTTTGAAAAATAGCTTCTCTGACAATGCAGCACTCTCTCAGCACTGCACTGGAAGAATCAGCCCGGGGTCGCGTCTTCCAGCCTCTGAGGGACAAGGTCACACAGAATTATCACAGATGTCATGCATTCCATCATAACAACACCAGGCTCTTTATGCATTTTGATTTAGTGGTATTACAAAAGCAGGGGTGGGATAAACGACGGCATGTGTTCCATTGAACAGTGTTCATTAACAGAAGGCAGGCAGTGTTAGAAAGCAAGATAGCAGGTAGTACAGAGTGCTGGTTGAGCGTTCAATTTTGTACCAGCCTTAAAGAGATTCCAATACCTTTGACTCTTAACACATGCTTTTCATAGATCCAGCCAGGGACATTCCCATGAAAACAGGAAAAACCAAACTATCCTGGTGGGGATGAAGGTAAGAACTTTGTTTTAACCAACACTTTATGAATCTGCACTCATGATAAACAGGCAATATATTTATACCTCAAATACTGCAAGGTTTACAGTATTATTCTGTCCAATTATTATCCTTTTTAAAAAAAACTTACTTGTCTCAATATAAATATTGTTCAATTGAATAGCCACATGGAGTATCAACAACTGATTCAATTTCGGGTCAATTTCTCCTCAAATACAGTGATCTACCTTGATATCCAAGTGTGCCATCGATGAGCTGTGATCATATCCGAGACATGAAGACCATTTTCTTTACATAATCATCCTGGCTAGATCCTCCACCCTTTTCTCAGCCATATTTCAAGTCACCTTCATCATGAACATGACAGCCTTCTGGAAATTTCTTCTTTAATCAATCACAGGATTAGGGTGTCTTCGTCAAAGCCAACATTTATTGCCCAGAGGGCAGCGAGTTGTCAGTCTTCAGTCACGTTTAGGTCAGACCAGGTAAACATTGGCAGTCTCCTTCCTTAAATGAATCAGATGGATTTTCCCAACAATCATCACTAATGATGACCATGAATCTACAATCAATTCATGGTCACCATTAGACTCTTACTTCCAGACTTTACTGAGTTCAAATTCCTCCATCTGCCATGGCAGGGTTCAAACCCAGCTGTCCAGGAGGTTACCTGGGTCTCTGCATTAACAGTCTCACAATCGTACCACTCGGCCATTGACTAGGAATTGCTATTATTGGGAGATTTTTTTTTACTGAGTATCACCATTGACTCAAATTTTGTCAGAGATATGTCCATTGGACACACACAACAGCCTCATGATGAACCTACTATTTCCACAGTCAGTTACCTTCACCAGCAATGTCTCCCCCTCAAACAGTGCTTTCGGTTTGAGCAGCTGGTAGTTTATGGGAGTCTTATCCATGTTCCTGTGATAGGGTGAATAGACAAGATTTTTTCCCTGTGGTGGGGGAGCTGAAAAATGTGTTGCTGGAAAAGCACAGCAGGTCAGGCAGCATCCAAGGAGCACGAGAATCAACGTTTCGGGCATAAGCCCTTCTTCAGGAATGAGGAAGGTGTGCCAAGCAGGCTAAGATAAAAGATAGGGAGGAGTGACTTGGGGGAGGGGTGTTGGGAATGCGATAGGTGGAAGGAGGTTAAGGTCATGACGTCACTTCCGCCCCCACCGACCATGCAGCCTCCGCGATTGCCGCCCAGACAACCGCCTCCACGATCACCAAGAAGACCATCGCCGACAGATTCATGGCCTCTGCCACCGGGAACAACACCGTTTCTGCTGTCGCCGCAGCCACTTCCGCCCCTGGAGTTGCCGTCGCCGCATCTGCTTCTGCCCCCAGTGACGTCACTTACCTGCACAACGACCACACCGCATGCGTCTCTGCCTCCACGCAAATCTCTGCTCCCGCACCGATCTCCGCCCCACGCCGGTCTCTGCCCCCACACCAATCTCCGCTCCCACGCCTAATCCCGCCCCCATGCCGATCTCCACCCCCATGCCAATCTCCGCCCTCACGCCCAACTCCGCCCCCATCCCTAACTCCACCCACACGCCTAACTCCATCCGCACGCCTAACGCCGCTCCCACTCCCAGCTCCAGCCCCACACCAGGTCCGAGCTGCCAGCCCTGTCGTATTTTCACCATCCCTCCAGACCTCCTCCTCTCTCACGATGAAAGATCAGTCCTCAGCAGAGGCCTCAACTTCATCCCCCTACTCTCCAGGATTAACGAGTTCAACACACGTCGAGACATCAAACAATTCTTCCGCTGCCTTCGCCTCCGCGCCTACTTCTTCAACCAGGATTCTCGCCCACCCTCTGACAACCCCTTCTCCCGCCTTCAACACACCCCATCCACCTGGACACCCCGTGCTGGCCTCTTACCCCCCCTCGATCTCTTCATAGCCAACTGCTGCCGCGACATTAACCGCCTCAACCTGTCCATCTCTCTCATCCACTCCAACCTCTCAACCTCGCAACGTACAGCCCTCCACTCCCTCCGCTCCAACCCCAACCTCACTATCAAAGCGGCAGACAAGGGAGGCACGGTGGTAGTTTGGCGCACCGATCTTTACATTACTGAGGCTAAACGCCAGCTCGCGGACACCTCCTCCTACTGCCCCCTTGACCATGACCCCACCTCTCACCACCAAACCATCATCTCTTAGATCATCCATAACCTCATCACCTCAGGGGATCTCCCATCCACCGCCTCCAACCTCATAGTCCCACAACCCCGCACCGCCCGTTTCTAACTCCTGCCCAAAATTCACAAACCTGACTGCCCCGGCCGATCCATTGTCTCAGCCTGCTCCTGCACCACCGAACTCATCTCTG